>NC_060149.1:280058336-280365836 GCF_021461385.2 Schistocerca piceifrons
AAAAACCGAAATAAAAATAATTATTGGGTTTCGAACACGGTGAGCAAAATTGAAAAGCCGCGACGCTAACCACTGTGCAATCATTTCGTGAGAGACTATAGCGCGGTAAAATGCACGTATAGTACCTGGAAAATACCTTAAACACTTTGACTGTCGTTTGTTCTGAGCCCTCTTTTATTGAGCCAAGTATCTGAAAAATCGGGTTATGGCACTGGCCGTGTTCTCCTCGTTAGACCAAACATTGGACACCTGTTACACTTCGTATAATTCAGTCAGGAAAGTATACACCTGGAAGCTGAGGTGCTGTATGCTTATAGCGTCCTTTGGCTTATTCTTTCGTGTTCTTTATCCACAGAGAAAAATATGTGGACTGGGGAAGTCTTTCATTTTTTATTTGCCACGAGTACAAAAGTAGCGCCATCTGTGTCCCTCCGTAACGGAACATGGCATAGCACGTAGACAAGCCTCGCATCGATGAATCAGGAAGATGGTGTTGTAATTCACCATACTATGAAAGTAGTTTCTGTTATTGTAGTATGCATTAGTTGATCCAGTATTTGAATATAACCGAAGTGCAAGGGTGGCACAGAAGTAGAAGAATAGTCGCTTAGAGGTTGTGCCATCAAGCGTATACACCACGTATAGGTTTGAAAATGCACACACCTCCTCCTGTTGTTTGTCTACATCTAGTACATGGACATTTTCACGCATACTCAACAAGTCGTCATACCGTGCATGGAAAATGGTGTCTTGTACTGATACTAGTCATCCGTTTTCCAGTTCCACTCTCAAATAGAGGAAGAAACGACACTCTTTATGCTTCCGTAAGAGCCCTGATTTATCCTCTCTAGTCTTCTCGATCCCTGCTTCTACATCTACATTTATACTCCGCAAGCCATCCAACGGTGTGTGGCGGAGGGCACTTTACGTGCCACTGTCATTACCTCCCTTTCCTGTTCCAGTCGCGTATGGTTCGCGGGAAGAACGACTGCCGGAAAGCCTCCGTGCGCGCTCGAATCTCTCTAATTTTACATTCGTGATCTCCTAGGGAGGTATAAATAGGCGGAAGCAATATATTTGATACCTCATCCAGAAACGCTCCCTCTCGAAACCTGGATAGCAAGCTACACCGCGATGCAGAGCGCTCTCTTGCAGAGTCTGCCACTTGAGTTTGCTAAACATCTCCGTAACGCTATCACGCTTACCAAATAACCCTGTGACGAAACGCGCCGCTCTTCTTTGGATCTTCTCTATCTCCTCTGTCAACCCGACCTGGTACGGATCCCACACTGATGAGCAATACTCAGGTATAGGTCTAATGAGTGTTTTGTAAGCCACCTCCTTTGTTGATGATGGTACGTTGGCAGCAGTAGAATCGTTCTGCAATCAGACGCAAAGGCCGGTTCTCTTAACTTTCTCAATAGTGTTTCGCGAAAAGAAAATCTTCTCTCCATGAATTACCATTTGTGTAAACGGGCATTTCCATACTACTCGCGTGTTGATCGAACATACGGTAAGAAATGTATGGGCACGCCTCCGAATTGCATCTTTACTCTCCTTTAATCCTGCCTGGTGTGGGATCCAAAACGCTCTAGTAGTACTCAAGAATGAGTCTCAAAAGTGTTGTACACTGTCTGACAAAAAAAAAGTGAAGCACCCAGAAGGGCAGGAGGAACCGAAATGAAAACTGACTCGCTGAGGCGGTTTGTGACGTTACTTCAGTGATTACAGTACCGAGTCAAATTTACAAGGAACTTGGTAGTATGAGCCCACTGATCTGTATGAAGTTGAACTCCCTCTGGCCTGGATGCATGCACTGATTCTGTTGGAAAGTGTCATAAAGCTGTGGTTCATGATTGGTTTGTGGGGCGCTCAACTGCGCGGTCATCAGCGCCCGGTACAAAGTTCCAATTTTTACACAATCCAATCTAGCCACTGTCACGAATGATTATGATGATCATGAAATGATGAGGACAACGCGCACACCCAATCCCTGGGCGGAGAAAATCCCCAACCCGGCTGGGAATCGAACCCGGAATGATCATAAAGTTATCGTATCCTTTCCTGAACTAAACTGGCCCACAACTGTTGTAACTGGTCCTTGGTCTCCTGGATACTGGCACTAGTATGGAATTGACGTCCGAGCCTGTTTCGCTCACGTTTTATCAAGGATGGATCTGGGGAACTTGTTAGCCACCGGAGTACCTGAACACCGCGCAGGCCGTTCACAGGCACACGTGCCATGTCTGGACGAATATTGCAATGTTGAGAAAGTCACACCACCAAACTGTCGCTTGAGCGGTAACACATCAGGGCTCATGTCCGCGACGTACCTTTGTACTGTCAGCGGTACCTCAATCACTGCCAGCAGTGACCTGAAGTCATACCCTAGGGCTCCCCACACCCTGACGACAGGAATAACACCGCTGTGCCTCCCCAAAAGAGCGGAAAAATGTTACCTCTCCCCAAGTCGCCGCCATACACGCCAACTGTGTTCTTTCGGAATAGTGCAGAACCACGATTCATCGCTGAACGCATCGCGACGCCATTTGTCAGCAGCCCACGTTTCCCGCCCACGGTACCACTCTAAACGCAGCCGCTTGTCTTGTGTAGTTAATGCCGTCCTACGCATGAGGCGGTAATTCTTCAGTCCGGCTGCTGCTAGTCTCCGACCGATTGTGCGCTGACAAAGAATGTTGCAGAGAGTCCATTGCTTGTTCTCGAATGACAGGCGCATATGTAAAGGTATCACAATGTGCTTGTGCACTGTACGGTGATCCTAACTTGCGGTGGCCGTATGTGGTCGACCGAAACCGTGGCCTTCACATTCCCATGCAGTCCAATTACGGACCACTGACAAATCCGAATGCCTCACAAATGTGGATATTGCAAGATTCGACCAGCCGGCCACATGGAGACCTTTCATAATCGGTCAGGTGCTGACAAAACTGTCTCATACAAGTACACAGCGCCTCCGTGTCCATCGCAGTGATTACTCACTATCCGATGCTGTTTACTTCACTCACAAACCCTACCAGGCCTGGTAACAGCGTTGACACACTCTAGTAGCCGTTCTAGCTGACGTAGAGAATTGCAGTTCCAATCGTTTACATACCCGCCGATGGTGTTCAAACGGTTTTCTAATGGTTCAAATGGCTCTGAGCACTATGGGACTCAACTTCTGAGGTCATTAATCCCCTAGAACTTAGAACTAGTTAAACCTAACTAACCTAAGGACATCACACACATCCATGCCCGAGCAGGATTCGAACCTGCGACCGTAGCGGTCGCGCGGTTCCAGACTGTAGCACCTAGAAACGCTCGGCCACCTCGGTCGGCCACCAACATCAATTTACAACATGTCAGTGCAGAACGCCTAGCTACAGTTATAACCTACTGACCTACAGTAGCCGGCCGGAGTGGCCGAGCGGTTCTAGGCGCTTCAGTCTGGAACCGCGCGACCGCTACGGTCGCAGGTTCAAATCCTGCCCCGGGAATGGATGTGTGTGCTGTCCTTAGGTTAGTTAGGTTTACGTAGTTCTAAGTTCTAGGGGACTGATGACCTCAGATGTTAAGTCCCATAGTGCTCAGAGCCATTTGAATCATTTGAACGACAATAGTCACGAAATAGAAGTTGATGTCTGTTTAAACTTCGCCTGAAAACGACATCAGCCTGAGGCTACATCAGTCGTAAGAGATACCATGTTTCCTACTTAGCTGTCCCATGTTCTCCGCTTCATCAATTAAAAGAAATTTAAGTTTCATTTCTCATCAGTGCAACAGTTTTAGAATATAAATTTAACACGAAAGGCATTAATTAGCGATACTTTTCTGTAGAACTAACAAACTGCCGTAGAATAGACTCGTTTATAACAGTTTCTCGTGCCGTGCTGCCTCCACCCCACCGCTCCCCTTTCACCACCAGTAATCGCCGTGAGCCGCCCGGTTGCTCATTGAAAGGGCGTGAGCGCGAGCTACGAGGGGCGTCCGTGCAAAGTCCGAGAGATGGCACCACCGGCGCGTATCGAGGTCATTTTTAGTTAGTAGCATCTTTGGAAAGAACGCACACCAAGTTTCAGCCATATTGGTCTATTTCTTTGTGTTTGGCATTCGTGTGAATCAAGGAAGTCGAGTGATTGTCAAAAAATGGATGAAAAAGAATTTCGTGTCGTGATTAAACATTACTTTATGAAAGGCAAAACGTCTCAGGAGACTAAAGAGAAGCTTGATAAACATTACGGTGACTCTGCACCTTCGATTAGAAAAGTTTATAAGTGGTTTCAAAATTTTCGGAGTGGCCATATGGGCACAAATCATGCTGATTCTGGACGCCCTGTGGAGGTTACGACTCCTGAAAACATTGGTAAAATCCATGATATGATAATGGATGACATAAGAGTTACGGTGCGTGAGATTTCTAGTGCTGTGGGCATCTCGAATGAACGTGTACATAATATTTTGTATAAACATTTGGACATGAGAAAGCTATCCGCAAGATGGGTTCCGCGACTGCTCACGCTTGACCAGAAACGGAATCGTGTAAAGTGTTGCAAGGATGGTCTGCAGCTGTTCAGAAAGAATCCACAGCACTTTAAGCGTCGTTTTATCACTGTGGATGAAACATGGATACATTACTATACTCCTGAGACCAAACAAAGAACAATGTAAACGATGGGTTACCAAGGGAGAATATGCACCAAAAAAGGCGATGACCATTCCTTCGGCCATTAAGGTTATGGCGACTCTCTTTTGGGACCCTCATCGACTATCTGGAAAAGAGTAAAACTATTAAAGGTGAATATTATTCATCGTTATTGGACCGTTTGAAAACCGAGCTGCAAGAAAAACGCCGGCGATTGGTCGCAAAAAGTTCTTCTCCATGACGACCGTGCATCAGCGCACACTTCAGCAGTTTGTGGTCGCAAAATTAATGGAAATGGGATTCCAACTCGTTTCACATCCCTCTATTCTCCAGTCTTGGCTCCCTCGGACTATTATTTGTTCCCCAATTTGAAGAAATGGCTGGCGGCACAAGGATTTTATTCAAACGAGGTGGTGATTGCAGCAAATAATAGCTATTTTGCAGATTTGTACAATTCCTATTATTCGAAAGGGATCAGCAAATTAGAACAGCATTGGACGAAGTGTATAATTCTAAAAGGAAGACTATGTCGAAAAAATAAAAAGGTTTACCCCAAACACGTAAGTAGTTTTTATTTTTGCATGGACTTTTCTAACGCCCCTTGTAGGTCACACGAGCAGATCGGTGAACAGGCCTGGCTTAGAGTATACAATAATCAAAAGTACCTGAACACCCACATGTAATGGGGAATTGACCAATAGAGGTAACAAGCACCTGTTCCCTTCTCCCTACCCCATCCTCTCTCTCTCTCTGTCTCTCTCTCTCTCTCTCTCTCTCTCTCTCTCTCTCTCTCTCTCTCTCTCTCTCTGTGAATCCATACTACTTTTCTTAATTTATAGTATAGTCTGCTATGCGCTACTTGAAAATGATTTTCTTAAACACTTTGATATCACACTGTGCCACCTTTCCACTAGTAACTTGTAGATAGTTCACGGTAAAATGATTCCGCTGTTGTTTAAATGGGATAAGGTGGTGCTTCGGTTAAAGAGAGGACTTTAGAATCCACCGCCTTTTCACCTAGATTTAAGTCTTGAAAAGCGACTAAAAGATTGCACAGTATGCAACTCAGGGAAAGGTATGCTAACATAGTGCCCCGTTGTTGTCTTAATTACTGTTAGATTAGAGCAGCTCATGGACACTGAGACCATCAGAGATTGACCAGAAGCTCAGTATCACAACGATACGAAAGAAAGTGGCTTCCTGAAGTCTCTCCTTGGAGATGCTTAAACAAACATGAAAATCGATATCTTTGATCCGTGTTGGGAAGCTTTAAGTAAGTCCTACACAACCAAAGTACATCATTCCCGTAGCGATCCCTTACTCTCTGAGCACTTTTTAACGATTCTGTTCTCAGAGACAAAAAACGCACCGTCTTCAGTCAAAAGTAATGGCATTTTTGACACAGCAGAAATACCTGTATACATGGTGGTCAGAAGCAGCCTGAAAAGCTTGTAAGGGTGTTCCAGGTTAGGTTGTGCTGAAAAATAATTGTAAAGAAAACAATTGATACGTTCCGCCAGTTCCGAGATAATTAGCATTGAAGTAGAAAGGATAGAATCCGAGCCAAAAGCTGAGCAGTCTCATGCGCAATCATGTGCGCTATGAGAACAACTGACACTAATTGCATCTGGCGGGCCATTTGAGTTTGCTCGCGCAGCTACCTGATTGCCTAACGTCAATGCTAATTAACTCGGCAACGATGGAACGTATCGAATTTTTTTCTGAACAGTTATTTCGCAGCACATCGCACCCTGCGACATCCTGGCAAGTTTATCATACTCTTTCCGACCACCCTGTATAATTTCGTATAAAACTACGTGTGGTGTTTTGACAGATATTAATAAAAGAACTTTGAACTATACAAGAAATAATCAGTCTTGATTGCAAAAATATTGTTTAAAAAATTGTATCTTAATGGTAACCCGTTCCAATGTTGACGATCATCATCATGCCATTACATATCTGAGAAATATAAATAACATTTTCCTTACAGGGAATCAAGAACAACAAAAGAAATGTGACTAAAACTTCCACAGTGGAAGTTGTTATTTACATTTCACAGATAGGTAATGGTCTGATGATGATAGTCAAGACTGAAACCGGTTACCAGCAAAATAAAAGATTTTAAAGTATTATTGCGCTCAAGGTTAAGTATTTCAAAAAAATTCCAATATAGATCTTTTTGCTTCGAATAATGTTATCAAAAATCACTTTGAAATACGTTAAAGTCCCGCGTACATGTGACAATACTTAAAGAAATACGAAAGAGCTAACTATGCGAAAAGATTGCATTCTAAGAAACTGAACAGCATGCAAAATTCAAAAAAATGGTTCAAATGGCTCTGAGCACTATGGGACTTAACATCTGAGGTCATCAGTCCCCTAGAACTTAGAACTACTTAAACCTAACTAACCTAAGGACATCACATACATCCATGCCCGAGGCAGGATTCGAACCTGCGACCGTAGCGGTCGCGCGGTTCCAGACTGAAGCGCCCAGAACCGCTCGGCCACATCGGGCGGCCAATGCAAAATTAACGCTGTTATTACCTTATGGATATTTACCAAATGGGAATAAATTTTTCCACCATTTAGGTTCATCTTAAGAAAAACAAATGAAATGAGTACCGGAGGGACTTCGTCCAATTGAATAATTGCATCATCTGTATTGTGGAGATCAGCTTACACGAAATGAAGTTACTGAATTTCCCTCGTGGCCGTGTCTCCTGTGAGCTTAATTTGTACTGAAGTGTAATCAACAAATCCACTACGGCAAAGTTAGTCTTTTCGTGGGAGCAGAATGTGACGGTGTTTGAAAGTTCAGGGATTTATCTAGAACAGTGACGCTGGCGGCAGAAGCAGACTCGATTGAAAAGTTATTGCTCTTCACAATGCAATGCTCGCAGGCAGTATGTGAAACGTAAGAGTGCACCCGCGTGTGAGGAACTAGCGTGCGTCAGCCGAGACGAAAGCAAATGGTTATACCTCAGGCGCTATTGATTTTCGCCAACCTATCAAGACAATAAGTTCTTAAACAGAGGCTTCAGTCCTTGCCATAAAAAAGTTCAGACCCCTCGAGGAGCGTTTTCTTCGAAACGACACCGGCCGTTCGTTTTTATAGCTGTGTACTGCGCGTATTCGGCGGTATCTTTCAAGCCACGTGCATCATTTTTCCGAGAGGCGGCAGTCATTCAGATTTATATCCAGGCCTCCCCGTCCTTAGGAAACCATTCCCTCACAAAATTTGTCCAAGAGAGTTGTAAACGTGGCCTCAGCTCAAGTATCGGAATGAAAGAAACCGGACAAAGATTTCATTGCCGTGCTGCGTTTGCAATGTCTGCAGGATTTCAGGTGTGCCTTAGTAAGAAAGTAAAGTGCGATATGCCACATGGTTCTATTCCAGCTCCGTTGCATTTCTTGATATGCATCAAAGATCTGCCACTAAACATTAGTGATGGTTCAAACAATGTTTCTCTCTGCAGAAGACACAAGTGTTTTTAAGGAAAACTTGGAACGTAATATAAATTACGTAGCTACTAGGCTAGTCGGTAACATCAACGCATATCTTTCAGACAGCATATTAACATTTAGTTTCTAGTAATATCTGTTCACAGCCTCAATAAATTTTTTAAATGATGTGATATTGCATGTAGCTGTTACTGTTTTTCTTTCACTGTAAACAGTTTGGACATTTGTGCCATTTTTAGGCACCTACAAAACACAATACAGCGCATTGAGAGCAATGCAATATCGGTTTAACAGTATGTACAACCAGTTTTTCAATTTGTTGACATTCATGTACTGACAAGCAGCTAGACATTAGCCAGAGATTACAACGTAATATGCATGCACGTCAAAGCGCATCCAGTCAGGCCGGCCGTTGTGGCCGAGCGGTTCTAGGCACTTCAGTCCGGAATCGCGCGACCGCTGCGGTCGCAGGTTCGAATCCTGCCTCGGGCATGGATGTATGTGATGTCCTTAGGTTAGTTAGGTTTAAGTTGTTCTAAGTTCTAGGGGACTGATGACCTCAGATGTTAAGTCCCATAGTGCTCAGAGCCATTTGAGCTTTATTTATAAAACTTTGAGTTCTCACATAAAAATTTCGGAGGCATTACTTTACAGCACATCCTCGTAGGTTTTGTTTCCCATATCAGCACTGTAGCCATTGGTTGTTGCTGTATGTTTTGGTGCACGTAACTCTTCGGCAGTTTTGCGCTGTTGTGAAGGGCGGTTAATGATTCTTTTGTATTGATGGGTGGCACGAACTGTTTTGGATAATGCTATGAGTGCAGATTGGTTTCAGAAATATTCCGAATCTGTGGGTGTCATTGTCATTCTTTACCATCAAATCTAAAAAAAAGAAAGCAATTGACTAGTTCTGTAGTAAAAACAATAATTGGGTGTAACAGCTAAAAGCAACAGAACATCATTCAAAAAGATTATCGGTTAATTGCAACAAAACACAATACAGACTTTTTGTAAAAGTGAAACGTTATTGTACCACGGTGGTACACGTTCGCGATCTTGATGTAGGCCATTTTCCCTGCCATCGCTCTTCAAATGCTGCATCATGGGGTTTGTTGTTCGCTACTTTGACTCATTCGGAAGAAACTAAAATATTCATTCAATGAGCGTTAGACAGAAAAAATATTTGCACTAGGGTAACTTTACCTTAAGTACAGTAAAGGAAGCAGTGCACTATTCAGCAGGTTTCATTTTCAACGGCTTTCCAGCAGAACTGAAGAAAAAGAATGATAAACCCCAAATCTTCAAATCTAAGTTGAAATGTTTCTTGTGATACATTCTTCTATTTTGTGTAGGAGTTCGTCGCAGTAGTTGACAACTCTCTATGTTATGTGTTACAATATTGTTTATTTACAAATATTCTGATAAGCATCCTGTAAACTATGTACTGGCTCGTTCCATGGTGGAGCAGATTTAGTTCACATGGTCGTGCGGAAGCTAATACATAAAATAAAAACTAGTTAGCATCAGTAATCTCTACTTATAAAATGTATTAAAATCTAATGATAGGGAGGGTTGATTTCTATGTGCGATTGTGAAATAAGTACGTAACTATTTGTGTACAACTATATAGAAAAATGGCAAATAAGACGACGGGAAGCACTGCAGCAACCGTTAGCTTCGTATTCACATGGTTTCAACGTCCGTTTTTACCAGCATGATGTCCGCCTCCGTAGCAGATGGTCAGCGTGGCTGACTACCATGGGGCTGCCCGGGTTCGATTCGTGGCCGGGTTGGAGATTTTATCCATTCGAGGACTGGGTGTTGCGTTTTGTCCTCATGATCGTTTCATCGTCGCCATCGGTGCACAAGTCGCTGAACTTAATGTCTCTGTGAGTTTTCTAATTTTTTTCTGCTGTTTTACTTACAACCACCATTCAGAGACGCGATTACTTAAAGCGGGGATGAGAACGATATTAAACTAGTGTGGCTGTCTTAGGTGGAAGACAATGAGGTATAAATTCAACTACTTTACTAGAAATATTTTTCTTTTGTGTTCATTGAGATGTTCTTTCGCGAAGTATTAGTGTTGCCTCGTAAGCCTAGCTACTTCAGTTGAGGACAGTGATCATTACATATAAAGTGTAGGGTTGTTTTGCGTCCGTGTTGTTGTTGACGGTTAAAGTCGAAGAAACGGGTGAAACCTAGTGCCAATAAATAGTCTACACCTGTTTACTAGTTTCAGATGAACAGCCGAAATTAACTTCCCCATTCGACGCCCTGATCGGCATTACGTATACCCTCTCCATAAACGCCTGTGTTAAAGGGTGTCAGTGCAGGTGTTTCAGAACATACTGATTAATGTAATGATTGTAAGCGACAGACTAAAAGTGCATTCAAATTGGGACGCAAACACGTATTCACGGACAGCTCGCACCAACTATGAAACCCGAGAGTGAATGACAGCAGAGCAGCGTACGACAAGCTGAGGCTTTTGGCTTAGTCCGTGTTGCATGCGCGGATGGCGCGGAAGGTAAGCCACTGTACGGGAAACGCAGGGATCTAGATTCGAGTTTCGTTTCGGCACACAGTTTTAACTACAATCGATGCAGAATGCACACTTCACATGGTAAGAGAGGTCATTCTCAGTTTATCGATAAGTGAAATATTGGTCCAAGTAACTAGGGAAAACACCGAAGAATCACAGATTGAGGGGAATCACACAGTTTTTTGAAAAACTGTAAAAAAGCAGATCTGCGGGATCCCATTTTTCTCCTACTCTTTTACAACTGTGACTGACTGACAACAGCCAGTGTGTGGTATCGTTAGAGGACAGCGACAAGCGACCAGTGACATAGGGAAACTTGGAAAAATATCCTCGTAGGAACGACACGAACGGATTTCGAACTACGGCCTGTGGGATTAGAAACGAAGAGTTTCACTGCCACTTCACCCTCGATGAAATGGAATGATTGAACATTTGAAAATGTGTTTGTTAAGATAGCAGTACCTTTTCTTGTCTATAAAAAGTAAAAAATTGAGATGACTCTGAACAATTTTCTAAACATATGTTAGTTCACCCTTGTTTAAAGATCAGTGCCATATTTGTTAAAATGGCGCTTGAGTAATTATTGACCGGAATTTTTGTTCTAATTGCATTGTTCCAAGCAGTTATTTTTGATATGTTGATATTTCTGTTATTATAATAAATCTTTCTCAATGTGAGAGTTAAATAGTCTGTTTTCTGGCTGTTGTGTGTGCAAGCAAAATTTACTTACAGATAGTGCCGAATGGATGTACTCAAACTTTCATTTTATAAGCTGAAATGCCTTACGTATATTTGTTCATGTTCCAGACGCATTTCACATTTTTACGTAAAGGTATCTTCCGTGGGTTTAATCTCAAATATAACAGTTTAGTTTCGTATGCGATATTTACAGATTAAAAAACAGTTCACGCCATAATTCTATATGAGTAAATTATCTCTTGCCGTTATGGTCATATGTTAGAGGTCGCACAGTCACTTCATTTATACTAAAATGTAGACTTTCACGGCCGGAAATATCATGTCCATTATAATTATCCGGGCTGTTATGCCGTGGTCGGTTGATGAATTCTGTGTCGATTCCCAACGTTTCGTCTCCGACTGCGGGAGACATCTTCAAGGGGGTCCATAGCTCAGTGGAAAGTCCACCACACCCACTGGCTCGCTACTGACACAGAATTCATCAACCGACCACGGCATAACAGCCCGGATAATTATAATGGACATGAGTCACTTCATTTACAAATCGTCGACTCCTTTTCACGTCACGATTTTTCTCTGAGTGCTAAAATTTTTCCACTCACTTGGGACGCTTTGTGGTTCCAGTGACCTACTGGAAGAGGTGTCAAATGGTTCAAATGACTCTGAGCACTATGGGACTTAACATCTGTGGTCATCAGTCCCCTAGAACTTAGAACTAATTAAACCTAACTAACCTAAGGACATCACACACATCCATGCCCGAGGCAGGATTCGAACCTACGACCGTAGCGGTCACGCGGTTCCAGACTGAAGCGCCTAGAACCGCACGGCCACACCGGCCGGCCCGAAGAGGTGTCATTTCAAACCCTAGTAGACTACTCACTGTGCTTGGATTTGCATCGCAGAAGAGCAGCAACATTGAAGGTAAACAAATTGGTTGTCCTTGTTTCTTCGAAATTTCATACAGAGGTTGAAAAATGAATATTGGAGTTGTCCAAATCAGTAATTGTCATAAGGAAATGAAAAAAAATTCCAGATATTTGGTGTTGAGCCGAAGACATTCAGTTAATCTTGTCGTTCACTGCATTTCACATGGACCACCGTTTTAACCGGAAGTGTACGAGTATGAGTGATATACGTACGGTGTGTATTTCTAGCATCACAAATAGCTGACTTACATGAAAGAATGTATAAACACCCTGATCCTCCTGAGGTGATACGGATTAGGTGTAAGGTCGACCACAACGGAAAGCTAGTGCCGACAGCCCCGCTGCACGAACGTAATTACGCTGTCAAATTACAGTGCTGGATACGGAACTGGGGACCTAAGTCGTCCGTGACGACAGCCATAAACGTGGCCAAGTTATCTCTCCCTGTGTATCTTGTGTTTCGAATCCAGCAATGCTGCCTCGTAGTTTCCTTCGTAGTTAGTTCAGAAACAAAGTATTCTGCAAGGCCACGTTAAAAGAACTAAAGAACATTGCGTTTTTACGTGGTTTGGGAATTAACAATACCAAACATTTATGTTTTGTGAGAGAATAATATGTATATTGTTCGTAAAAGCGTGTAGCTGATTAACAAGTCACAAGTCCACATGGTTTCTCAGAGTGACAAATACAAATGGCTCTAAGTACTATGGGACTTAACATCTGAGGTCATCAGTCCCCTAGACTTAGAACTACTTAAACCTAACTAACCTAAGGACACCACACACATCCATGCCCGAGGCGGGATTCGAAACTGCGACGGTAGCAGCAGCAGCGCAGTTCCGGACTGAAGCGCCTAGAACCGCTTGGCCAGACCGGTCGGCGACAAATACAAGTAAGAGTCTCTCAAAGAGTTATCGGAATCAGATGCTCTCAATACATAACTTTTAACTAGGCAACAACTCTTCTATAATGCAGGAGAGGATGGTAACTTTGAATCTGCAGCACGATTAATTGAAAAGATAATGTTTGCTCCTATAATCAGCGTCCATTTAACAAAAAGTAAGCACGCCATGAGCTTTAATTTCACCTCGCGTAAGAATATCATCGCAAGTCTGAACGCATTGTGATCGCGAGTTAACTGTGCGGAAATGTAGAATGCACTTCTGAGATAACCTCTGCATTCGCCTAATGTTCACCACGGCAAGTAATAGAAAAGATCTCTTCTGTTTTCATTACCGTTGTAGAAACGCCGAATCAGCTCACGTCAACATCAGACAAAGCCATACTTCATCCCAAATTGAACAGAACTCCAAGCAGAATAGAAACAGGAAACAGAATGACGAATGCTTATTCGAACAAAGACAGCATTTTAGTTCAAAAACTGCGGACGCTTCCCCTTTGCTGATGAACAAACAGACCGCCAAAGACGCGAAATGCGTCAGTATGGACATAGTGTTTTCTCAAAGAGTTTACTTCAGCTAATCCAAGCTGACTATAGCAGAAATACGTAAAGCATTGCAAAGGTAATTTCGCGATTTGGGAAGAGCAAAAAAAAATAAAAGTGTAAGAAGGGAATTGCAAATGAATACGCAACTTTCAAAGTCCTAATCAACTCAAGGAACGTCAAATTTATCTGAAGACGTAGTAGTGTGTTGATTATGCCCACAGTCTGTATAGATAGGCCATCAAATAGACTGATAAATATTTTGATTGCTCGGCGACGGTGACGTTTACGTTTCTGATAAGCAGATATTTTGTCAGTAAAATGGAAAATTGATAAAGTTATCTCTACTAAAGATTTACTTTTGAGATAACGAACAGCAATTTACTCTCATTGGTAAGTAAAGGTCATACGTTTGAAATATGGCAGGACTCAGACAAATTTCAACCTTGCATGTGTGATACGCCCTTTGATCTATTACAAACGATACTACTACAGATAACGGTGCTGAATGCGATATCACTTGTGAGTAAACCGAATAACACGCTCTACTTCTATTGATAGCCATAAGGAATATGTGCGAGCTGTTGTGGATACTTTCCAGTGTTTTGAATCCTAAGAAATCTACCTATAAGTTCAGAGACGCATTCTGGACATGTCATGTTCTCTGATGTATCAGTTGAGCCAGTAAAAGAGAGCTGCGTGAACGATTTTGTCTGTAGAGTGATTTGTCGCTTCCAGCATCTCCCTGTCGAAAGCAGCGTATGGGCCAGGAAAGAGAGTTTATTGAACCGTGCACGGAGGCATATGAACAGTAATTATGTTCTGTTGTTTGGTTTGTGAATGGAAGAAGAAAAATTGTACACTCTGTTACACACTTAATAGAGACGGGCGGTGTAAAAGTGTAAATACAAGGCACTTCTAAAGCAAGAAACGATGGGGTACAAAACATGGCTCTATGCGTTTTGCCGCGCGGGGTAGCCGCGCAGTCTTAGGTGTCTTGTCACGGTCCTCGCGGCTCCCCGTCGGAGGGTCGAGTCCTCCCTCTGGCATGGGTGTGTGTGTTACCCATAGCGTAAGTTAGGTTAAGTAGTGTGTAAGCTTAGGGAGCAATGACCTAAGCAGTTTGATCCCATAAGATCTTACCACAAATTTACAAAAAAATTTATGCGCTGATCAGCTGAGCTTGTGCCGTATCGTACACAGATAATATGTGTGTAAGAGTACCTCAAACCTGGAACATGAGAATTGTCTGTCTGGATATAGATGAGAATTTAAACTGAAAAAACGCATCTTTTTGAATTTGTGAAACAGCTCAGTTCACCCAAATTTGCACTTTGAATCATTGCAAATTTAGGAAAGAGATAAATTAGTAAGTAAATATATTTTGCATATTTTCATTCAGTAATATCATGTGGAAAGTTGTTCTGGAGTAACTTATCTTTTAGAAAGAAATTTTCATTGCTCAGGAACGTGCTGTAAGAATAATATGTGGTTGCTGCTTACCCACGGTTATCTTGCAGGTATCTATATAAGGCGTTAGGGACTACAACTGCAGCTTCACAGGAAGTTTATACGCTTATGAATTTTTTGTAAATAGCCCCCTGCAGTTGAAAAAGAACACCTGATGTACATAATTACAATTCCATTTGAAAACCGGAGAGTCATTATTCCACATTAAGGATGCCTTTAGCACAAAAAGGGGCGCAAAATATTGGCACCAAATTCTTTGATCACTTGCCTAGTAATATAAAATACCCGACAGGCGGTAAAGTTAAATTCGAAAATTTTTTATACTTGTGACAAATGACATTCCAAGACGATTTGTGGACGTCATTCCCTCTAGACGTAAGTATAATATAAAATATCATAGTACTGTTACATAGACCTAGAAGAAAACGATATATAAGTGTAATGTCAACAGGAACTCTTGATAATGGCACATATTCCGAAACAAGCATGCCGTGAACTTGTCTAACCAACAAGAAATAAACAATTTGCAGCAAATTTTGTCAAAAGTATAAAGAAGATGCCGTATTGTGACCTTTTGCAAAGGGCCCAGCAGAGAAGAAGTTGATAAATTTCTACCTGACAACCCCTTCTATTCCGTAAAAGAATTTCTACTATTTGTATAATACATAAAAAGTGGTGGCTACGGATTACTAAGTCACATCCGTATAAAAAAAGAAAAAAACTTTAAATGTCAGCCTCTAGCCATATTTACATGTGAATGTACCATATGAACGTAAAATGACTCATTCAACATCATTAATTGTGCAAATGATCCATGGAATATAAAACTAACTAATACGGGTTTTCCTTGTTTCACAAATGTGCTTAGATGCCTTCCTCGCTCCCAATAAATTTGGAGACAGGGTTTCCCTAAACGACGCCGGTCCCAGGAGAACGTCCATCCGGGGACCGTGGCTACGTTAGACCCTTGGAGAGAAGTCGGCTGGAGACTGATGTATTGTATCGCGACGCAGTTTGTGTGTTCCATCCTCTTTACGAGGCTTATCCTTTACCTAACTAAGATGGTGCTCTTTAATTAGGGGCGTCGCAGGTGATAGAATGCTAAACGGCTGACAAAAAAAGGAAAATAGAAAAATAAACATTGTTTTCTTATAATTATGTGTTTGCAGTACAGCTACTGTCGGTCTCCATTTCAAATTAGTACCGGGCGGAGTGGCGCAGCGGTTAGCACACTGGACTCGCCTGCGGGTGGGCTACGGTTCAAACCCGCGTCCGGCCATCCTGATTTACGTTTTCCGTGATTTCCCTAAATTGCTTAAGGCAAATACCAGAATGGTTCCTTCGAAAGGGCGTGGCAGCTTTACTTCTCCATCCTTCTCCAATCCGAGCTTGTGCTCCGTCCCTAATGACCTCGCCGTCGACGGAACGTTAAACACTAATCCTCTATTTCAAATTGGTCTTTCTGTAATAAAGCTTTCCTCTTTCACAAACATAGAAAGAACCTAGAAGGCGAGGGAAAGAAACAGGACGATTATTTCGCTGAATTTACTATAGCAGTAAAACTTGCTCCACCTCTGTGGCTACCTTTTGATTTGTAGACAGCGTTGTTAGTTAAAGGAATACCTGTTAGGAGCCTCCGGCGCTTTAGATTTGAGGCTACATTTCAGTGCAGAGGGAAGGAAGAGTTTGTTTAAGAAACTACACATGCTTTCAACTTGTGAGACTGTGGCTGAGGTAATGAAAGAAATTTGTTTTCCGGTCTGACGGCTTTCCGCGAGTTGGCGGCTAATTATTTTCCCTGGGATCTGCGGGGCTTCCCTGCAGCGCTTTGACAACAGTCGCCTCCCTCGTTACGGCTCGCCAGCTGAAAACATCCGATTAGCCGCTTTCTTTTTGTGTTTCCAATTTCATTAGCGGCAGCCGTTAATTCGTTAAGTCGGCGGCCCGGTAGCGCCTGTTCCTTGCTGATGCTAGCCTGCCCCGCGCCACACTGTTAAATAACGACTCTCTTCGCTAGTGTTTACGGCTTAGCTTTTCTCCAGTTTTCCCAAATAATTTCTGCAGTGATTCACACATTCCTTCTATAAAATTGGACTAGGCGCCTGCATTCGTATTTAACTGGACTCGTCTTTGTCTTTGTCTACGGCTAAGTACTTTTGTTACTAGTTTTAATTACCTGGAGCAGTTTTAATTACCTGGAGCGTTGCTCATACAGACTTATAAAGGGAAAAATATACGCAGTCTCGCTTAAGAACCAAACTGTTGCGTCAGAAGTGTATGTCTTTTTCTTTTATTGACTTACCTTTAAAAAAAAAATCAAAACCAGGAGACAGCGCGTTGCCAACCTTATTGCTGCTGTATCCTCTGTGGCATACGTCACTGGTTCAAAATGGTTCAAATGGCTCTGAGCACTATGGGACTTAACATCTGTGGTCATCAGTCCCCTAGAACTTAGAACTACTTAAACCTAACTAACCTAAGGACATCACACACATCCATGCCCGAGGCAGGATTCGAACCTGCGACTGTAGCGGTCACGCGGTTCCAGACTGAAGCGCCTAGAACCGCACGGCCACACCGGTCGGCTACGTCACTGGACACAAACAGTGGAGGACCATGCGGATAGTACCCCGCTTTCCAGCACATTGTCAGACCCACTACTTCGACCTATTATTCCTTTGCGTAGCTCTTCAGTTACCCTCCTTACGCTTAGCGGACTCTGCTGTCGTACTGAAAAGGGAGAGGAGTTCGAACCTGTGTCCTCCGCGTGATTAAGAGACTCGCAGATCGCTCACCTACGGGGATAGCTTTTTAATACCAATAGAGTGACATTTTTACGGTCAGCCACTTTCACCAGGTTCCTTTTTTTGTGTGTTAAAAATGGCATCGAACGCTACCATCTCTTCTGTTACCTCCATTACACTTCCTAGAACAGAGCAGGCAAGCCACTCCTCCAAACTATAAGAATGCGATCGTTTTCCAGCTCTGTATCTACACGTTTGCCCTGCAGTTAACACTGAAGTGCTTGCCGGAGGGTTCATGGATCCACTTTCAGACTGTTCCTTGGCCGTTACACTCGAATAGCAGGTGGTAAAAATGAACACACAAATCTGTCTGTGCGAGCAATCATTTTATCACCATGGTGTTTCTCCGTGTGTAGGTGGGAGTCTACAAAATGTTTTGCCATTCTGAGGAGAAAATTGGTGATTGTAATTTCGTGAAAATATCGCGCCACAACGAAGAACTCCTTGGGTTTAATGAATACCACCGAGATGGCCGAGCGGTTCTAGGCGCTTCAGTCTGCGTGACTCGCAGGTTCGAATCCTGCCTCGGGCATGGATGTGTGTGATGTCCTTAGGCTAGTTAGGTTTAAGTAGTGCTAAGTTCTAGGGGACTGATGACCTCAGATGTTAAGTCCCATAGTGCTCAGGGCCATTTGAACCATTTGATTAGCATCGGAACATAGTAATAGGCATCCCTGGCGAATATCTCGCCCTGCGCGAAGTGCCAAGCGACTGCAAAAAGAGCGTGTGGCTCCTGTATATAAGAAAGGTAAAATAACGGCGTAACATCGATTTGCTGCAGAATTCTTGTACATATTCTGAGTTCAAATATATTAAATGTACTTTAGACAGAAGAGCTTCTGTCCACAAATAAGCACGGATTTAGAAACCATCGCTCCTGCGAAACTCATCTTGCCCTATTCTCACCTGATATCCTGCGAACTGTATGACGATCAAAAATAGGCAGATTTTATATTCCTTGATTTCTGGAAAGTGTGTGACACAGTGCCTCACTGCAGACTGTTAACGAAGGTATGAGCATGTGGAATAGCTTTCCAGATATATAAGTAGGTCGAAGTCTTCTTACGTGATTGAACCCAGTGTGTTGTCCTCGACGGCGAGTATTCATCAGGGTGTCCGCGCCTGGTAAGCTGGTGGTCAGCGCGGCGGAATGTCATACCTTACGGCCTGCGTTCGATTCCCGGCTGGATCGGAGATTTTCTCCGCTCAGGGATTGGGTGTTCTGTTTTCCTCATCATCATCATTTCATCCCCATCGACACACAAGTCGCCGAAGTGGCGTCAATTCGAAAGACTTGCACCAGGCGAACGGTCTCCCCGACGGGAGGCCCTAGCCACACGGCATTATTATTATTCATCAGGGACAAGGATATCGTCAGTAGTGCCCCAGGGAAGTGTGGTAGGATCGCTCTTATTCTGTATATAGATACATGCTCTGATGGACATGATTAACAGCGATCTGCGGCTGTTTGGTAATGATGCTGTGGCGTACGGAAAAGTGACGTCGTTGAGTGACATTAGAAGGATACAGGATGACTAGACAGTTTCTATTTGGTGTGATGAATGGCAGCTTGCTCTAAATGCAGAAAAATGTAAGCTAATGCAAATTAGTAGGAAAAACAATCCCGTAATGCTCAAATACAGCATCTTGTGTTACCTCTCATGCGGCAGTATCGTGGTGTCATATTTCAACAGGGCAATGCTTGACAACACATGGCACGTGTATCTGTGAACTTCCAATTTGATGTGGAGATATTCCCGTGGCCAGAAAGATCACCAGACTTGTCCGCCATAGAAGATGTGCGGGTGCAGCTCCATCCCAATGTCCTTACCCTGGATATCAAGGACCGGTTTGAACAGTTGTGGGCCAGCATGCCCCAGAACGGGATACAACGGCTTTATGATATCCTTCCCAACCGAATCAATGCTCGCATTCTGGCCAGAAGGAATGCATTGTCATAATAATAAGTGGGCTCATACTGCCAACTTCTCTGTATATTTTAATCGATTTTTTAACCATTCACGTAACATCACACATCCTCCCAGCAGATGAAGTTTCATTTCGTTTCCTCCTGCCCTTCACTTTTTGTGTCAGGCAGTGTGGGTAAAATTGAGGACGTGGCACAAGATTTCATACAAGATGCCGAATCCACTCATGCAGGTAACGTAGCAACTCCGAATTTAATGGCAAGTGATCCCTCACCAGGATCCCTTCTTTGCTCCTTCGTGTGCATAACCAAGTCGAAAGCTGCTTGCGGTTTCTTATGCGTGGCTAATTTAAAATAAATAATTTGTAGTCTTATTCAGAGAAAAGCAATGGAGGATGTGACTGCTACATTGCCTCTTGTCTTAGAATAGATACTTACAGTTTACATGAAATATTACCTGAAGGACTCGCACTGATCGTCAGTTTCCCAACTGTTTTTTTAATGATTTCATAACGCCTAAGGATGTGTTAGATGACGGTGATTTTGGTTTTAGGAAAGGTAAAGGCACCATTGAGACAGTTCATACGTTGCCTTTGATAATTTAAGCAAGAGAGATCAAGAGACATTTGTGGGATTTAGCGACTTAGAAAAAGGCTTCGACAGTATAAAATGGTATAAGATTTTCAGAATTCTCAGGAAAATAGATGTAAACTATAGGGAAAGAGGATAATTTAGGAGTAGATATGTACAAGAATACGAGGGCAAAATAAGAATGCAAGAGCGAGAACAAAGTGTTCGGATTAGAAAGGGTATAAAATACAGGTGTTGTCTTTCGCTCCCTACTGTTAAGTTTACAGCTCGAAGAAGAAATGACGGAAATAAATCACATGTTCAGGAGGGGGGTTAAAATTTAAGTTGAAAGGTCATTCATCGTAAGGTTCGCTGATGATAGTGCTATCCGCAGTGAAAGCGTGGAAAAATTAAGGGGCCTAATAAATTGAACGAACAGTCTAATGAGCACATTCTGGCGACTGAGAGCAAATCGAAGAGTCAAGTAGTGAGGAGTAGTATTAAAATTGAGGACAATGAAGCAGACGCTGTGAACGAATCATCCTACCTCGGAGGTAAAATATTGCACGACGGTCGAAGTAAGGAGGACATAAAGAAGAAGACTGACTCAGGCGAAGTGGGCGATCTTGGCCAAGAGAAGTGTATTCGTATCAGACATCGACGTAAATTTGAGGAAGAAGTTGCTGAGAATGTACGTATGGAAGGTAATTATGAAGTGTGGGAAAAACGGAAAAGAAGAGAATCGAAGCGTTTTAGTTTGGTAATATGTAAGGATGTTGAAAATCATATGGCCTGATGAGAAATGAGGAGGCTTTTCGCAGAATCGCCGAGGAGAGAAACATGTAAAAAGAACCGACATCAAGAAGAGACGGTGTGATTGGACGTGTATTAAGACATCAGGAAATAACTTCCATGGTACTCGAGAGAGCTGCAGCGGAGGACAGAGATTGGAAGTCATCCAACAAATAATTGAAGATGTTGTGTGCAAGTGCTAACCTCAGAAGAGGCTGACACCGGAGAGTAATTCGTGACGTGCCGCTTCAAACAAGTCAGGACACTAATAACAAAAAGTTACGTATCTGCCGTAGTTTACCCGGCTGCTGTGGCCGAGCGGTTCTAGGCGCTTCAGTCCGGAACCACGTGGCTGCTACGGTTGCAGATTCGAATCTTGTCTCGGGTGTGGATGTGTGTGATGTCCTTAGGTTAGTTAGGTTTACGTAGCTCTATGTCTAGGGGACTGACGACCTCAGATGTTAAGTCCCGTAGTGCTTAGAGCCATTTGAACCATTTTGCCGTAATTTATGTTTTGTGTTAGTCGCTGCTCTTCACTTTACCGAAAAAGTAATATACAGATGAATTAGTATTGTTTCTTTTTTAAGAAAAATGGCGGGGTCTCGTAAAAGGTCTATGGGCAAAATTGAGTAATAGTCCTTAAAAAAGCTAAAAATTGATAGTTGCAGGCGGCATGGGATCATTCAAGACATTCATACTTACTTCGGATCCGGGTTCAGAGAAAAAGATTGGTTCCAGCGCTTTGTCAAGCCTAGTGACTATAGGCTTGCAGAGACAAGTAGCTTTGGTTGCAGCAGTGCAGGACGTGCCTGACACCGACACCGGCGGCGTGCCGGACGAGGCGCCGTAAGCGAGTTGCAATTCTCTGTGAAGGCTACTGCCGCACCAAGGCTGCGCTCTGTCGATGCGTTCCGAGCGATTCGCGACGGACCAGTTGCAGCATTTCCCAAGCGGGAACCCTACAAGCTCTTTCACCGCATAATTGTCGAAGAACTAGACTCTTTTACTTTAAGCGTGACAAATTTCCACATAGCGAGCAGCGGAGCCTAGGGTTGTAAACATCTAGGGCTACGCCTCTTGCGAAATCTTTATTAGCGCCAGCCGTACTCCACATACAGTAACATTCATTGCAG
This sequence comes from Schistocerca piceifrons, assembly GCF_021461385.2. NCBI lineage: Eukaryota > Metazoa > Arthropoda > Insecta > Orthoptera > Acrididae > Schistocerca > Schistocerca piceifrons. The sequence goes on from NC_060149.1 coordinate 280,080,760, forward strand.
CAGTGGAGGTCACAGTTATTCTGTGAGTACAGCTGACATTGGATGCATGCTGCATAATCGACACATCCTTCAGAACACGATTAAATGACACTAGAGTTTTAATGGTCTTTCTGTGTCCGTTCCAAGGTTTAGAATTTCTTCTGTGCTGTGCTGCACAGACAGATTTAATTCGCAAGTCGTTACGTACATCTTGGGTTAGTAACTTTATTTCCTTCCTCATTTCACGAACGACGAAGAAATAAAGTGAAGAAGTAAAGTGATAGTATTTTGCTCTTATCATTCTGTCCATTTATTACCAGCAAATTTAAATGACATCCCACAGTTGCTTAAATTTGCTTCATTTCAGTTCTAACGCCAGCTTTTCGCTACAATACCTTTTTTTTGTATCTTACCGGAGAAAAAATGGTTCACATGGCTCTGAGCACTATGGGACTCAACTGCTGAGGTCATTAGTCCCCTAGAACTTAGAACTAGTTAAACCTAACTAACCTAAGGACATCACAAACATCCATGCCCGAGGCAGGATTCGAACCTGCGACCGTAGCGGTCTTGCGGTTCCAGACTGCAGCGCCTTTAACCGCACGGCCACTTCGGCCGTCTCTTATCGGAGATTTCCGTATTAAATACAACTAGTATGTGCAAAATTTTTCTTACTTGGGTAGCGTGCTGTAATCTTCCTCCTCTCCCCTCGGTCGGCTACCCTTCATCGAGATCCAAGTAGTTCTCGAATCTTACCCACTGTACTACGAAAAAGTACAAGGTAGTTCTTAATCCACCATGTAGCACGTATATACTGCAAGCGTAGTAATTACTTGAAATGAACATCTTCAACTTGTTTTGTGGCTGGTAATATGTTCAAAACAAAACAATACTTTCCTTTCAAACTAGTTAACTGTTAGTTCTCGGAACGAAAATGTGGGCAATTACCGCGTTTGTGACACCTTTCAGGGTGTTACTGTCACCCAAAAGCTTTCACCTAACTTTGGTCTAAAATAAGCATAGAATTTGCTCTCTCAGACCTTTCGGTGGTGGTGGTGGTGGTGGTGGTGGTGGTGGTGGAGGAATTACGAATCTCATGAATTAACATCTTCACCGCCTTTTCCTGCAAAGTCGTTTAATGACACACAAATTTTTAGTTCATTTCGAAATTAATAAAACTGTAGTTTCATGTTTTTTCGTATATTGCAGCACGTCATTGGCACCGGGACATTTAATGTACGTTCAACAAACTGCTTATCAAAGGAAATATGTAAGAGCGAATTTATATCGCCAAAAGAGAGAAATGTTGTTCGTCTCTAAACAAATTATCTGAATTTATTTCACTTGTTATATTTAGGATGCAGTTGTCAATACTTATATTGCAATGTGACTTTCGAACTAATGCAGATGTGAATGTAGCCAACTGTGCATATAATTAGGAAGGCTACCAAATATGAGAGAATTTTGGAAGTCGGCAACAGCAGGAGCACAGCCGAGATCCACGGAGCACGGAGTTAATTTAGGAAGTGCTTCTTTGACGTTTCATAAAGTCGCTCACGATGATTGCAGCAAAATCCGGTGCGAGAAGAGAGTGGGGAAAAGAGGTTGATTATAAGACGCACGCAACAGCCGAATCTCTGTCTTCAGATCACGGAAGAGATGGCCCTGCGTTAATACCTTCGGCCCTTCTTGTACTCGCCCACTCGGCCCAAACACTGTTTCCTGAAATCTCTTTAGGCAAGTACCAATTCTTTTTTATTAGGTCACGATCAATCCCATCTCGTAAATTAGTCACACTTTACGCAGTTTTGCTCCTTCATTTATGTCACTATCTAAGGTATCTCTGCCGGCCGTTGTGGTCGAGCCGTTCTAGGCGCTTCAGTCCGGAACCGCGCTGCTGCTACGGTCGCAGGTTCGAATCCTGCCTCGGCCATGGATGTGTGTGATGCCCTTAGGGTAGTTAGGTTTAAGTAGTTCTAAGTCTAGGGGACTGATGACCTCAGATGTTAAGTCCCAGCATGCTTAGAGCCATTTGAAACATTTTAAGATATCTCTGTCCCTTGGAAAGCAAAACGAAAAGAGAAATAGTTCCACTTAAATGGAGAACTGATTGTTGTGAAAGGAAGTTTAGTGCTCATTTTTGCCAATAACAGACTTGTAGACATGGAGGTAGCAGAGACAATAATACAGTTCAGGGTGACGAAGACACAGGATGGAATCGGCCGGGAGCAAGTTGAAGAAACTAGTATAGCAGTCATATGAACTGATGTAGATCAACGTGATATTCCTAGATCTTAAATCAACGCGACTGTTGGTTTGAAAATTGCGGAGCGGTACTTGGATTGGTCCTTTTGGATGTCATGTCGTTGCCATCCTCTGACCAGAAGATCAACTAACCAAATTAATTATAAGGGAACCCGCAGTCGTAAGTGGATTGGAAACCAAATTGGGTCTCGTAAACAAAGAATTTCTAGAGGAGAAAGTCATATTAACTGACGACAAAATCTTAGGATGAACCTGGGATCGAACAGCGAATCTCTCGGTGTTTATTCTCACACTTATCAGCGAAGTCATTGAAACATAAATAAGTAAGAGTAACTGGCCGGTTTTTGAACTACGTAACTTTCAAATTAGAATGCAAATTCATAACAAATGTATCATCACTTCGCGTGAGGTTTTTGCAAGGGAGCACTCCTTTCGTCTGAATTAGCTTATGCCACTTGCCTCGCATCTGCCCTTATCCGTACAACTGCAGTCTCTTCCGGTTCCGCACAGAACCCTATTGCCCTAGGTAAAATAGCTGGCTAGCTAGCTCTCTTTGCAGGAACCAAAAGAGTGTCGTCCTCTGTCGTACGCGTCCGTCGGCATGCGAGCACTGACGTTCATCATCATGTGTGTGTTGTGGTCTGAAGAATAAAAAAAAGTTACACCTACTATTCACCCATCCTGTTTGTATCATAGGAAGACCGCTTACATACTTTCAGTAACTGTATTATGATGTTATTATAATTATGTTATTCCCGCAATGAATTTCGCTCATGTGTTTAGTCAGTGTGCTACACTACGCATAAATATTATTTTAAGCCTTCTGTGATTACTTAGTAAACTAACCTGCTTTTGACTTCTAGCGTTAGCATGTGAGTTGACGAGTACTGACGGAGTTCTCCTTCGTATTTGAATGCAACTGCATCGACTCACTCCAGCGCGCTACTTAACGAGATGGCAATGTAACTGTTTTTTTGAGTGTGTTTTCGTTTGTGTGCAGGTGGTGGTGGAGAGCTCCAGCACGGCTCTGGAGTACGGAGACCTGGCCGTCGACGAGCACTCGCCGGTCAACCCAGACTTACATTTCGACGCGCAGCAGATGCACCTCTACGTAATGACCGAGAAGAAGGTAGGAACATTATTCCAGCGGCTAACGACCTCTGAAAATTTTGTGGCTACCCAACATGACTACAATAACTCTTGGGAATTTCTTACTCTTCAGTCCATTTGCATGTTGAAACTAGCATGATAGGATTCACGTAGTCGGAGGAAATGCAGACGGTGGCGTTCCTCGACGTACTGTATTATGAGGGCCGCGCTTCGTATTCTTTTTCGTTGGAGTGGAACATGGAAGAATCCCATCCTCCGCCAACCCGATTGTTTTCATGAGTACAAAGCATAGCCAGAAGCAAAAGTAAGCTTATGAGCTGAAAAATTTCGTGGACCAAATGGACACCTAACCGCGAGCGTCTAGTTAACTAGTCTGATAGTAGGAAAAACGAACAGATAACTTAGATTTGTCGGAAGGATTCTCAGAACATGCTGCGCATCTGTAAAGGAAATAGCATACAAGACCTTAGCGCCACAAATTCAAGATAAACTTGAACTAATACGTAACATTAATCCCGGGACATAGCATTCAACTGTGGTACAATTTATGCACCCACTCGTACAAATTAGGAAATCTGATTCCTAATTTGTACCACTTGCAGACGTTTAGAAAATTAAGCGTAGTTGTGTTTATTTTTCTGAAAATTCTCAAGCTTTAATTCAGATATCAAGAAAACATCCCGTAGTTGAGGATCGCATTGTTTAAATAATTTTGTAACTAATTGGTTAGATTATAAGCAGTAAAATCTCAAAAGTGGTACAAATTAGGCAACTCTACCCTATATCTCATGAAGAGAGCATGAGACAACAGTAAGGCAGACTAGGTTTCGTATAGAGGCATACAGATAGTCATTTTTCCCTAGCTCAGTATGTGAGTGGAATATGGAAGAAAATTGTTATGGTTACGATGTATCTTTCGCCATGCACTGTACAGTAGCTTTCAAAGTATTTATGTGGATGTGTAATTAGATGTAGCCCCTAGAGCAACATTTTTCCGTTGAAATCCATAATTACCCTTCCTATTTTTTGTGAAGGCCTTACATAGCACTGAAGTTAATAATTACCGTCTCAGGCTCTTGCAGTTACTGGAGTTGTATTTGTTGCGAAATTTTGTCGTGTTGTCCGCTGGGTTCCGGAGGAGGAACGGAGTATTACAGCAGCAACCCTACGTCTCTCCCACTGCGTAACACGTATGGGAGGAGCCAACACAGGATAGCACTGCTACGTTGCACGAGCCAACAGAGCACCGTACACGACTTGATGTGGGTCAGAGACCTGCATGCTGGCATAATGAATCACTTAGTGTCTCATACAATGTCCCAAATGCAGTTAGTGCTTTCACGTTTGTTATTACAGGAGTACACGATTACTGGTGAACGTTTAGAGCATGTTTAAATATCTGGGGGTATTATGAAGTTGGCCGAAGATGTAAAATCAGTATTAAGGAAAGTGAACGGAAGACTTAGAGTGTGTGTGTGTGTGTGTGTGTGTGTGTGTGTGTGTGTGTGTGTGTGTCTTTTTCCCCGATGGTGATGCTGCGCTCCGAGACGACAGGGCTTGTGTTCACGCAGTTCACGTCACCCGGGACTGTTCTTTTGAGCACAAGGTTGATGTGTCTCAATCTCCTCTGGCCGCCACAGTCGCAAGATCTCATTGTTATTCAAACTTTGTGGGTCTGCTTTGGAGAGATGGGTGCGTGATCTCCATCGACTTCCAGTCGCTACCTGTACTTGCCACTACTTTGCAGGAAGAATGGTATAAGATGACGCTGAAAACCATACAGGACCAGTATTTATCTATTCCGAGACCATTGGAAACTGCTTTGAATGCCCTCCTCCTCGCCGGCCGCTGTGTCCTTGCGGTTCTAGGCGCTTGAGTCCGGAACCGCGCTGCTGTTTTTCAAATGAACGTAAGGACCTCTTTTCAGAAGTGGCCAGCCTTTAAGCCGGTTGAATAGTATACTTTTCTTAAGTCTCATGCTTTTGACGTCCAAATGTTGTCTTCTTGCTGAGGCCGTGCGAGACAGCCGCACGGTCTAAGGCGCCCTGTCACGATCTAAGGTGCCTTGTCACGATCTGTGCGGCTTCCCCCGTCGGAGGTTCGAGTCCTCCCTCGGGCACGAGTGTGTGTGTTGTCTGTAGCGTAAATTAGTTCAAGTTAGATTAAGTAGTGTGTAGGCTTGGGGACCGATGACCTCAGCAGTTTGGTCCCATAAGACCTTCCCACAAATTTCCAATTTTCTTCTTGCTGAGGGCAATGAACAAATAATGAATTACTTGTTGTTCATTTCCCTCTTCATTTCCTTTCACGTAATCGAACATTGACACTTTGACAGAAGCCGTATCAGCTTCTCGGACTCGTGATTCAATTGCAATACGATACCACACGTTTTCAGATTTTTAGATAGTTTTTTCATAAAACTTAGGATTCTTAGCTATCAGCAATTTTCATTCTATAAATTTTTGGAATAAAACGAGTGTGCTTGATTGAGAGCAGTAGTATTAATTAATTGATAAAATGATTAATAGAAGTTCGTTGGCTTCCACGGCCTGTATGACTTTGAATAAACGTCCTGAAGAGCACCACAGCATGTCAGTCGAAACGGTGGCAGTTTAGTTGTTTTAGTGTTTTACGATGATGCGGCCTGATACCCAGAATTATTTTATTTAAACTGACTCAGATTCGCGAAACGATACGTTTATATGTCTGCTTGTTTGACTACGCCACTTCAGCTTCTACCTTGGTTCCACAGCGTCCCCGGTTGCTAATTTTTGTGGACTGGCAAGACAGCCAATCCACTAGGACGGGAGGCCGAAGGGCACGCGTTTAAGCTCACGCAGGATGGCGTGAGGTCTGGAACAGGACAAGGTCTTTATAGTAGCAAAAATAGTACGTAGCTTCTGGAATACTTAACTTTAATCCATAATTGGTGAACATCGGTCTGACGGTACATGCATCACAAGATAAATAGCAATTGATAATGGCGCCTTGCTAGGTCGTAGCAAATGACGTAGCTGAAGGCTATGCTAAACTGTCGTCTCTGCAAATGAGAGCGTCTGTAGTCAGTGTACCATCGCAAGCAGAGTCGGCTGTACAACTGGGGCGAGTGCTAGTGAGTCTCTCTAGACCTGCCGTGTGGCGGCGCTCGGTCTGCAATCACTGATAGTGGCGACACGCGGGTCCGACGTATACTAACGGACCGCAGCCGATTTAAAGGCTACCACCTAGCAAGTGTGGTGTCTGGCGGTGACACCACACTAATGATGAAAGCCATTGAATTGGAGCTCCCGTAACTACTATATTTTATTTTATACCAAAACCGAGATGGATTTCTGCTCTGTGTAAGTTCGCAGCCGGTGGTGGTCCTCCCGTCACTTCGACAGTGCGTGAGCTACTGAGCCGTGCAGACGACAAATCCGATCCTACTACATACACAGCTGTGATTGTTTACATTAAATCGACAAAGCGTTGGTGGCTTGGAACTCTGGGATGCGGTTAAACCTTACATATGAGCCATTTTGGACTTAACACAAGTGGATATCCCACAGTTTAGCTTAGTACAAGTGGGCTAGTTCAACTAGCCTGGATTTTTTCTTAATTTCCTACCTTAGTACAAATGGTCCAGGTCCGCCATCTTGGATTGTGACGTCAGAGGGGTGGGAGGGGAGGAGTGGTCATAAATATGACAAAAGGGGAATTAGGTCATCGAAAGTCTGCGGTGAAACTCCCCTATACCACAACTCCATGTTGGTGTTTACGGGAAGCGAAATATATGGAAACTTCCAACAGATTTTGTGTGTCGGACTAGGACTTGAACTCGGAATCGTGATGTTTGTAGTCTACGCTTTTAACAGATGTCGTAACCAGACATGACACACGCCACTACTAAGAACTCGTATCTGCTAGTACTTGTTTGGTGCATGGATAAGGCGGCACATTCGGTGCACGAGCAATCCCCTGGTGTACAGTGGAAAGCTCTGTATAGAGAACAAGTTGTTTTTGAAGGAGCGCAGCCAAGCGGTGGTTGGTTGGTGGAATACGCAGACGCAGCAGCAGTTTGGTTTTCCAACAACGTGGCCGCCGCCACAATCAGATTACTCATTACCTAGTCACTTGTTCGCACTACAGCTTGCTTTCAGAAGGCTGTGAGGCGGTTGGTAACTAGTCTGGCTTTGCCCCCGCATCAAACGGAAGGACGAGGCCGCCCGTCTGGTGTCACACCACAGCTCGGAATTCAGGGGCAACGAACAAGTTAACGAACAACTGGATCACGCCACAGAGCACTGTACCTGCCGTGTAAATTGACCAGTAAGCGTGCAAGAGCAGAAAAACCTATATGCAAATTGCTCGGCTTACACGCCAGGTACAACACACATAACGAACTCTGATCGCTAGCCCACATGTTAGTTCGTCCAGTATTTTGAGCCATGATGTAAGCGTTAAAACAACAGAAACACTTCGTAAACAATTACATTTTCATTTATTAATCTCGACGAGTTTCAAAGACTTAGTTCCGTCTTCAGACCGATACCCTTGTATTTTACCTCGATAGAATATTTGTAGGAACGTATGGCTGTTACAGGATCTGCTGTTTTAACCCTCATTTGAATTGTATGTTATGCTGGCCAACTTTGCGTTTGAATTTTAGTGTATTATAATCAAGACATATTTCGAACGATTTTCACGGAGCACTCTATAACTCAGATGAATACTAGCCGTCAGCTACACAGCTGAGTGGAAGAAAGATAATTCACGTCTTTCTGATGACAAGCTTCACCTAGTCCATATTGAGCCGAGAGCGATACAGTTAGCTGTACAGGGCATCTAGCGAACTTAAAACTTTTACATGGAGATGAGAAGCGGTCGGTTATTTCATGCAGTCGAGGCCAAACTGGGTTTTAGAAGAGACGTTTGTGACACCGGTGGTGGAGAAAGAACGTCAATAATTTTTACACAGGATGTAAAACGTAGAAGAACCAACGAAATACACCATTTAACTGCTAGTAGCCAGTCTGTTTGAGGTTTGTAGTTAGTTTTCATTGCTAAACTGTACGAACAGTGAGTCGACTCCCGAATTGTACTTTAAGTTTAATCTAGGCCTAATTCGGTACGATACAGGATGACGTATCTAAGCAAGTAGACATGCTATCCCAACAGGTGGCTGCGATAGGTAAGGTTTTATATACATACATTGTTTACCAGAGCACCTATCCTGTTTATTTTAAAAAGGAAAGATTCCTGATACGATAGTTAGCGATCTTCGAACATACCTCATAGCATGATGACGTGTCGCGCTTATAGCCGGAGGAAAATTGGCGCAAATTAACAGATTACCCTGGTTCATCAGTTTTCACGCACTACTAGTAACACTACCAGTGCATCACCAGCCGATAACATCTTTCTTGGCGCCATATAGTCACTGTTATTTCACGTACAGTAAAATACTCCACTAAACAGCTACACATTTCATTTCCAGAACTATATTCGCAGACCGCTTTAGGAAGGTTTGTTTTCATTCTCGGAGCTGTACGATTCTCTAGTATAACCGCACACTACACACATACTGGTGAATCCTGCAGCTCTGAGAATGGAAACACACTTTCCAGAACGGACCTCGAAATAAAATTTGTAGCTGTTAAGTGGATTCTTTTCCTTTTAAAAATGAATAACACGGCTGCGAACCCAGTCACGTTACCCATCACGAGGAGTTGCATAAAGAATTCCTTATTGTCTTTCACGGATAACTGTAGAAGCTGTAAAAATCATATTCAGTTTTCTTCCCATGTTACAACTGTATCCAGCCCGATCCATGCCGAATTCCTGAAGCGTAGAGTCAACAGATAACGCCGGTCGGTGTGGCCGAGCTGTTCTAGGCGCTTCAGTCTGGAACCGCGCGACCGCTACGGTCGCAGGTTCGAATCCTGCCTCGGGCATGGATGTATGTGGTGTCCTTAGGTTAGTTAGGGTTAAGTAGTTCTAGGTTCTAGGGGAATGATGACCTCAGATGTTAAGTCCCATAGTGCTCAGAGCCATTTGAGCCAACAGATAGTACGGAACGATATGAAGACGCGTTTGCTGAGACACGCAGTGCGTAGCGACTTCACAAAAAAAAGTTACACATTTCGTCGCGCGATAAAGACCACTGCGCAACAAGGGTGGCACACTGACAGAAGAAATTACATGACCTGTGTTTCGTGCAGACGTAGTCCTGCTGCGTTACTGATAACAGGTGCATCACAGCGTGCGAGTGAGAAGTCGCAACAGGCAACATACTCCAAAGTTGACAGTAGAGCTGTTGTGAGAAAAACGACCAAACTGCATACAAGCTCTCCGTGAAATCCTGTTGATATATCGACCAAATTCAGTGTCGCGTCCACTCGTGTTGAAATAGTGCCAGCAATTTGACCAAGGCGGCACAGATATGTATGATGCTGATCGGGAAGGAAGGCCATCGACAGCAGTGTCCAGGCAATCTACGAAGAACATCTGGGTTGGTTCAAATGGCTCTGAGCACTATGGCACTTAACTGCTGTGGTCATCAGTCCCCTAGAACTTAGAACTACTTAAACCTAACTAACCTAAGGCATCACACACATCCATGCCCGAGGCAGGATTCGAACCGGCGACCGTAGCGGTCGTGCAGTTCCACACTGTAGCGCCTAGAACCGCTCGGCCACTCCGGCCGGCGAACATCTGGGGGCAAAGACATTTTCCGAAGATGAGGACGTTAACGCAGCGGCTCTCGAATGCTCCGTGGTCCAGGATTGGGTTTGTATCGTCGAGCAATTAAACGATTGATGGAGCGTCCCAACCGTTGTTTACAGAAACTTGGTGCTGTTAAAAATAGTGTCATAAATCTGCGTCACTTTGAAGTGTGGGGAAGCAGTCAGCAAGTTACTTGGCCTGCCATAGTAATGTGTAACTTACTTTTTGAAGTCCGCCTCTACCAATCCATCGGTCACCGAATCTGTTGTTGAGAAGCGTACGAACACTTCGACTGAAACGTGCAGGAGCTCCATCGTGCATGAACCACATGTTTTGTCGTACTTGTAAAGGCACATGTTCTAGCAGCACAGGTAGAGTATCCCGTATGAAATCATGATAACGTGCTCAATTGAGCGTAGGTGAAAGAACATGGGGCCCAATCAAGACATCACCAGCAATGCCTGCCCAAACGTTCACAGAAAATCTGTGTTGACGTGATACAAACGTACCGCGCCACGGCTATTGCCCCGTGCTAATCCATACATCAAATGGGCATCTGCCGACTCCGCATTTGTAAACATTGCACTGACTGCAAAACCGCGTTCGTGATGAACACTAACCTGTTGATGCTACGTACTGATGTGCTTGATGGTAGTACTGTAGAGCAATGAGTCGCATGTCAACACAAGCACCGAAGTCAACATTACCTTCCTTCAATTGGGCCAACTGGCGGTGAATCGAGGAAGTACAGTACATACTGACGAAACTAAAATGAGCTCTAACATGGAAATTAAGCGCTTCCGGACACATGTCCACATAACAACTTTCCTTTATTTGTGTGTGAGGAATGTTTCCTGAAAGTTTGGCCGTACCTTTTTGTAACACCCTGTATATCTCTTTTGTTACGCAGCCTTCCCTTCTACAATAACCTATGACACCTTCCCTTTGGATTTCTATCTCTTGCTTAATAATAAAATGGTTCAAATGGCTCTGAGCACTATGGGACTTAACATCTGTGGTCATCAGTCCCCTAGAACTTAGAACTACTTAAACCTAAGGACATCACACACATCCATGCCCGAGGCAGGATTCGAACCTGCGACCGTAGCAGTCGCGCGGCTCCGGACTGAGTGCCTTAACCGCTAGACCACCGCGGCCGGCGCTTAATAATAACAAATGATATCTTCCCTTTGGAATTAATTCTCTTTATCAGCAATCTTCGCATACAAATTTAAATGCTGCTTATTAGACGTGATTTGCTGATTATTTCAACGAAATATAGAATGTGTCGTCGTCGTGGCCCTCAGTCGTTACCTGCAATAACCCAAAACTGTTCAAAAATGGTTCAAATGGCTCTGAGCACTATGGGACTTAACATCTATGGTCATCAGTTCTCTAGAACTCAGAACTACTTAAACCTAACTAACCTAAGGACAGCACACAACACCCAGCCATCACGAGGCAGAGAAAATCCCTGACCCCGCCAGGAATCGAACCCGGGAACCCGGGCGTGGGAAGCGAGAATGCTACCGCACGACCACGAGATGCGGGCTTTTTGAAGTTACCTCTATCTGCAACGTACGAGCTACTAATCTACCACTAGTTCAGCGCGTTCAGTGTTATTGTAAAATACGTAACTGAAACGTTGTACTACCTTTAACGTTCATGTTGAACTCAAATTGAGTTTGGAGAAACGACTTTTACTCTCCCTGTAGTAAATTGAATAGTTGTATGGTAGGCTGTTGGTGACATAACATTCTCTGCCGCGAATATCTGGATTTTTTACCGCTTAAGTTCGAACAACATGCAAGTATTACTGAGATGCTTTGTGAACTAAAATGAAAAATTCCTGGAGGGAAGACGACGTTCTTTTCGCGAAGCACTGTTGAGAAAATTCAAAGAACCGGCATTTGAAATTGGCTGTAGAACGGTTCTACCGTCGCCAATGTACATTTCGCGCAAGGACCATGAAGATATTAGACAGATTAGGGTCCGTATGGAGGGATATAGATAGACATTTTTCCCTCGCATTATTTGCGAGTGGAACAGAAAAGAAAATGACTAGTAGTGGTACAGGATATCCTCCGCTGCGCACCATACTGTGGCTTGCCGGTTATGTATGTAGACATAGATGTAGAAATTGCATGTGGAACAGAATTAACTGACGCAGCACCACTGTAGTAGCCGGCCTCTGTGAACGAGCGGTTCTAGGCGCTTCAGCCCGGAACCGCGCTGCTGCTACGGTCGCAGGTTCGAATCTTGCCTCGGGCATGGATGTGTGTGATGTCCTTGTGTTAGTTAGGTTTTGCTCTGAGCAGTATGGGACTTAACATCTGAGGTCATCAGTCCCCCAAAAACTTAGAACTACGTAAACCTAACTAACCTAAGGACATCACACACATCCATGCCCGAGGCAGGATTCGAACCTGCGACCGTAGCAGTCGCGCGATTCAGGACTGAAGCGCCTAGAACCGCTCGGCCACCGCGGCCGTTAGTTAGATTTAAGTAGTTCTAAGTCTAGTGGACTGATGACGTCAGATGTTAAGCCCTGTAGCGCTTAGAGCCATTTGAACCATTTTTGAACCACTGTAGTAATAATTTTTCGACACTACTCAAAATTCTGGACACTGAAGGCAAAAGTCAACGACAACAGTGACTTTAGGTATCAAGCAGCCAGGTGTAACGATCTGCTCAAAATCTGACGGATTATTATGGTCAGATGTGTCATACCTGCAGATCAGACATGTCATATGAAGCAATCCTACAAGAAATCCAAAACAGTTCATGAGGACTGGAGAGAAAGGAATCATACAGGCACGCTCCACAATGGGGGCCCTCAGCAACTGTGAACAGACGGTACGAAACAAAAGACAATGGCGTGGCTCGCTAGAGGCGGCCAAGACATTACATTATGTTGTGTCACAAAAAGTGAGTAATAACCTCCTTGTACGTCCTGTGAAACCCGAGTGTTCTTACAGGAATCCGTTACGCACAAGCGGAAGAAAGAGTAAGTTAGGAGGCAACAGGCGGAGCGAGTTGTGAAGGCCGCGGGCAGTTGAGGCCACGGCAGGTGGTGCCTGGCTTCTAGCACTCCACCTGCAGCCGCGCGCTGCTCGCCGCTACGCACAAGGTCGCGCCTAGCCACGCGCCACTGCCCACAGTAATTCTCCGCCGCTGCACGTTTCAAAGATCCGCAACATTGCAGCATACAAATAGTCTTCGGGAATACCATCGAATTACACTCGTCTCCCGAGTAGAACGCAAATTCTGGCTTGTGCCTTGGATTGCAATGCACAAGACACGGATGGCTTGGGGGGGGGGGTCTTGAAAAACAATCGTCGCTCAGAAACCGATCGAGATTTATCGGAGCAGTGTCCGAGACGCTTTCGTCCAACTCGACACGTCAACGCCGTTAACGTAGGGATTTCAGGAAGTCCTCCCACGCCAATACCAATGCGCAACGAAATGGCGCTAAGCACTGTGGGACTTAATATCTGAGGTCATCAGTCGCCTAGAACTTAGAACTACTTAAACCTAACTAACCTAAGGATATCACACACATCCATGCCCGAGGCAGGATTCGAACCTCCGACCGTAACAGCAGCGCGGTTCCGGACTGAGCGCCTAGAAATGCTCGGCCACAGCGGTCGGCCCAGTGCGCAACAAGAGTGGCGCATTGTCACAAGAGAGTACAGTATATGTTCCCTGTTTTCTGCGGAGACAGTTCTACTGCGGTACGGATAACAGGTGCATCACAGTGTGCGAATGAAATGTCGCGATCGATGATAATAGTAAGAGTGATTGCAGGTGTGCCGCAGGGGAGTGTCGTAGGACAGTTTGCTATTCACAATATAAATAAATGACCTTGTGGACAACATCGGAAGTTCACTGAGGCTTTTTGCGGATGACGCTGTGGTATATCGAGAGGTTGTAACAATGGAAACTTGTACTGAAATGTAGGAGGATCTGCAGCGAATTGACGCATGGTGCAGCGAATGGCAATTGAATCTCAATGTAGACAAGTGTAATGTGCTGCGAATACATATAAAGATAGATCCCTTATCATTTAGCTACAAAATAGCAGGTCAGCAACTGGAAGCAGTTAATTCCGTAAAATATCTGGGCGTAGGCATTAGGAGTGATTTAAAATGGAATGATCATATAAAGGTGATCGTCGGTAAAGCAGATGCCAGACTGAGATTCATTGGAAGAATCCTAAGGAAATGCAATCCGAAAACAAAGGAAGTAGGTTACAGTACACTTGTTCGCCCACTGCTTGAATATTGCTCAACAGTGTGGGATCCGTACCATATAGGGTTGATAGAAGAGATAGAGGAGATCCAACGGAGAGCGGCGCTCTTCGTTACATGATCATTTAGTAACCGCGAAAGCGTTACGGAGAAGACTCTGCAGGAGAGACGCTGAGTAGCTCGGTACGGGCTTTTGTTGAAGTTTCGAGAACATACCTTCACCGAGGAGTCAAGCAATATATTGCTCCCTCCTACGTATATCTCGCAAAGAGACCATGAGGATAAAATCAGAGAGATTAGAGCCCACAGAGAGGCATACCGACAATCTTTCTTTCCACGAACAATACGAGACTGGAATAGAAGGGTACTCAAGGTACCCTCCGCCACACACCGTTAGGTGGCTTGCGGAGTATGGATGTAGATGTAGATAATGAACACACACACACACACACACACACACACACACACACACACAGTCTAGAGCGGAGAAAACCCAAGACTCCGCTGGGAACTGAACCCGGGGCCACTTGATCGAGAGTCATCAACACTAACTACAGGATACAGATTCACTGTGAAATTGTGGTGGCGTGTGGACCAAATTCTGGCGGCGTATGGACCAAATGCAATGTCACGTTCAGCCGTATTGAAAGGATGCCAACAGTTTGGCCAAGGCCGCACAAACGTGAAAGATTGTGGTTGGACAGTCCACATCTTCTAGCACGCGATTTCATCTTTTCTTCAAGCTGAAAGAACGTCTAGGGGGGAGGGAGCAGAAGAGATTTACCGACGATGGCGCTTGCACAGCAGTTCTAGAATGGTTCATTGACAAATAAGCTTATTTGTATCCTCTAGGAATTGAACGATTGGTAAAAAGTTCCGGCCGTTTCTTACAGAGACTTGGTGACTATAATGAAGAAAAGAGTCGTGTATTTGTATCACTTTGAACTGTAGTGCAGTATTCAACAGACGTTACTCGGCCTGCCATAATAGGTCTGTGCACGACACCAGTATGTTTAAAAAAACAGCACGGAAAAAATGCGATTTTTCAGGGGATCATATCTAGGGTTCTATTAGTCACAGGGATAATGGGTCAGGTGTTTCGGATAGCCCTTAGCCTTGCATACATTCGATACAATATTGCAGTGCCTGTGTTGTTTAGAAGTACGATGTGAAGTTTCCTCGGACGTGCATTCATGGCCGAAGGAACTTCGCATCTTCCTTCTGAACGACACATGCACTGCAGTATCGTACTTATCCTCCGATACCGGGCAAGCGACTTTCAATTAAAATGTCTCCCGTGTACGGGAAGATACATAACGAATGTACGAAAACAGGTTGTAGACACACGGTTAACGGCATATGGAAGTTAGTCGGGCCGTGAGGCTTGCTCGGATAGCCTAACGGTAAGACGACCGCTCGCGATAAGCGCGAAATCCGGGTTCGAGTCCCGGTCGGGTACATATTTCCATTATCGTCATTCCATTATACAGCGTATGGTTGTTCATCCACGCAAATGCGAATACACTTCATGTAATTTGTATATCTGTCGGAAGAGCGAGCATACTTAGCTATTCTACAGTACAGGGTCAAAATTTAAACATTTCACACTTCCCCCAATTCGGTTGGTTCTTTTGTTCTAGGATTGGTCTAGATGGGGTTAGGTGGCTCGTAAAGGCACCATTTGTTCATGGGACGTTCCTCGGAAAACAACAAAAACTATGATTTATGGGCACGAAAAGGACCAATTGCGGGGATTTACTGTGTAGTAGACCATAGTTCGAGGACATGACGCAGTGTTGCATGGAGAATAAAAAGTAGTCATGAAGTTAAATGATGGTGCGGCTATAGTGACTGTTATAACTCCTACTCATGGCACATCGTTGAAATTTTTATCATATGTTCCTAAGATGATGTTGTCGGGGAACTTCTAAACTTTTTAACTATATCATTATCCGCTACCGAGACCGAGAGGTTCAAACTTACATACCTATGCGGAAAACCGCAAAACTGGTATTTACCCGTATTTGGACAGTGGGTCGCAATTATCTAAATAACTAACCATAGAAAATGGTTCAAATGTTCACTGTATATTCTTTAGACATTCATCTAGAAACGCCATCTTCCCCTTTTCGTAAATCTGTATCCATTATTAGGAGGGCAGTTCAATAAGTAATGAAACACATTTTTTTTCTCGGCCAATTTTGGTTGAAAAAACCGGAAATTTCTTGTGGAATATTTTCGAACATTTCCGCTTCGTCTCGTATAATTTCATTGACTTCCGACAGGTGGCAGCGCTGTACGGAGCTGTTAAAATGGCGTCTGTAACGGATGTGCGTTGCAAACAACGGGCAGTGATCGAGTTTCTTTTGGCGTAAAACCAGGGATCTCAGATATTCATAGGCGCTTGCAGAATGTCTACGGTGATCTGGCAGTGGACAAAAGCACGGTGAGTCGTTGGGCAAAGCGTTTGTCATCATCGCCGCAAGGTCAAGCGAGACTGTCTGATCTCCCGCGTGCGGGCCGGCCGTGCACAGCTGTGACTGCTGCAATGGCGGAGCGTGCGAACACACTCGTTCGAGATGATCGACGGATCACCATCAAACAACTCAGTGCTCAACTTGACATCTGTTGGTTGTGCTGTCACAATTGTTCACCAGTTGGGATATTCAAAGGTTTGTTCCCGCTGCGTCCCTCGTTGTCCAACCGAACACCATAAAGAGCAAAGGAGAACCATCTGTGCGGAATTGCTTGTTCGTCATGTGGCTGAGGGTGACAATTTCTTGTCAAAGATTGTTACAGGCGATGAAACATGGGTTCATCACTTCGAACCTGATACAAAACGGCAATCAATGGAGTGGCGCCACACCCACTCCCCTACCAAGAAAATGTTTAAAGCCAGAACTATAGACCTATTCTGTTCGATGTCCTTCCCCATGGTCAAACGATCAACTCTGAAGTGTATTGTGCTACTCTTCAGAAATTGAAGAAACGACTTCAGCGTGTTCGTAGGCACAAAAATCTGAACGAACTTCTCTTTCTTCATGACAACGCAAGACCTCACACAAGTCTTCGCACCCGAGAGGAGCTCACAAAACTTCAGTGGACTGTTCTTCCTCATGCACCCTACAGCCCCGATCTCGCACCGTCGGATTTCCATATGTTTGGCCCAATGAAGGACGCAATCCGTGGGAGGCACTACGCGGATGATGAAGAAGTTATTGATGCCGTACGACGTTGGCTCCGACATCGACCAGTGGAATGGTACCGTGCAGGCATACAGGCCCTCACTTCAAGGTGGCGTAAGGCCGTAGCATTGAATGGAGATTACGTTGAAAAATAGTGTTGTGTAGCTAAAAGATTGGGGAATAACCTGGTGTATTTCAATGCTGAATAAAACAACCCCTGTTTCAGAAAAAAAAGTGTTGCATTACTTATTGAACTGCCCTCGTAAGATCCACCCGAAAAAAATCATTTTTCGTTACCAAAAATACTAATTGGGGATGGTCGCTTCTGCACTTTCTATTCGTAGCAAATCGTCGACAGTTTTACCATGTTTTCTTAAGATGATGATTTCGTGCACGCTTGAAACTTTTTTTCGATATCACCATCCGTTACCGAGATTCATAAGTTCAAAGTTACAGCACGTAATCACGTATAATATGCACGAAATATCCGTCAGAGGCGTAAAATGTAGTTTTAACTGAAGTAGTAAACACATGAACATGGTTCTAGGGTCATTGCTAGGGTTCTGATGTCACCAAACTGTGTTTTTATCAGCAGTTTTCACCAGTAAAACTTTATGACGCACTGTCAACGTATAATGGGCACTTCACGCCTATACAAATATGCCCAAAGTGGTGCTAAAGTGATAAAACATGAGCTAAAAAGCTTCTAACAGGCCTCAAAGGAACTTAAAATACTACCAAAAGTTATGTACAACTGTAAAAACTGCAAATTAGCCGGCCGGATTGGTCGAGCGGTTCTAGGCGCTGCAGTCTGGTACCGCACGACCGCTACGTCGCAGGTTCGAATCCTGCCTAGGGCATGGATGTGTGTGATGTCCTCAGGTTAGTTAGGTTTAAGTAGTTCTAGGGGACTGATGACCTCATAAGTTAAGTCCCGTAGTGCTCAGAGCCATTTGAACTGCAAATTGACTAAAATACTTCTGAAAACTCTTTACTCTTTTAAGATAGAAAAAGCAAGTCAGGCGGTTTCGATGAAATGCGATCGATGAGCAAAGTATCCAGAAAAAACGTTAAGCAAACGAATTTGTGTTAACTTTACATTAAGCGTAATTATTTGTTGTTTATTTATATACTTCGACACATTTATATATATGTAAAGTGTCAAAACGTTACTGATATCGTGTTCTATAAGCAGCTCACCCTGTTATAGCAGGGAAAAGAAGGGAACCACCGGAAAAATACTCCTGTCGGGGCACAAAATAGGCGAATATGTTCCTCTTTAAAAGTGTCTGATAGAAAAGTGGAAACCATTCGCCTCAAACCTCATTCCGCGTTCCTCGCTAAAAATTTTGGCATGTGGACATATTCGCGATTTTTTGTGCTGAAGGAGAGTAGCAGAGAGACAGGGACGGTGAAAGAGAGAGGAGAGAATGCCAGTGGCAGAGAAAGAGAGAGGAGAGAGTGATGACGGGAGACATAAAGTGACAGTGAAAGAGAGAAACAGATGAAGACAATAGCAGTGGGAGCCAAAGAGAGAGGAGATACTGATGGTCAGTGAAAGATAGTGGCATTAGGGGAGAGAGAGAGAGAGAGAGAGAGAGAGAGAGAGAGAGAGAGAGAGAGAGGTGGATGGAGATTGAAGCAGTGGGAACAAAAGAAAGAGGAGGCAGTGGAAATGAAAACCAGAAATGAGTGAAGACTATACATCGGCTTGAGGGGTCTGGACCCTCCTGACTGGCGAAGGTGTAGGGTAGGGCGCGTTTTGGATCGAAATATTTAACTCGTGGGTATGTGGGAAAAAATAAGTTGTCTCCCCCAGAATTTTTAAGCTTCCAATGTATTGTGGAGACAGTGGCACTGGGAAAGAAGGACAAAAGGAGACGGTGTAAGTAACAGAGGAGACCGTGGCAGTAGTATACACTGTAAATCTGTGAGAGAAAAAGGAAGTAGTGGGAGAGAGACACACAGAGATAGTGACAGCGAGACGGAGATGCTGAGTATGAAGGCTTAACTACAAAGAGACCCAGTGTAAAATAATTTAGGATGTTCTGTGTTAAAAGATTGCGAATATGTTCGCATGCAAAAAAAAGTGAGAATTGAGGCAGCATGTTAGCTGCTTTTCTGTCGGTTTTTTTTTTTTTTTAAGAGAAACATATTCGCCTTTTTCATGCTCCGACAGGAGAATTTTTCCTCTGGTAAGGATTAACGTCGTTTTTGAAGTTCCCACGTAAAAGATTTGACATAAGGCAAAACCTGGACTGGTCAGATACTCTGAAGTCTCTGGGGTGTTATCTAAACAACTCTGAAACAATTTGGAAGTGACGGGAGTGTACATTTGCTTTACGTAAATTTTCTTGCAGGGCACTCTTAATGAGATACTGGGACACATGATCAATCGGCCTCCGAGAAACAGACGTACCAGGGGTTCCGTTTCGATTCTCCTCCTCCTCTTCTTCTTCTTCTTCTTCTTCTTCTTCTTCACATCCTATGGGATGGTATTGCGTTACATTTTTAGGTAATCTTTCGTAGACAGTTCGCTCCAAATGATTTTCCAGTTTCGTGTATATTTCTGCGCTTTGCCTTTGAGTGTATACAGGGTGATTCTTATTAATGTTTGAAAAACACCGGAGCGACGTAGATAACGCTGAGACATGGAATTTAATAAAGACACATAGGGCCGCAGATATCGGGAAATATCCGAAAAATGGATGATAAATGTTGAACATGTGACGTTACCAGATGACGTACGGCGGTTGGACTTGAGCGTGAAGGGATCACTGAGCGATGCAGTACTTGCATTCGAGCAAACGGTGCAAATTACGAACACCTTCTGTTAAGGTGATCTGTTGTAGACGTAGAACTTACAAATTTATTGTCCTCGCTGCAACCAAAGAAAAGCAGTTCTTATTTTGTGTTTGTTTCTTTTTGTCCTTCTTCCTTTGTTTATAGACATTATTTAGAAAAAAAAATATATTACTTGTCTCAGCGTCATCTACGTCACACTACGGGGGTTTCGAAACGTTAAGAAAAATCACCTTTTATATACAGCTATTGATAACTAATTAACTTTAAGTAGAGAAGCTAATAGGTTTGCATGGGTAAGATCCAGACCAAAAAAGGAGTAAGAAATAGTATATAAAAGCAGATGTAAAATTGTCACACGGAGTGTCCGAGGATTAGGTTGTAAAGAGAAAGAACTAAGCGATGCAGTAAAGATAAGTGAGACGAGGATGAAACGTAAGGGAAACTAGTGTTTTGATGTTTGGAACACGATTTATTGTGGAGTAGCCCAAAGTACGAGGACATGACGCAGTGTTGCATGGTGAATAAAAAGTAGTCATGAAGTTAACTGATGGTGCGGATATATTGACTGTCTGGGGTTGTCGGTCAGTCTGGTGTAAGTCTGTCTATTCGACACCACCTCGGAGACTTGCGCGTCGATGAAGGGGAGATGAAGTGATTAGTACAAAACAAACACGCAGTCCCAGAGCGAAGGGAACGTGACTGGGACGGAAATGTGAGCCGGTACCCCGCTCTCTAGAGGCGGCGACGCTGACCACTACACCATGACCTGTGGACACAAGTAGTCATCAAAGACAGTAATTAAAGATCGCCGTCCAGAGCAATCAATGGCTGCTGTAGTTTGTATTAATTAACCGACAGTCCGGTTCAATCAGGCGAGGCGACAACCGAAACCGACAAATTACGCCAACTGGTGGTGGTTCCGAGATGTCGTTTTTTACGTACAATGCTGCTATGTGGCATTGTTGACAGAAAACATTAAAAGGTTGTAACGTACTGTTATTTAAGTAAATAAATCGCGAACAGTGGTGTTCAGTACAGTAAGAAACATGCTTATAACGGAAATTTTGCTCCATAAAGGACAGAAGAATCCACTAAATTCTCTGAGGGTCTTCAGAAATCTGTCTCCGGCACTAACGCTTTAGATTCTTTGTTAGCTAGTGATGTTTTAAATGCACAATTAGGAAATCTTTCAGCGAACGGAAAATATATGGAAAAGGAAATGGCATCTAACTGCAACAGTCTGCTGTTTATTATAAATCAAATATAAGTAGTACACATAGGACGTTTCTCAAATATTAATGATAACTGCTAGAAGGAAAAATAGTATGTTTTATCCTCCATTGAACTTACCTGTGGCGCACAAAGGAGTGAAGTACTCAGGTTTAAAATACTCAGACAGTCTACCCGTGGAAATAAATTGTCTAACAGACAACGGTAGTGTTTTCAAATTCAGGTCAGAGTTGTTTCCCATTGGGAAAGGCCTAAAGATTTGGGTTTATTCGCAACATTTTCACTGGAATGGAAGCCCACTCGTGTAGCTACGCGCCTGCATGATCACATTTGCATCTAATAGCCATGTGTATGGGAACTGTCACACATCGACAATTCCTAAATCATTAACGACAGACGCTCTTCAGAAAGAAATTTTGCACTCCGCCAGAGTGACTTAAGATGAGGACTCTTTCAGATGAGCACCTTCATTGACTCATCCTAATTTTAGAGTATCGCGAGATGTGAACAGACATAAAGTAAACCGTAGCGATGATGCCAAAGAAGTCGGTAAATTGGCAACAAAATTACTTCTGGAATCAAACATCTTGTTTTCTTGAGAGTATTCTCATGACCGAAAGCTCATTTCCGACAAGAAGTCGAACGCTTTTCGCGGGAGCTGTTCTTCCGACTGAACTATTTTCATATACCTCACGCTTACTGACGCCATGCTCCGATTCGTAAGTCCAAGCGAGGTGGCTCAGTGATTAGCATACTGGACTCGCATTCGGGAGGACGAAGGTTCAAACCCGCGTCCGGCCGTTTAGGTTTTTCGTGATTTCCCTAAATCGCTTCAGACAAATGCCGGGATGGTTCCTTTCGAAGAGCACGGCCGACGTCCTTCCCCATCCTTTGCTATTCCGATGGGACCGATGACCTCCCTGATTGGTTCCTTCCCTGAAATCAATCAACCAACCGATTCATGAGGCTGTATTGGAGGAGTTCTATCCACTGAAGATAGGTTTCTGTATCCGAATCCTGGTCTGTCGTTGCAGTTCCAACGAACCAAAAATGTCCAGCAGAAGACTAATGTTTCACCGGATCATGTTTCTATTCTCAAGCTAGTGCCATGATTTTTCCTGTCCGTAAGTAACGGCCAGTCTCTTGCTAGAATTTTGTCACACCTGTGTGTGCCGTCTGTACGTAATGTTTTTACTTGGAATCCTACAGCCATTTGGGGCGGTTAGATATAACGCTTCTTTTTCCCATCCCTTGAGAAAGGTGTTCGGTTATTGAGTGGTATATAACTTTGTCTGAGAAACTCCTTTGATAAATTCTTCAATTAGCAACCTCGTACAATCGTGACTTAAGGGATGGAGGATGAACCTATGACATTATAAGGCGACAAGGGGTGGGGGAAAGGGGGGGGGGGGAGGGGAGATACGATGACTTTTCTTGGGGAACAAATCATTCATCATGAACGTGATAAATTTTCGTTACAGTCATTTTTGTACAGTTGCACACATTCTCAAGCACAAAGCATTGAATTTGCATCGGCGTTTGTCATCCAGTCACTATGTCATTACAGACCTCTCTGTGCAGTGCTACCTGAATGTAGTACAAGAATGTATCACCCTAGGAGAAAATTCACATGTCACTCAAACACTTACTGAGGATTTGACTAATTGTCGACAAAAAAATCCCTGTCCAGTACTGACGTGGGCGCAAATCTCTTCTGAGCCACGTTCGCTTGTTTTGATTGAAAAGCGCGAGACATACTGCATAACTACATGGTCAGAATAGGGAAAGTAATGTAGCGAACTTCCCAGGCAGCCTCGGACTCGAAACTACTGTGAGGACGCCGATGCATACCTGGCCACGGCACGTTTTTCATCTGAGCGCCGCTGCAATGACTCCAGACCCAACATCGTTACACCAAACATGGCTCGCCGCTCCTTATAGGACGCTGAAAACTGGCAGCGTATCGCACAGCAGACGAACCCGACTCAGGCGGAAAAGCAGACAGTTGTCACAAAGCACTTTACTTGCTCAGAAACGGAAAGGATTTTTCGGCAGTGGTCTCAATGCACTAACAAACGTAACAGCTTCAATCGCCTGATTCTTACAGATCTGAACACAGCATATTTCTTCTTTTAAATCTCTTACCATTAAAATTTTCTGAAAGTGAACAATTTCACATTTCAGTAAACTCCCATGATACTTAGAAAGTATTCCCACAATGCCCTATGAGTGTTTTATTGATCTACACTAGTGAGTGTATATCAATGCCAAGAAAAATGCGAATGTAGTTCTATTTAAACTTTTATAGTGACCGCTGTAAACAAGCCTCGGTAGAAATGTCAGCATACGCGGGAGATTACAACAGAAAGTAGAACCACCACCGTCACTATGCGTAGTGCCTGGTTGACACACATAATTGATGCTGTCCTGTACGTTCTCAATTCCAACCACTACCTAAAAAAAACAGCCGTATCAGAATCAAATTTGTTCAAATTACATCTTTTCAGTTATACAAGGGCATGCTGAAAAGCAATGCTTCCGAAATTTTATGTGAAAACTCTTACAGGTTTATAAATGAAAATGGTTCAAATGGCTCTGAGCACTATGGGGCTCAACTGCTGAGGTCATTAGTCCCCTAGAACTTAGAACTAGTTAAACCTAACTAACCTAAGGACATCACAAACATCCATGCCCGAGGCAGGATTCGAACCTGCGACCGTAGCGGTCTTGCGGTTCCAGACTGCAGCGCCTTTAACCGCACGGCCACTTCGGCCGGCTATAAATGAAACAAACGTTATTAACATTCTACAGCTTTATTCTCCTTGTCGTTGCTATACCGTACTGTACTCAGATTCTTGGACGAGTGAATTTCAAATTCTCATTGGTTAGGTTTTTCCGGTTGTCAGTCATTTAAGGTTCTTCCGCAAATGCCAACTCGGCTTGTATTCTTCTCCTAATAACCGAATTGCCTAATCTATTCCCTCGTGACTATGAAGTAGCCACACTTTAATAGTAATTTTCGGGGCTGAATGATAATTCCTTCATTCAAAGTTTGCAAACAAAAACTGGCCGGCCACAGAATAAAGCTAGTCCCATTAGGGACTGAATTAAAGACTGCATACGTATTTAGGAGAAAAAAGGGAAGCGGCATGTAGATAAAGCCCTTACGTTTCTGCGCTAAACCCTGGATGACGTGTCAGACAAATAACAGGGTCTGCTGCACGTGGAGAAACCGTCGGGGCGCGTATTACGTTGTGTATCTAGTGTAACATGACTTGACTGTGACCCGTGTTTTATTCCGTAAATGCACTTTTAATTCAGAGATACTACCGGGAGAGCGCGCAACTCTTTAGAAAAAGTCTAATAGCTGTGACACACACTGTTGCTTTATATTAGCAAGCTAGTATATTTATTTTCGTATAGAAGAAGAAGATGTGAGTAGATGGTAGGCTTATGAGCCTCGAGTATCGGAGACATATCGCACACCGGCAAGAAGAGTGACGCAACTCAAAAATGCAATAATTGAGAAAACTCGATGTAAAGAATCAGTTCTGTAAAACAAACTTACAGTAGAAGAGTATAAGTTTCCTTTAAATTTCACATAAATATTCGAGTAAATATTATTGTCACTAAATTCCATTATATTTTTCGAGCACGTTGGCCACTTCACACGTATTTTTTAGTGACAAAAACTAAAAATTGCCATTTTTCGACTTGCCATTTTTCGACTTGACATTTTCGACTTGCCATTTTTCGACTTGCCATTTTTCGACTTGCCATTTTTCGACTTGCCATTTTTCTTTCCGGGGTCAGATTACGTTCCATTGTTTAAGGAGCATGGTAATGACAAACGTCTGGTTGTCTTTGATACCGTCTTGGACTTCCTTAGTCGACGAAAATTTCAGACACATTCTGCTTCTACAACACGCGAAGTGCTTGAAAATCGCGCGCCCGTGTCGTGTGTGTCAAAGTATACGTACGTACCAAGTAGCTTACATTATTCTCGCCCATCTCTAGTCCACTGTCTGCAGCTCGTGGTCGTGCGGTAGCGTTCTCGCTTCCCACGCCCGGGTTCCCGGGTTCGATTCCCGGCGGGGTCAGGGATTTTCTCTGCCTCGTGATGGCTGGGTGTTGTGTGCTGTCCTTAGGTTAGTTAGGTTTAAGTAGTTCTAAGTTCTAGAGAACTGATGACCATAGATGTTAAGTCCCATAGTGCTCAGAGCCATTTTTTTTCTATTCCACTATTCGACATTGACAGATCGCTGAACACTAACCACTCTTGCTATACATTTTGCGGATGCTGTGCAGGAATAATTATTGTCGGTACTAGTACTAATTTTTTCGACACGGTCATTGTGTGAAACGTATGCCGGAGCTGTCGCATCTTATCAAAATAAATGTAGTAAATTTTTTTTGTGCTGTCATAACAGTTTCGATCATCTTCAATTAGATCTCTTGGTACCGGCGTTAAAGTGCTGGACTTCGTGTTTCAGATTCATGCTGATGGCAGAAGTTTCGTCGACAGCGATGTTACTTCACTGAAACGACTTTGTCTTCCTTTCGGACGAAACCAGTGACGATTAATTGAGCGATATTTAGGTACGGTGCATGTTTCCGAAAGTTTTGGAGATTGCAAAAAAGTCGAATAATGAAGAAGGATGTGGACAGTGCGTGTGAGACCACCCTGGAGCCAACGAGTCACGTCTAAATTAAGAAACAGTTAAATGCTTTTGTACGCAGCGCACATCATTGGCAGAATAAATATGCAGAAGTCCGCAGTTAACCCGAGTTACACCTCTGGTTGGTTGGTTGGTTGGTTGTTTCGGGGAAGGAGACCAGACAGCAAGGTCATCGGTCTCTTCGGATTAGGAAGGACGGGGAAGGAACCATCCCGGCATTTGCCTGGAGCGATTTAGGCAAATCACGGAAAACCTAAATCAGGATGGCCGGACGCGGGATTGAACCGTCGTCCTCCCGAATGCGAGTCCAGTGTCTAACCACTGCGCCACCTCGCTCGGTACACCTCTGGAAGTGCTTTGTGTGTGTGATAAAACGAACAGTTGCGCCGTGGTTCGGATTCCACGTTGAACAGTCTCTATATAACTGGCAGCGACAGGCGGTTTTGAGCCCAGAGGAAGAAGAGGGCTCAGCACTTAAAGTAGAGGCTGTTCTATGGTTTACTACGTTACTTACTTCACGAACTATTAAGACAGTTCGGAGAACAGACGCGCTTTCCGTTGCCCAATGAAGCTATGGTACTGCAAGTTTTAAACATATCACCAAAGTTGTTTAATCTGTACATTGAGAAAGCAGTAAAAGAACCAAGGAGAAATTTGGAAAGCGAACTGAAGTACAGGGGGAAGAAATAACAACTTCGAGGTTTACCGATGACTGTAATTGTCAGTCAGCAAAGGATTTGTAAGAACCGATGAACGGAATGGATAATGTATCGGAGAGAGGTTATATGACGAACATCAACAAAAGTAAAACAAAGATAAGGGAATGCAGTCGGTTTGATTCAGGTGACGCTCATGGAATTAGATTAGGAAATGAGACACTAACCGCCGATTGTATAAGGCATTTGGCCGTACATTAACAGAGAAAATTACGTCAGATCACACTGAAATCTGAAATCTGCGTAGTATAAAAGTTATTCCCAGATTATATCGCCTTGAAGTAGGATCATCTTTGACTGGTGAAATTTCGCGGAGCAAGTAACTTTCAGCTGCAACAGTCGATTCACAACCTAGTTGCATTACAAAAACAATGCCTATCTTGTGCGCAAATGCAGGTTGGAGAGAAGTTAATAATAAAAACGTTAAGTAAATACGTGAATAGGCCCTTCTCACAGTGCTGAAGATCGATTTTTCTTTCAGATGTGTAAGGTTAGGTTAAGGAATTGTAGGCTCTGTAAATAATAAGGGCAGATGATAACTGATCTCAGAACAGTTTTTGGTGACGATTATTAATTAATTTGATGTTGTAGACACTTAGTAATAGCTTAAGAAAGGGAAATTCGAAAATTTTGCATTGAAAATTTAAGTACATGCAGTTCGACAGCATTCAGTAACGATTGACACCTCTTACAAAATATTCTCTAGGCTCGAATAAAGAAACTACTCAGTTCGCTTCAAATTTTTATTTACGAAACGAGTGCTTAAACTGCTACGCCAGCAGCTCGCATGTAGTAGTAGACTACGCATTGCTCCATTTGTAATTTCTTTCACCTCTGGCAGTGTTTGTTTATGTGCAAAATGTTGAGTTGTTTATGTTTACGGCTCAGAGTAAAACCAAATCGTGCGGCAGTTTTTATAGCTGCAGCATTTCATAAAAAGGCTCTAAGCACTATGGGACTTAACATCTGAGACCATCAGTCCTCAACCACATCCATGCCCGAGACAGGATTCGAACCTGCTACCGCAGCAGCCGCGTGGTTCCGGGCTGAAGCGCCTAGAACCGCTCGTCCACAGCGGCCAGCACTGCAGCATTTGATTTGCACAGTACAGTATAGCTGTCAGTGCATTCCCACGCGATTCTGACACTGAAGAATCTACAACAGAATCCTGGTTTTGCGTGTTGCACTTCTTCCTGTAATTAGAGGTTATTTTTAGCTCAAAATACGCGACGATTTGCTGTTACAGTTAACTTACACAATCATTCTTACCAAGTCAACGTAAATGGTTGGTTCAAATGGCTCTGAGCACTACGGGACTTAACATCTATGGTCATCAGTCCCCTAGAACTTAGAACTACTTAAACCGAACTAACCTAAGGACACCACACAACACCCAGTCATCACGAGGCAGAGAAAATCCCTGACCCCGCCGGGAATCAAACCCGGGAACCCGGGCGCGGGAGGCGAGAACGCTACCGCACGACCACGAGCTGCGGACAGTCAACGTAAATACTCTCTCCTTCTTTCTCATTGTTATCAACGAGGAGAATGAAGACTATGTACGGGGCAGCATGCTTGTCGAAATCCACAGTTGTGGAATGGTGCTCAAAGTTCCGTGGTGGTCGTGATTGGACACAAGACGCAAATGTCGTAACGCAGAATTTACGCCAACTCAGGTGGGAGGCACTCGAGAACCCGCCATGTAATCCTATCTCTCGTCAGGGGATTATTACGCCTTCGGTCCCTTAAAAAATATATTGAAGGGTCGACGATTTCTGTCGGAAGAGGATGTGCAGCAGGCATCTAGGACTTATTCACGCAACAGGACACGGTATTTTATCAGAAGGTTATCGTCAACCAGGTGAGTCGGTGGGACGATTTCCTCAATATTCAGGCGACTTTGCCTGAATGATATACCGATTATGGATTTTACGACCTTCGAGCGGAAGCTTCCTGATCGGTCCTGATCGGTCCTGATCGGTACTGCGTATCTACGATTATATCTGCTGTCAAAGCGCGGTAATCGTGTCGATGCCTTATTTTAGCGATGTTGCCAAGCATATTTCGTGCTAATTTAGTTCAAAACTGAACGTGTCTCAGCGAACACAAGTTTAGTCCTACAGGCTACAATAAAATGGGGTCCTGAACAGAATTCGGCTTCTGAAGTAAGGTAAAAAGTGATCTCCAGTCAGCGATGTTTGTAAACTGGTGTCCAAAAGTTAAGCATAATCACGAGAACATGAAAAGAGATAACACGTTCAATCACACAGCATCGCTGTGAATGTCGCCCACCCCCGGTAGCTGAGTGGTCGGCGCGACAATATGTCAATCCGAAGGGCCCGGGTTCGATTCCCGGCTGGGTCGGAGATTTTCTCCGCTCAGGGACTGGATGTTGTGCTGTCCTAATCATCATTTCATCCCCATCGACGCGCAAGTCGCCGAAGTGGGGCCAAATGGAATGACTTGCACCCGGCGAACGGTCTACCCGACGGGAGGCCCTAGCCACACGACCTACACACATACTATAAATGTTTACCTACGAAATCTACTTGTTTGCTCTGTGTAAGAAAGTACTCCGGGCTGTGAATAGCGGTGTAACCGAAAGCTAAACACACAGTGCACGAGATCACTCAAGACTGTCTTGTTTGTCCTTTCATAGTGAGCAGTTTGTGAAGCTGACAATCTATTTTGAGTCTTTCGCGACGGCTTAAAGGCACAGGAGATATTCGTCATAGGCCAGTACAATGTCGGCCACAGTAGGACGGATATCTGGCCATAACTGCCCGACGAAATCGGAGTACAAACGCAAGGCAGTTGCCTGCGAGCTTGCAGCTGCCTCAGGAGTTGCATTATCCTGACAATCTTTCTATCGGAGCCTCAGAACAGCACAGCTGTTTACCAGACATCCGGCCGCGTCCATCCTGCTCACTGCAGCACAGAGACGGACTCGTGTACTGTGGAGTCGGCAACATCAAAATTGGATCATTAATGAATGGAGGAATGTGCTCTTCACATATGAAACCCGATTTAATTTTTTTTTAATGATTATCGTCGCGCGTTACTCCGGAGAGAACCCGGTAGCCGATACAGCCCCAGCAACATCGTGTAAAGAGAACGGTTTGCTGCCAGACTCACGGCTTGATTGTGATGGCGTCATGGTGTGAGCAGGCACCATGTCGAATAGCCGTACGGAGCAGCACATCTTCGTTGGTTGTCGGAGAAATGCTGTAAATGCTCACAGTTAAGAGATGAAGTAATACTACCACATTTTCTCCTATTCAGAGGTGCAGTTGGTTCAGGCTTCCTTTTTATAGGGTTCCGTAACTTAAGTCGATAAAAACGAAATTCTTAGGGGTTCACTTTGTTGTCCATCTATTTGTCTATTAAGACTTCTTTCTCTCAGGAATGGGTAGAGGCATCAGGTTGAAATTTATGTCAAATACTAAAGACTACGGTCCCTTGACGGTGTAAAAAATTTAAGCTTCTAAATAAGTGCAGTCAAAAGATGTGTCCATTTGTCACATATTTTGATGCTCGCAAACTCCCTCATCAAAACCTATAGATGAACTACGTACAAATGTACGAAACCCACAGAGAGCAAGTCCTACTCGCACGAATCCGTTATTTTTTTATTTCTTTAAGTTTGGTAGTATTTATTTGTAATTGTGATTTAAAATGCAGTTGTCTATGCACTGTGTTGTTACACATAACAAGACAAGGCTCTCCGCAGATTTCCCTCAGCGATTCCCTGTTTAATTTTCAAGAGGAGATGTGGGTCAGTAAGTAGGAACAGTGGTCGCAATATGCAGCGGCGTCTTGGCGGTGAAGCGCCGTGACGAGCGCGGGGACACGACGTAATCTAGGGCGTTAACGACGCAATTACAAAGCAGTTTCCTCTTTTCCCTTTTACAGCAGGAAATGAAATGGCGGAAAACCCAATACTGTGGTGCGGAATTACTTTCTCTGCTGGCTAGAATTTAGGTGACTGGGCTTATTCGAGAGACGTGGCCCATTGATTACAGTGGTGGACTGGTATTACAGGTCGTACGGTTTCCATTTCCTGCTTAGCCTATCTTGAATGTATTTATCCAGCTCTTTTCCTCTATTATTTAAAGCGAAGACTGAGAAAGTTTTTCGATTTCTGTGTTCCACACTTTCCTGGCCGATATTTATTGTGTCTAGCATTTTTTACTCACCCCATTCCTCATAAAGTACGGGATAAATCACTGCTAGATTATTTTGTTGTAACCAATTCGCTCCTGACATAATGAAATTTCGATCTATTTTGAAAATCCGTGTCAGGTGCGCAGCAGAGGGTACTCCTCTATGCATAACGTAAGTGATCCTCCACAGCAATTTGCAGATGGAAAAAAGTACTTGTAGGCGTCAGTGCGAGTTGCAGTAATGTTGTCTTCTCGACTGGTGATGTCCTTTCTTCTTTTAGGTCTCTAAATACTCCTTACTTCTTTCCAGGTAATTTTATTGCCCACTCCGCCCTACAGATCGGGAGGTACTTCCTGAGAACCACCCATCCTACATTTGTTACCATTCCCACCCAAAATTGAGGCTCCAACCCATTTTTTCCTATTTAGCTGTAACTCCAATCCTCCTGCAAACACACATTCTGCGAACACAGTCTTACAAAAAGAAGTGAAAAACCCAGAAGGGGTGGAGGAAATGCGATGTTCATTCAGCGACCACAAAATCGAATCAGGTTAACAAACAACTGGGCCGTGTAACCCCACTTACTAATATGTCGTTGCGCCCCCTCCAGTCTGGATGCATGCACCTTTTCCGGTTGGGAAAGCTGTCACAAAGCCGTTGTATCCTCTCGTGAGACAAACCGGCTCACAAATGTTGCAACTGGTCCTTAATGTACTTGATACTAGCACGGGCGAGGGGTGGGGGGGGGGGGGGGGATATTGATGTCCGAGCTGGTTCATAATGTTTCAAATGGCTCTGAGCACTATGCGACTTAACTTCTCAGTCATCAGTCGCCTAGAACTTTGAACTGCTTAAACCTAACTAACCTAAGGACATCACACACATCCATGCCCGAGGCAGGATGCGAACCTGCGACCGTAGGGGTTGCGCTGTTCCAGACTGTAGCGCCTAGAACCGCTCGGCCACCCCGGCCGGCGGGCTCACGTTTGTTCTATCGGGGAAAGATCTGGAGATCTTACTGGCCACGGAAATACATCATCACCACCCAGCAGTTCATAGAGATACGTCCCGTATGTGGACGAGCATTGTCCTATTGAAAAATGGCACCACGACACTGTTGCATGAGAATATCACACGAGATGTAATATGTCTGTGACGTACCATTGTGCCACCAGAGTTCCCTTAGTCACCACTAGCCATGACCTGAAGTTATACACTATGTGATCAAAAGTATACGGACACTTCGAAACCATACGTTCTTCATATTAGGTGCATTGTGCTGCCACCTGCTGCCAGGTACTCCATATCAGCTACCTCAGTAGTCATCAGACAGCGTGAGAGAGAGCAGAATGGGGAACTCACGGACTCCGAACGTGGTCAGGTGATTGGGTGTCACTTGTGTCATACGTCTGTACGCGAGATTTTCACTCTCCTAAACATTCGTATGTCCACTGTTTCCGATGTGATAGTGAAGTGGAAACGTGAAGGGACACGCACAGCACAAAATCGTACAGGCCGACGTCGTCTGTTGACTGACAGAGACCGCCGACACTTGAATAGGGTCTTAATGCGTAAAAGGCAGACATCTATCCAGACCATCACACAGGAATTCCAAACTGCACCAGGATGCGCTGCAAGTACTATGACAGTTAGTCGGGGGGTGAGAAAATTGGATTTCATAGTCGAGCGGCTGCTCATAAGCCACACATCACGCTAGTAAATGCCAAACGACGCTTCGCTTGGTGTAAGGAGCGTAAACATTGGACGATTGAACGGTGGAAAAACGTTGTGTGGAGTGACGAATCACGATGCACAATGTGGCGATCCTTTCTCTCTCTCTCTCTCTCTCTCTCTCTCTCTCTCTCTCTCTCTCTCTCTCTCTCCAAACAATGGTGTACCACGTAGGGGCAGTAACATACACTCTGATTGCTGAATGTTTAATTTTGTAGTATATTTCTGCAAAGTTATTGGCATCTTTAGAGAAGATTTGTAAGCCCATATTCACTAAATTTCTGAGACTTTGCCCAGTGAGCGTAGCAAACTTACGGCTATCTATCCTACCAGTTTTGCTGCTCATCAGTAGCCCGTTGTTTGTGCAACCTGATGCTGGTTCCATGTATTCGAACTGTATTCAGAGTTAAGTCGCCATCAATAGAGAGGGGGAAGGTTATACGTAAACGTTTGTCGACAGCGAGGTCATTATAAACATAGCACTCACTCAGCCGGGGAATGACAGGGGATCTAAGCGGCCGTCGCCAACACGGAAGGAATTTATTTTTGGAAATCGTATGTCACACCAGATTTCTGATTCACTCTGTTTAAGCGGACGAACCCCAATTCTGTTAATGAACTGAAGTCATGCAATTGCTTTTGGGCACAACTGAATAAATATATTTATCCTATTTCGTATTCGTATACGTTGAGATCCTCAAAGATTTTGATTGATATGACGTGAATAGCGACCCCTAGAGTCTAATGCAAAGCTGCTACAATCGTACATTTCGTGGGCTGTCTAGCTTCATATCTTGTAGATTTAGAACTAATGACGAGTCTGTACAACAGGTTCTATTCCTGAAGAGCTGTCTGGATATTTTCACGCGTAAAATGGACAGTAACTGCCTGATCTCGTTTCGTCGGGGCCCAACAAAATGTATGTCTATGTCCTTTTAACGAATCTACGTCCGGATAATATGCTGTGGTCTCCCCATAATGAAATACTTAGTCGAATTACACTAGTGGCCATTAAAGTTGCTACACCAAGAAGAAATGCAGATGATAAACGGGTATTCTTAGGACAAATATATTATACTATAACTGACATGTCATTACATTTTCACGCAATTTGGGTGCATAGATCCTGAGAAATCAGTACCCAAAACAACCACCTCTGGCCATAATAACGGCCTTGATACGCCTGGGCATTGAGTCCAACAGAGCTTGGATGGCGTGTACAGGTACAGCTGCCCATGCAGCTTCAACACGATACCACAGTTCATCAAGAGTAGTGACTGGCGTATTGAGAGATCTGGAGAATGTGCTTGCCAGGGCAGCAGTCGAATATTTTCTGTATCCAGAAAGGCCCGTACAGGACCTGCAACATGGGGTCGTGCATTATCCTGCTGAAATGTAGGGTTTCGCAGGGATCGAATGAAGGGTAGAGCCACGGGTCGAAACACATCTGAAATGTAACGTCCACTGTTCAAAGTGCCGTCAGTGCGTAAAAGAGGTGACCGAGATGTGTAACCAGTGGCACCTCATACCATCACTCCTGGTGATACGCCCGTATGGCGATGACGAATACACGCTTTCAATGTGCGTTCACCGCAATGTCGCCAAACACGGATGCGACCATCATGATGCTGTAAACAGAACCTGGATTCAACGGAAAAAAATGTCGTTTTGTCATTCGTGCACCCAGGTTCGTCGTTGAGTGCATCATCGCAGGCGCTCCTGTCTGTGATGCAGCGTCAATGGTAACAGCAGCCATGGTCTCCGAGCTGATAGTCCATGCTGCTGCAAACGTCGTCGAACTGTTCGTGCAAATGGTTGTCGTCTTGCAAATATCCCCATCTGTTGACTCAGGGATCGAGACGTGGCTGCACGATCCGTTACAACCATGCGGATAAGATGACTGTCATCTCGACTGCTAGTGATACGAGGCCGTTGGGATCCAGCATGGCGTTCCGTAATACCCTCCTGAACCCACCGATTCCATATTTTGCTAACAGCCATTGGATCTCGACCAACGCGAGCAGCAATGTCGCGATACGATAAACCGCAATCCCAATATGGTACAATCCGACTTTTATGAAAGTCGGAAACGTAATGGTACGCATTTCTCCTCCTTACACGAGGCATCACAACAGCGTTTCACCAGGCAACGCCGGTCAACTGCTGTTTGTGTATGAGAAATCGGTTGGAAACTTTCCTCATGTCAGCACGTTGTAGGTGTCGCCACCGGCGCCAACCTTGTGTGAATGCTCTTGAAAGCTAATCATTTGCATATCACAGCATCTTCTTCCTGTCGGTTAAATTTCGCATCTGTAGCACCTCATCTTCGTGGTGCAGCAATTTTAATGGCCAGTAGTGTACAAATCCAGTTAGGTGTGCAACATGAACGTGTTTATTTCAAAAGCCATTGACGCGATGCTAAATAAAAAGTTTTCTATAGTTACGAATCACAAAATGACACGTAATTCTCTTCGTCTATGGATTTTTAGAGAATTGAACCTTTCTAATGATCGATGTTTCGGGCTCCGAACTCGTGCACCACGGACGATGCATCTTTGTTTAACATCAGTCACTGTAAAAGGCTAACGATGCAGGCATGAATTTTCAGTGAGATATAACTACAGAGCGAGTGTAAGTACGGAGGCTGTTGCAGACCACTGGCATTCGCTGAGTGGCCCGCGGCAGGGCATCGGGTTTCGTGGTGGCGTGTGAGGGCGGCAGCGGCACGTACACCAGATACCGAGAACCTCTGGAGGCGAAGCGTCAGATCACATGCACGCTTTGCACACCGCTGTACTTCCCAGGGCACATCAACGAGAGAAGGGAGTAACGGTTTCATAAAGTGATGGAAATACACTTCTTGCTATCAAAACTGCGACATCAGGATGGGCACCATCACGCCAGGTCCTGGTCCCGTAGTGATGCTATAATTCACAGAAACAGTATTCTCTCGAAAATTCTATGGTTTGTTAGGCGAAGCACCACTTCTTGCTTGCTTGTATCTGCTGCCGCGTTAGGGAAAGCCGCAGTAATGGTCCCCGATTGACAGTCGTGGTGCTCCAAACGTCGTCGCACTGTCAGTGTTGATATTTATCTCCTTCCAAACAAGCCCATTTCGTGTTAACATGCGTGATGTGACTGCAATTCTACATGGCTAAGAGAACAATAAAAAGGGTATCCAAAAATATGGAAACACAACACCTTACCACGCCTAATACGGTGTAGGAAACCAGTTGCCATTCAAAATAGCTTCCAGTCGTCTGGAAATGGATAAATCAGGTCCTGTGTGGTCTTAAAAGGAATTTTATACCATTCTCCCTGCAAAATAGGGGCAAGTTCAGGTATCGATGGTGGAGGTGGATAGCGATCACGCTCCGAAGTAGACCACAAAGTTTCAATAATATTGAGATCTGGTGACAGTGGTTGCCAATTGAGATGGAAGAATTCATCCTTGTGCCCACAAAACCAGTACTGGACGATGCTAGCTGTGTGAACAGCGACCCTGTCGTCTTGGAGTAAAGTATCACCATTGGGGAACAAACATTGTTCCATGGGATGGACCTGATTAGCCACAACGGTCACATAATCTTTGGCAGTGATGCGACCTTGTAGAGTAACCACGGGGCCCATATCACGATATAGCTACCAAAATCGTCACTGAACACCGACCATGTTGCACTCTTGGGACGTAAACTCGGCCAGAAGTTGGAAACAGTGTGAATCAAGACTTGTGCGACCAAATGAATTTCTTCCATTGCCCCAAATGTGTATGAAATCTTATGGGCCTTAACTGCTAAGGTCATCAGTCCCTAAGCTTACACACTACTTAACCTAAATTAACCTAAGAACAAACACACACACCCACGCCCGAGGGAGGACTCGAACCTCCGCCGGGACCGGCCGCACAGTCCATGACTGCAGCGTCCCAGACCGCTCGGCTAATCCCGTGCGGCTTCCATTGCCCCGTAATCCAGGTCTCGTGGCTTGGGCACCACGTTTTCATGTTGCGGGCATTTGCATCACTGATGAGTGGTGGTAGAATTCCAGCTCGTGCTGCAATTCCCTGCTTGTGGAGCTCTCTTCTTGTTGTTTAGTTGCTGACAGGGATCGCGACAGCGACATTCAATTCTGCAGTGACTTTAGCAGCTGTCGGCTTGTTATTTTTCGTCAAAATCTTCTTCAGTGGCCGTCTGACACGATCGCTGAACACACATTTTCGTCCACGTTGTGACTTAGCGGATGATGCTTTTCCGCTTTCCTTGTACGAGGTATAATCTTAGATATGGTGTCTCTGGAAACACCGAACACTTGGTTGCCTTGGTTACGAAAGCACCCACCGTACGAACGCCAACAGTTTCCCCACATTCCATTTCACTTGCCGTAATGCACCTACAGCTACACGGAACACTGTTCTGACTTCGACTGACACTTGCAACGTATTGAGGACATTGCACACGTGCCGTTCGTGGTCAATTACAAGAGCACAACATGCAGGTTTGATTAGCAGATGCATTTATGTTGAAGCCGCATATCTCGCACTGTTTACATACCTCTGTATGCTAGTCCTTCAGGCGCTAGTCGTGTGAGACCGTTGAGATTCTAAATGACAGTGTGGCGTCCTCAACCCATCGATTCCATATTCAAATTCCAACACGTACTAGTAGACGTTTCTCCTTTTACGTGAAGCATAACACGATCTTGTCACAAACAACCTATATTCATTTCGTTTGCTTAGCGTAAAAATTCGCAGTTTTCAGGAGTAGGAAGCATGATCAGCACAACAAACAAAATGAACAACATGTTCTCAGAGTAGCCAAAGAAGAATCACAACTGCAAGCTCGTAATTTGCGAGAGGATTTTCTTTTGCCGAGGGAATTCTGTAAACAAAGTGCTCTAGTGCCACCTTTTGTAGGGTGCATTTCAAGACTGGAGCAATAATGGTAAATTTCGCTACATCTACAGCTAGTTTAACGAACACGTGAATGTTACCAACATACCACGATAACCTTCTTAAGTCTCTCCGTAACCACGTCATTGATATAACTAACTCCCGATGCATTTCACAAGACCACACGGCAATTAGATTGTTGTAATTTTTTTTGTATTTATGGTACATGACGTTAAGAACTCGTATATCACTCTCCTTATGCATGTCGATGCAACTGTAAAAACTTCTTGAGAAAATCGACGTTGAAATTTTTCCTAACGTCTTTAATACCATAGTGTAAGGTTGGTTTTTCTTTTCAACAGGTGGCTTGGATTTATAGTAGAATGCCCGCGGCGGCGAAGCAGAAAGGGGGGGGGGGGAAGCCTTGCTTTTAACTGGTACTTGTGTTACTGTCCACGTTTAACACCCCTTGTAGTTGTCTCATCAATTCTGTTCATATTTTACTTCGCTCATTTATTTAATGAAAACTGGTACACAGCCACTGCTTTGATTATAATGTTAATGTTAAAATGCAGTACCACCACACTCTCAAACTGTAGGTTCCCTCAAACACCTCCATTTCCCTGGATTTATTAATTTATGTTTATCTTATTGATATTGCTTAAGTTCCTTATGTATTCTGTATTTACATTGACAACTGTCTCTTCTTTTAATTGGTTGTGTATCACTCTCCATGTTTCATACCTCCTGATGCAGCCTTGTCTAGTACTAATTTTATTTTATTAGTTTTGTTTATTAATAGAAACTGTTACGTAGGCATGCTACTCCTATTTTGTGCTAAAGGTTTTCCTGTCTACTCAATTGTTATTTATGTACTGTTCAGTTTTTACTTTTTCATTGCAAAGATGTTACTTACTGTATGTTTCTACTTCAGTCTAGGTGTGTTACTTCTCTTCCAATGTTGTCTGGTATCATTTAACTTCTTTGGTGATAATACTCAGTAAATGTCTGAAGATGGCCCTGTAAGCCGAAAATCGGTTAACAATCAAAGTAATATTGTAGAACAAAAGCAAACTGGTGCTTTTCATTTGTTAACAGTTGTAGGTAGTATGGGACGATCATAATATTTTTATTGTTTCTTTATTTTCCTGCCCCGGTTGCACCGACAATTTTGGTTAACGGTGACTAGTTTCGAACGTGTCCGTTCACTGTTGAACCATTATCTTGACGTATGTCAGCGTTATACCCCAAGATAATGGTTCGAAGGGACACGATGGAAAGTAGGAACTACTAACCCAGATTGTCGCCGCGGTAAAGACAGAAAAATAAAGAAAGAATAAGACTGAATACAGTTTCGGATCCTTTTACCAACATGTTGTTGGAATTCCTCTTGAAGTTCTTAGCAACTGTGGATCCAGGTTCAAAGACACAAAAAATGACTTAATATATGATGTGGTAGTATTCCAGTGGGGTTTGATATCAAAATCTTTTCAGAAGACAAGGTATTGGATCCACATTTTCATTTGCGTCTGCAAGTTTTGTGAAAAATCGCTTGTGAGAGAAGTGAGTGCTGCATACTGGATGTCCAAAAGTAGAGTAGTTTTCGTTTTTCATTTTTTTTTCAGTCAAGGTCAATACGAGGAAAGTTACTGCTGGCTGGTGCGGTCCTAGAAGAGAGGCTGCGGCTGTAGGCGTCGGGAAAAGGGCAACCCGAAAGGGTGCGTGGGTGAACGACTGCAAAGTTTCTGCGAGCACAAAACGCGTACCGGAGCTGCGGCTTACCCGGAGAGCGGGAGGCAGGCGTATTCTTTCAGGTGTGCTCGGAAAAGTAATTTCCATGGCGGACAGCTTGTCCTCGGCGGGAAGCCGGTGCCAGAGACAGTTTCGATTACACTGGAAACCGGGCAAGCGCGCCACTGGCTGCAGGGGCCGCGGTAACGGTGGCGGTCGCGCCCGCCCGATGAATGGCTGCAGTGTTTCGAACCGACTGACTTTGACGTGTGCGGACACGCACCTCACACAGCGGGTCGTATTTTATCAGGCAGGGCCTGTCGCGCGGATATGAGTCTGCGCTGCGCGTCACAAAAGCTGCGTACACCAGAACGAGAGTTTTCTGTCCAAATTTTTTCCTGTGCGTCAACTGTCTGTCTCTTCGGATCGAAGCAGTGTACGTCTCTGACATTTCGTTTAACTACGCTGTGCCGTATACGCTAGTTTGCACATCTGTGTACGGAATTTCAGGTCAATTGTCTGAAAATTACAGTAGTGGCGAGTCAAAAATTTTTGTTTTGAGATCCTTTGGAGAACATGTGCGACAAAATTATTCCACCTTGAAACCTTCCCGTCTCCTCTACAGGGTGTTACAAAAAGGTACGGCCAAACTTTCAGGAAACATTCCTCACACACAAAGAAAGAAAATATGTTATGTGGACATGTGTCCCGAAACGCTTACTTTCCATGTTAGAGCTCATTTTATTACTTCTCTCCAAATCACATTAATCATGGAATGGAAACACACAGCAACAGAACGCACCAGCGTGACTTCAAACACGTTGTTACAGGAAATGTTCAAAATGTCCTCCGTTAGCGAGGATACATGCATCCACCCTCCGTCGCATGGAATCCCTGATGCGCTGATGCAGCCCTGGAGAATGGCGTATTGTATCACAGCGGTCCACAATATGAGCACGAAGAGTCTCTACATTTGGTACCGGGGTTGCGTAGACAAGAGCTTTCAAATGCCCCCATAAATGAAAGTCAAGAGGGTTGAGGTCAGGAGAGCGTGGAGGCCATGGAATTGGTCCGCCTCTACCAATCCATCGGTCACTGAATCTGTTGTTGGGAAGCGTACGAACACTTCGACTGAAACGTGCAGGAGCTCCATCGTGCATGAACCACATGTTGTGTCGTACTTGTAAAGGCACATGTTCTAGCAGCACAGATAGAGTATCCCGTATGAAATCATGATAACGTGCTCCATTGAGCGTAGGTGGAAGAACATGGGGCCTAATCAAGACATCACCAACAATGACTGCCCAAACGTTCACAGAAAATCTGTGTTGATGACGTGATACAAACGTACCGCGCCACGGCTATTGCCCCGTGCTAATCCATACATCAAATGGGCATCTGCCAACTCCGCATTTGTAAACATTGCACTGACTGCAAAACCGCGTTCGTGATGAACACTAACCTGTTGATGCTACGTACTGATGTGCTTGATGCTATTACTGTAGAGCAATGAGTCGCATGTCAACACAAGCACCGAAGTCAACATTACCTTCCTTCAATTAGGCCAACTGGCGGTGAATCGAGGAAGTACAGTACATACTGACGAAACTAAAATGAGCTCTAACATGGAAATTAAGCGCTTCCGGACACATGTCCACATAACAACTTTCCTTTATTTGTGTGTGAGGAATGTTTCCTGAAAGTTTGGCCGTACCTTTTTGTAACACCCTGTATCTCTCTTTTGTTACGCAGCCTTCCCTTCTACACTAACCTATGACACCTTCCCTTTGGATTTCTATCTCTTGCTTAATAATAACAAATGATATCTTCCCTTTGGAATGAATTCTCTTTATCAGCAATCTTCGCATACAAATTTAAATGCTGCTTATTAAACGTGATTTGCTGATTATTTCAACGAAACATAGAATGTGTCGTCGTCGTGGCCCTCAGTCGTTACCTGCAATAACCCAAAACTGTTCCTTACATTTTTTACTGTTACTGGATTGCCATCTGACTGCTATATCGAACTGCGACGTGAATATACTTACTCTGTTTTACTATACTCTATTAGCTGC
Source organism: Schistocerca piceifrons (assembly GCF_021461385.2). Taxonomy (NCBI): domain Eukaryota; kingdom Metazoa; phylum Arthropoda; class Insecta; order Orthoptera; family Acrididae; genus Schistocerca; species Schistocerca piceifrons. The sequence goes on from NC_060149.1 coordinate 280,122,273, forward strand.
TGGTGGGCTGTCTTAATAAGTGGCTGTATTTATTACCAAAGCTGGCGTTATTCTTTAATAGCAAAGCTGACGTTATTCTTTAATTAATTTGACTGAAGTTACGTAATTAATAGTTAAAATTTTTCTTGACAACAATAAAATTTTGCAAAGTTTTTCGTTGATGGTTTTTGGGATGGATTATAATCCGTAATGCAACACTGCTGGCAAAAATTAATTATATTCTGAAAACGCTTCTTCAGATATTTACTGCCGGTAATGAAATGATTTTACAAACTTTCATATGAGACTTACTTTTTACAATAATCTTAAAACTAGCATTGCGCAAACATACCTTCAGTAGTCTTGAGTTCCTTAAAAGAAATTCAATAATATTAGTTCCTCTTATGATCTCTTGTAAATCATAGCTGGTGGCTGGCAGGCACACCGCTCCTCTCAACCTCTCGCTTCAGACCTGCTACCGACTCGCTTCACATCCCGCTTACTACTGACTTCCTACGAATGCTGAAGTGCGGTCTCTCCCGCCAACAATGCTTTTTGTGCAGACAATACCTGCTACCATTACAAAATGTAGCAATGCGCGGTCTTTCCCGCTCTTTTCTTAAAATGTATCCATACGCGGTCTCTCCCGCCGTTTTTAAAATTATTTCAATGTGCAGTCTCTCCCGCCAACAATACTTTGGTGCAGACATTCCCTGCTACCACAATTATTTCCAAAATGACAAATATTAACTATTCCTACTTAATCCTATTAATAAAAAATAAAAATCTTACATAAATTGTGGTTTGACAATAGGCAATAGAAATATACACGTCTTACAACCTGTTATATGGATATTATACAGGCAAAATACCCTCAGGCTGTACGAGGAATATAATAATTAAAATTAGAAATAAAGAATTTGCTGACAGATTTATTGCTAAACTATTAGTTTAATAAGTCATTCTTGAATAACACTAACACACATTATTTGGAAAAAAATGAAAAAGAATAGTAGACACCGACCTCGGGGGTGATCATTTTGGATTCCGGAGAAATGTAGAAATACGCGAGGCATTACTGAGATACACTGAGGTGACAAAAGTCATGGAATAGCAATGTGTACATACACAAATAGCGGTAGTATCGCGTACATAAAAGGGCAATGCATTGGCGAAGCTGTCATTTGTCTTCAGGTGATTATGTGAAATTGTTTGCGACGTGATCATGACCGCATGGAGGGAATTAAATCTTTGAATGCGGGACGGTAGTTGGAGCTAGACGCGTGGGACACATCATTTCGGAAATCATTAGGGAATTCAATATTTCGCGATACACAGTGTCAAGAGCGTGCCGAGAATAAAAAAAATTAGAGCATTACCTCTCACCACGCACATCGCAGTGGCTGACGGCCTCCACTTAATGACCAACGGCAGCGGCGTCTGCGTAGAACTGTCAGTGCTGACAGACAAGCGACACAGCGTGAAATAACAGCAGAAATCAATGAGAGACGTACGACGCACGTATCCGTTAGGACAGTTCGGCGAAATATGGCGTGAGTAGGCCATGCTGGCAGACGGCCGAATGCCTTTCTGACAGCACGACATCGCCTACAGCGCCTCTCCTGAACTCGTAATTATATCGGTTGGACCGTAGACGACTGGAAAACCGTGGCCTGGTCAGACGAGTTCCGATTTCAGTTGGTAAGAGCTATGGTTCGAGTATGGTATAGACCCCACGAATCCATGGACCCAAGCTATGAACAAGGCACTGTGCAAGCTGGTGGTGGCTCCACAATGGTGTGGACTGTGTCTTTACATGGAATGGTCTGCGTAGTCTGGATTTTCAGCTATTTGGAGACCATTTGGTTCAAAATGGTTCAAATGGCTGAGCGCTATGGGACTTAACATCTTAGGTCATCAGTCCCCTAGAACTTAGAACTACTTAAACCTAACTAGCCTAGGGACATCACACACATCTATGCCTGAAACAGGATTCGAATCTGCGACCGTAGCGGTCGCGCGGTTCCAGACTGTAGCGCCTAGAACCGCTCGGCCACTCCGGCCGGCAGAGACCATTTGCAGTCATTCACGGATGTCTTGTTCCCGAGCAACGATGGAATTTTATGGATGACAATGCGCTGTGTCACCGGGCCACAGTTCTTCGCGATTGGTTTGAAGAACATTCTGGGCGGTTAGAGCGAATAGTTTGGCCACCCAGATCGCCCGACACGAATCCTATCGAACATTTATAGGACATAACCGAGATGTCAATACGTGCACGAAATCCTGCACCGGCAACACTTTCGCCGTTATGGACGTCTATATAGAAACAATGTGGCTCTATTTCTGCGGGGAGTTGCAACGACATGTTAAGTCCATGCCACGTAGAGTTGCTGCATTACGTCGGGGAAAAGGGGGTCCAGCACGATGTTAGAAGGTATCTTACGACCTTTGTAACCGCAATGGATCTCACATGATTGGTTGGAAAAAGGCAAACCTACGTTTATTGTACCGAGCGAGGTGGCGCAGTGGTTAGCACACTGGAATCATTCAAATCCCCGTCCGGCCACCAAGATTTAGGTTTTCCGTGATTCCTATAAATCGCCTCATGCAATGCTGGAGTATTTCCCCTGACAAGAGTATGGCCAATTTCCTTCCTCATTTTCCGCAGTCGGAGCTTGTGATCCGTCTTTAACGATCGTGCTATCGATGGGACGTTAAACTCTAATTTTCCTTCCTTCTTTTACGTTTATAACATTTATATATTTATAGAAAACGTTCGACAATGTTGACTGGAATACGCTCTTTGAAATTATGGTTATACTGAAACCAGACGGTATTTACAGGAATCGAGCGGCATGAAAGGGAAGCACTGGTTGGAAAGGGAGTGAGAGAATGTTGTAACCTATCCCCGCTGTTATTCAGTCTGTACATCGACAGACCGCAAAGGAACCCAAGGAGAAATTGGGAAAGAGAATGAAACTTCAAGGAGAAGAAATTAAAACTTCGGGGTTTGCCGATGACACAGTAATTGTGTTATAGAGAGCAAAGGACTTCGAAGAGGAGCTGAATGGAATGAGTAGTGTCTCGAAAAGATATTATAAGATGATTGTCAAGAACAGTAAAACAAGGATAATGGAATGTAGACGATTAAATCAGATGATAATGAGGGAGTTAGATAAGGTAGTGAGAGACCAAAAGTGTCTCTTTTCTCAGTTTTTCTGTTGGGGCTGCAAAATAAATACAATTGTCGTTGTAGACGGGATATAAAATGCAGCTAGCGACAGCAAGAAAAGATTTTCTGAAGAAGAGAAATATATTTAACATCAAATGTAAATGTATGTTTTAAGAAGTGTGTTTTTTACTGCTATTTGTCTGGAGTGTAACCTTTTGCAGATGTGAATCGTGTATGATATAACAGTAGAGACAAGAAGAGAGTAGGAGCTACAGAAGAATGCTGAAGATTATATGGGTAGTGCGAATATGTAATGAAGTGGTACTGAATGGACTTCGGACAAAAAATACCTGGCACAGGTTGAGGCAAAGAAGGGATCGGTTGGTAGGACGCATTCTGAGGCATCAAGGAATCGTCACTGTAGTAATGGAGGAAAATGTGTGTGTGTGTGTGTGTGTGTGTGTGTGTGTGTGTGTGTGTGTGTGTGTGACGGAGGGAGGGGGCGGTGTAAAGATGGTAGAGGGGGACCAATGCGTGAATACAGCAAACAGGGACAAATGAACGACGCTAGGTCGCAGTAGGTACGGCGTGGAGATTTGCATGAAACCGATCTCCGCAGTGAAGACGCTACTGCCATTACCGCTACTACTACTACTACTACTACTACTACTACTACTACTACTTCTATGACGACGACGACGACGACGAGTAGAGAACTTGTGATCACGAATGCCTGTAAAAATCTTCTCGTGATTGTCTTACAAAGGACAAGGTAAGAAATGAGGAGTAAAATACTGAATATTTTTATGTACCCACTGCATGATGTTTTGCAAACCGTGAAAGCTCCTGCACTTGGAGCGTAACCTCTGTAACTGTACTTATTTAGACAGGAAGGTGAACTGAATTAACAATGGTCAGCACGCGCATTGTTCTTGGCCGGTCTCTACACGCATTTAGACGAATGCCGGGTTGGTTCCCCATCTGGAACAAGGCACAAAGTCGGTTCTTCTCTCATTTTCTCTTTCCTAGTCCTATTTAATCTGAAGCTGACAATGTTAAAGGAGGTAGAGGGTGGCCAGATGCCCGTCCTGTGACCAGTGCGTTTAGTGTTATCACACATGAAAGTATGAGAATGTTTTCGAAATGTTTGCAAATCGTGTAACTGAAGCGGGGACGTGGGTGCTAGCTGGATATTCACCTAATCGGTGGTGGGCAGTCGCCTAGAAATGACATCCAGGTTGCCCGATACAGCGGCCCTCGTCGTTACTCCACCTGCGGATTCGATCCTAGGACGGCGCGTCTCCCCCAACCCCGGAAGCGGCTTGCTAACGCGTGTGCCTATCCGGATGGGTCAACATACAAATTCGCTTCAAACGTGAAAATACGCGGAACATAGTTTGCATTTTTGGCAGACTAGTGGTGTACACGACATTTCTGCACTTACATCAGGCCTGGCCGAGATATACGTTCCCGGGGCGCGCTCGCGCTGCTCTAGCGCAATCGTGTCCACTTAGTGCTCCTGCTTCCACCACCACTGCGGTGTTCCGAGGTGTGAGTGAGACGGCTATATGGCGGAGGCTACACACGCGGGAAACTTGGGAACACGTGTTTTCAACATAGTGCGACTACTTCCACGTGGCGAATATTGAACCATACCCTTAAGCAGGATTTTATCATTAGTGTTTATTTTCAAATTTCATATTCTGGCAAAACAATAATTCTGTTATTTGATTAAGTAAGTACATTACATTGTGCTAATACAATGAACAGAGCTACAAAAAAAAGTTACATACAGGCATTTAACATGTAACTGTGAAATTTATAAATTTATACATATTTCGATTTAGAATATGTAATATATTTGGAACTATGGCTCGTGACTGAGTCAAACACATGGATTTAAGCAGATTAACATATGTTGCACCCTTTCGTTGGTGGAACTTTGTCAACTGCAAAACAGAGATAATTTCACCCACATATGTTGAATCAAACATTGAAATAACTTCGGCGGCTTGTCTCTGTACCCGAGGATATTGTTTCTGGAATAAGATTTTGTAGAAGTATTGTAAATTCTTGGATTCAGCAGGTCGTTCAGCCGGATGCTACACTGTACATCTATCTGCTAAAGTTGATGTCATGAATTTAAAGCTGATTTTTCCGTAGGATTAATTTTTGTTTGATAGCATCAATCTTGTTCGCCATATACACTGAAGAGCCAAAGAAACTGGTACATCTGCCTAATATCGTGTAGGGTCCCCGCGGGCACGCAGAAACGCCGTAACACGACATGGCATGGACTCGACTAATGTCTGAAGTAGTGCAGGAGGGAAGTGACACCATGAATCCTGCACGGCTGTCCATAAATCCGTAAGAGTACGTGGGGTGGGGATCTTTTCTGAACAGTACGTTGCAAGACATCCCAGATATGGTCAATAATTTTCATGTCTTGAAGAGTTTGGTGGCCATCGGAAGTGTTTAAACTCAGAAGTGTCCCTGGAGCCACACTGTAGCAATTCTGGACGTGTGCGGTGTCGCATTGTCCTGCTGGAATTGCCCAAGTCCGTCAGATGCACAAAGGACATGAATGGATGCAGGTGATCAGACAGGATGATTACGTACGTATCACCTGTCAGAGTCGTATCTAGACGTATCACATGCCCCATATCACTCCAACTGCACACGCCCACCTCCATTACAAAGCCTCCACCAGCTTGAACAGTCCCCTTCTGGCATGCAGGATCCATGGATTCATGAGGTTGTCTCCATACCCGTACACGTTCATCCGCCCAATATAATTTGAAACGAGACTCATCCGCCGAGTCAACATGTTTCCAGTCATCAATAGTCCAGTGTCGGTGTTAACGGGCCCTGGCGAGGCGTAAAGCTTTGTGTCGTGCAATCACCAAGGGTACACAAGTGGTCCTTCGGCTCCGAAAGCCCATATCGATGATGTTTCGTTGAATGGTTTGCACGCTGACACTTGATGGTGGCCCAGCATTGAAATCTGTCATATTGAACGATTCTCTTCAGCCGTCGTTGGGCCCGTTCTTGCAGGATGTTTTTTTGGCCGCAGCGATGTCGGAGATTTGATGTTTTGCCGGATTCCTGATATTCACGGCACACTCGTGAAATGGCCACACTGGGGAATCCCCACTTTATCGTTACCTCGGAGACGCTGTATCCCATCGCTCGTTCGCCGACTATAACACGACGTTCAAACTCACTTAAATCTTTATAACCTGCGATAGGCACTTCTTGTCTTCTATAGGCGTTGCCGACAACAGCGCCGTATTCTGCCTGGTCACATATCTCTGTATTTGAATACGCATGCATATACCAGTTTCTTTGGCGCTTCAGTATATGTTACCAAATGATTCTCCCCTTGTATTAAGAGACTTAACGAATTCAGATAGTTAGATGTTTGGCAAGGCCTGCCTTATTAACGTGACGTGGCGTCAGGAAAGACATAGCGACAAAAACAAACGCCATGTCCACGGTGAGCAAAGAATGATATAGTGTGTATATGCACAGTGAGTGGTCCTGGGAAGAACTCTAATATTTCACAAGTGACAAGATCTATACTAAGCGACAGTCAACAACGTCTGCCAGGAGGGGAAATGGTATTATGGTAATATATGTATATAGTTAAGGCTCACCGGCCATTTGACCATCTTCTTCTGTGTGGATGCACAAACAGTGCCCGAACTCTTACGGGAATCGGCAAAAAGCCGCGAGTAGTGAGTATAGTGAGCAGGGGCACTATGAATATAGTGCGGCACGATAATTTGGGGATGTGGGTCTCACGGGGGGCATGCCAGAGAGAAGTTCCTGCAGTCGCACTATCCTCTGTGTCCTCAGTGGCTCATATGGATCTGCCATATAAGCAGGAGATCCCGAGTTCGAGTACCTGTCGGGGCACACATTTTCAACTGTTCCCGTTGACGTATATCAACGCCTGTATGCAGGTAGAGGTATTCATTTCATTGTAATTATGGTAATACTCTCCAAAGCGTCAAAGAATAAAAAAAAGAAACTCTTTTGTGGAGGGGGATGAAATTAATTTTTTCCGAGGTTGTTCTCTGAATGTTCTCAGAAACTGAATGCTGGCTGTAACCGCTATATTACATCAGAAACCAAAAACGAGATAGCGACTGAAATTTAGGCTTACGCGTTAGCTAAATTCACGGACTTTTTATCACGTCGTTGGTGTTCCGTTTGTATATGTAGGGAAATTTCAGTCTATAGCCGTCCCTACTGTCATGATGTTCAACCAGACCCACAATGGAGAAGTTAAATTGTTATACATAACTTTCCTAATTTTTGTTTTGAAGTTCGGTATTTTCTTGATAGCATGTCTTAGGATTGCTGAGCTGCTTATGCCATTTCAGTCTGTTTAGGAAATAGGCTTCTTATCCACGATTAGAATATCCCTCAGATTTTTACTTTGACAGTAGCACAGTAAAGGAGTTAAATTTTATGGAATAGTTTGTATATTTCATAGAAAGATATACAGCATTATTGTATTACAGTAGTATTGCAGGAAGGCAATGGAGTTGTCGGAGATAGTCAGTTATTCTCAGGTTGGCAGCTGATCAAAGTCATCGACAGGACTTAATGTTTCGAATAGTTGCTTGCTCGCATTTCTCAGACGAAGCGATGTGTAGAAAGTATCACGCATATACGCATTGCTTTTTACATAGAAAAGATAGACAATGAATCACATACGATCTAGAACGCCCAGTCGTATTTACGCTATCTTGTCGCCTCGAGAAACCGTGTCAGCGTATCGCAGAATGCTGTCTGTTGCCGTGCTTATATACCGAGAGAGGCGACGCAGTAAAGGTACTGGACTCGCAAACGGGAACAGCTAACACCCTCTTTAGATTCATTCTTCCCATAGTGTCCCCATAGCGATTAAGGCTAATGCTGGAACGGTGTTTGTGTAAACGGTACAGCCAATTCCATCCCCCTTCCTTTCATATCCGGGCTTGTGCTCTGCCACTAATGATCTTGTCGTCGACGGTACGGTAAATCCTAATCTTCTTTCCTTCTTCGTTCATAAACAGAGCTTCAGAATGTGATTGTTTCAGAATACACTCTCTTCACGTGGTATCTTCCTCATTTTCCAAATGGAGCATCTGCTAACATTGGATAACAATTGCTCATTTCGCCACATCGATCAAATAGAATGCAGAGGTGAATTTGACATGCTACGGTCGCAGGTTCGAATCCTGCCTCGGGCATGGATGTGTGTGATGTCCTTAGCTTAGTTAGGTTTAAGTAGTTCTAAGTTCCAGGGGACTGATGGCCTCAGATGTTAAGTCCCATAGTGCTCAGAGCCATTTGAACCATTTTTTGGAATTTGACACTCGAGTGCGTGAAATCTCTCACAATTGGAAACTGAATGCAGAAAAATTGTTGACCTGTGTGGGAGTTCGTGCAGACACGTATGTATAAGTGAACACAAAATAGTGTTTGGTGGTTGTTGGTAGGGCTTAGTTATAAAGACAGATATGATTGAAGCTTATGGTCTTTATTTAAAGCCTGTGTTTGAGTAATTAGACGGAGAAGATAATGGTTAAGACACTAGACACGTAATCGAGGCGAACAGATTTCAAATCCACGCCCAGCCGTACCGATTCAACGTTCCCGTAATTTTTGCTTCATCTATATAGGACGAAAGCTGAGGTAATTCCTTCACTGGAACTACAACCATTTCTTTCCTTACCACCGTCCAACTGAGTTGTTACTCAGTTTGTTATGATCTTGCACAAAGGGGCTTTGAACCATAGCCGTGTTTCCTTCCTTTTTGACTTCGTGTGGACTGAACTGCGTTTGTAACTACCGACGCGGACGTCTGTGTATGGACGAGGCTAAGGGTATGAATGTTGAGATGGGCGTGGTTGTAACTGGATGTATCGACGGCTTTATATACGGGTGTAAGCAAATGATCATGTTGCTGGAAATACCAGTAGTATTTACAGCCACACACAACAATAAACACGTCCTCGATTGTGCAGACTCGTTGACTGTACCTGTACTGCTCTACACCCACACTTAAGCAAGGTCCGCATTCCATAGACAGTGATAAGCAGCGATTCGGCACGGTGTAAAGGAATAGCGAACAGCAATGCTAATGCTGTGTGATGTTTGACGTCGTACCCGATCTTAGTGGCTGTCCCAGTCCCACCCACGCGCCCGCGAATGAGTCCGCCGCAGTAGCTTAGGCGACCAAACAGCCACGCGCACGCTGCTCGTAGCTTCCTGGGGTTACCCGCACTAGTTTTTTAACCCTAGGATGCCTAAGGGGGGGGGGAGCTTCGTTGAACCCACAATTTTTTTATGTCCCCTGCTTTTGCCCAAGTAACTTTCATACTACATATTCCCTTTGAGTTATTGTTTGTTGGCTATTTTATGAAACGTTAGTGTCAATATATTTTATAGAAAATTCGTGCTTTGAAAGAAAAAATAAATAAACTTATTATGGGTCCAACAACCCCCCCCCCCCCCTCCTTAGGCTTCCATGCTATAGAAAATTTCCCTTAGTAGGATTTCGTATTTCTCACCTCTAAAACAATGCAAGTTAGTTTCTTGTTGGTCGGTATTCTTGATATTCACAACAATCGGTTTACTTTCAGAGGAAGTGATTGTTGATGTCAGTCAGCTGTTATTTATCTTGTAAACTTGCAGTGAGTTAGTGCAGTTCCCAACACATAGGTCTCAAGGAACTTCGGTGTCCTACAAAGCAAAAACGAAACCAAGTAAAAACTTACTGATGTTGTCAACAATGCACCAAGATAAAAGGCACTGTTGGAGGAGAGAAGAATAAAACCGAGATAAATGCATATTATAATTCCACTAAAGGTGGAATTGATACCATTGAACAAATGGCGTGTATGTACACCTGTAAGAGGGGAACAAAGAGATGGCCTCTATCTGTATTTTACTCTCTCATCGACATTTGTGCTATCAATGCAACCACCATATTCATCCCGCAACATCCAAGATGGAATGAAAAGAAACACAACAAACGAACACTTTATCTTCTGCAAGCTGGGATGGAACTAGTGAAATTGCAGGTAGAAGCAAGAAGTGCCAATGCAAGAGGGTTATCTAACCAAATTGTTCAATCAATGGAGACTATTCTACAAAAGAAAATCAAAGAAGTGACAACAGAAGCACGTCAGCCTCCTGCAGAGAAAGGTCGGTGCCATATTTGTGTAAGAAAAGCTAAAACAAAGAAGCAGGAAGTACAACAATCTAAGTAAACCAAAACAGTGTCATAAACATGTGTGTAACACACATTCAGAAAAAATTGTGGTGTGTGTCTCTTACCTTGAAGTTGAGGACTCAGAGTAGTCTATTGTATATGAACACGTCCGTATTTTGTATTGCAATATGTCAATTTTTTATTCACTCAATCCAATATTTATAACAATTAACATTTATAAACTGATGCCTTAGTTAAAATACATAAACCATTTTGAAAGTTGTAATTTTTCGTCAGTAAACTTATTTAATACCTGTGGGCTCGCCGAACCCCCCTCCCTTAGGCATCCAAGTTAGAAAAAAAGGCTTGGGCGTCCTAGGATTAATGCACCAGGCAGGTGAAGCAGTAAAATGGCAAATGGCCCAGTATTAATTAAGACAGATTTGTCTAGCCTAATAAAAAATTGTTCTAATGCTGCCAACCGCGCCGGTGAATAACCATGCGTATTTAACCCGACCTAGTAGAAAACGCTCTTCTATCTCCATGGACCTTCGTTGACAACGATTAGCGTCCGGTATGCTGTGTCGCCCTATTGTCTTTCCAGTGAAATCGCGATGACGAGGAATTTGCGAAGGCGCCATTCTATGTTGCTCAAATCTTATTTGTCGAAAAATAAATAAATAAATATTCTAACGCGCTCTTATAACCGAGAATAGCCACAGTCGTCAACATATTCGTCTTCGTATTTGCCTCGTCTGAATCCTTCTTCTTCTTCTTCTTCTTCTTCTTCTTCTTCTTCTCCTTCTCCTCCTGATCCATCTTCTTCTTCGTCTTCTTCTTCTTCTTCTACTACTTTTCCCTTCTCTCCCGTCTTCTCGTCTTGCTTTCCTTCCTTGAACACTATTCCTCCAGAATCTGAGTCCAATTCCTTAACCACTGCGCCACTTCGCCCGTGGGAACCGGCGAAAGAACGCCCAATATCACCTGTTAAAATGCTGAATAACGGGCATTAGGCTGAGGTGTAAACCTCGTCTAGAACATGATTCTGTGCCTAACAGTCCGTCTCATAATGCTGGGGACATAATCAGGAGTTGTAAATATGCAGTTAGTATTTTCAGACTTAAACAAGCTCAAAAAACTGAACTGTTTGTTTCAAACTCTTAACTGCGTCTTCGCCGGCCGGGGTGGCCGAGCGGTTCTAGGCGCTACTGTCTGGAACCGCGCGACCGCTACGGTCGCAGGTTCGAATCCTGCCTCGGGCATGGATGTGTGTGATGTCCTTAGGTTGGTTAGGTTTAAGTAGTTCTAAGTTCTAGGGGACTGATGACCTCAGAAGTTAAGTCCCATAGTGCTCAGAGCCATTTGAATCATTTAACTGCGTCTTCGTTTATTGTATTATGATTTGTGGAATATCCCAACGACCTGTTATACTAGATTAATAGTGATTCTTAAACATAAACCGCGATGCAAGCCATTTATGTAATAAACGAGTTAAATTTTCTATGCAAGGATTGTTCTATCTCCATTGAATAGCATATAAATCCATAAATGAGTCACAGTACATTATATAGTTTCTTGAGGGAACATGATATTATTAATTTATTTCATCCCTGAAATGTATAGGACCCTTCATTCTTTTTAACACTCTTGTTATGATTTGTTTCAATCACTGATAACTTTAGTGATGTTGATAACCAAGTCACCATCAACTAACTGTTAAATGCCCTTAGTTTATGTTGCACCTATTGGTTATAGTACTTGCAAATAACAGGCAACAAAAAATGCGACGAAAGAGTGCAGAGCCTATAATCAGATTCATGTACTGCGACTGATACTGCAGACGCGACGTTTCTTGCTCGACTTCTGTTCTAAGAGCGACTAAAAATATCTCCTTTGAATCATGCTTGTTTCCACTAAATCAGTGTATGTGGTTTTCGTTATATTACACAAACTAATACGCTGTGGTAACGTGGTCTGAAGGCCATATCTGTCTTTAAGGTAACATTAGTTCTCCTGGCGTACCGACGAGTGACAGGGCCAAGTCATCTTCAAAGCTTTGGGGGTTGGCTGCGTGTGCGTCCACACACACACACACACACACACACACACACACACAAACAGAGAGAGAGAGAGAGAGAGAGAGAATTTTTGTTGTGCAGAGAAACTAAATGGGAACAAGCAAGTATTCAGACTTTGAAATACCACGCGGAACATTGTATTCTTTTACGGTCCCTACGTTCGTGTTATACGTTTTTCTTTACGTTTTATCTGATCACTGACACGCTGTTTTAGCTGGAATACAAGAAAACGCACTTTGTGCTTCCAGGGGCTGCTACTAGCTTTTCTACTTGAGTGTCCCATTAGACCCCGTTGCACCAACGAGTGATAGGAGAGCCGAAGCATTCTGCCCTTCATTCTCGTTGCTGAAGTTAGTCTCACACTTCACTTTCGAGGGGACTCGTAAATCTCAATTTTTTTAACGGGCTTAAAGTAACTGTCGAAAGTTCAGGACAAAACTGCTTTGTTGCTGGTGTGTTTCATACAGAATACGGTACACATTCCACTAATATGTAGTTCGAAACCCGCTTAACATTTTCAAGGAACTGTGCACCGCAGATGAAAGCGGATGGCTCCACATTTCTCCAGAGTTGTTTCATCTACTTCCTGAGTTATTTCTGTTTCAACAATTTAGAAGTCTCAGACAGCATTAAACAATTAATTCTCGATTTTTCTCATGTCTGAACATAATTTTGTTGTTAGTCAAAAACATGAATTCGTAACTTCAAAGTATTTCTCCTCCTTTCATTAAGATTTTTGTTTGCATGGCGTCAGAATCAATAGTCACTGTTATTTAGCCATTAGTACTTTCATCTGTCTCTTGTGTTAACTTTACCAGATTTTCGTTCATATCTTTGGTAAACTCAGTCCTATCATGAGCAAATTGTTAGGAGGCTTATGTCTGCATTCTTAGATGCTGCTGATGGCTTAGATTTCAGTATCTTCGTTCCTGAGGCTATCTACAATATTACTCGTTTTCAATTTACTGCTTACTAGTGTTCTGAAACTACCACACATACTTTTTACATCGTGAATCTTTTTTTTATGACATTCCACTTCTTTTTGTTGTGGTTATTATGTTTTGCTTGCATTTTAAAAGTGTATTTTCCACACTTTTCAACGCTTGTAATGTTACCATTACGGCGGGAAACAGCAGGCTTGTTCTCGTGGCTACGTATTAGAAAATTCGTTTTGACAGAGCAGCACCTAAATTTATCAGTGCTATTGGCTATCTAAAAATTAAATACTGGGCGTAACATCACATCTTTGATTTTAGGGATATTTTTTTTGCCCCGTCAGTGTAAGTTAATAGACAACGGATGGTAGATGTATGTAATAGACACATCCAGCTTTACAGTTTTTTTCTTTTTACAGAGTTCTTCTTTCGCGGGATCAGTTGTTAATTTAAAAGACACTTTCTCACTTAACATCCCTTCTAACGTGGCTTCAGCAACGCAAATGGGTTCCTGCTCAACACTACCTTACCACACGTTACTCCGAAAAATGGTTCAAATGGCTCTGAGCACTATGGGACTTAACATCTGAGGTCATCAGTCCCCTAGAACTTAGAACTACTTAAACCTAACTAACCTAAGGACATCACAGACATCCATGCCCGAGGCAGAATTCGAACCTGCGACCGTAGCGGTCGCGCCGTTCCAGACTGTAGCGCCTAGAACCGCCACAGCGGCCGGCCGTTACTCAGAAGATCCGTGTAATTTACACTAGTTTTAAATTTGAACCTCCTCCATTACATCAAACTAACATAACCCTTAACGGTGTTGGTAAACAGCGCCATGGTACCCGACTGAAGTTTACTTATCTTCGTCCTACACACTGTTTCACACTCCGCGTACCGTGAACGTCAATATTTGTTCGCCCTGCAACGATATTTCACCAAACGTATGATACTGATATTGATTGAGCCTTAAACAGAACATGATCTGCCGTCTAAACATTGTGGAATGCGATGTATATGCTTTCTGTCTGTTACACTTACTTGCTTACATAGCCAGCACTTCATCAACCTCGAAGATCATGTACCAACCTTACAAACTCCCTCTAGTAACTAAGCATTTTAGCTGTTTGCATCCAGTTAGATTCGGTAGTCAGCTGTTACGGGTCCTTAATGGTTTCGCCCATCCATCCCTTCCTGAATCGGCCTAGGAGAAATGTTTCTCCGGGTGTTACCGCCATCACTACTTTCGAACTGTGACTTATGGCACTTGAGCACCATGCCCTATCAATCAAAGTCTGCTTTCCTTCAATTCCTGGACTATGTTTGTTTACGTTATCAACTGTCTGCATTTGGTGTGCCATTATATTCCTCATAACCGAGTAGTGTCCCATATCTTATATATATTACACATTTTGAACAAATGTAGAAAATGACAATTTAGAAACAAAATTTTGACAGGAGGCACGTTGATTTCCCCTGCAGGGACTAGAGAAACTACACTTCTGTTACTCGTCAGCCTGTTTTTACTGCAACATTATCATTTCTGTTACAGGTGTCCAAAGTGAAAGTGCAGTCGTGCAGTGTTTACAAGACTTGCTGGGACTGTTTAGGTGCCAAGGATCCATACTGTGGCTGGTGCTCTCTTGAAAATAAGTAAGTAATGTGCAAAGTCCTGTGAGACTTTTTGTCATACTTGGAATTGATTTTATCATTATCTAGGTTGCAGTGCATTATTTCTCTTAAAATCTAGTTTGCTTCAAGCAAATACAGTATTCTTGTCTTAATTTCAACTAGACCAAGCTCTGAAAATTGAATCACTAATAGTTATTGTAACACTACACTGAACTGAACTTAATTTTTTATTGAATGTTAAACTGCCTCTTTAATACGAATATAGTTTATCTTAAGGTCGCAGATGAAAAAAAGTCTGTCTACTAAACCCTTTAAATACAGTGCAATGATGTTGGCCCATTAGAATGTCATTTATTGTATAATAGAACCACTAATTATTCAGACCTGTTCATTTACGGCTTAACACTATCAGAACTGGAACTAAATTACTGAAATATTTTGCTAGATGTAGCCTCCGCAGTGATTGCCAGGATGCTGCCAAAGACCCACTGTACTGGATTTCCTATAAGAGTGGACGTTGTACAACTATCACAACTGTGACCCCAAACCAGCTTCAGCGAACCACAGCTAGAACGGTATGTACTGTTTCCTACAAGATCGTTTTCTTCTCTCTGTGTGTGTGTGTGTGTGTGTGTGTGTGTGTGTGTGTGTGTGTGTGTGTGTGAGAGAGAGAGAGTTAAATGGATTCAGAGATCATACGTATAAGGAATCAGTTATCTGGTAAACAGCTGTTGACAACATTTTTGGCTAAAGCAAAAGACGTAGGGTGAGAGGCTATTTGCATTACCACGTGCAAAATACAGTATAACAGATATAGAAGTGGTAGATTATTTGTATTAAGGGAATTCCTTCTTTATTTCACATTACATGTTGCTCACGGTCTGTTAATGTTGAAACTAGGAAACTGATGAAAACTCATCATCATGATTTGACTGTACACTGTATCATGATTCCTGTATTTATTTTTCTTGCTCTTGAGTGAGGTCATGGATTAAATTTTTGACAGTTGAAAATCAAATGAAAAGAAAGGAAATGAAATCACCAAGCATGAAAATATTTCCATTATAACTACTGTATTGAATGATGTTCTACAATATAATTTCACATTCTCCAGCAGTACATTCCATTCTTAATTTTCCTTGAATGCTAACTTGACCGAATGAAGGTATCATCACATTTTGTAAGTTGATTGTATAATTGTATATTCATAAACACTGATCTGTTTAGTTATGCTTGTGAATGAATCAGCATTTTCCTTTCATTATTATTTTGTTGCTTTACATGAATCATATTCCATGGATTTTGTGAAGAGAAGTTTCCAGGCTGTAGAAATATCTCTGGGATGTACGAGGGCGTGCTGAAAAGTAATACCTGTAAATTTTTTATTCTGTTCTCAATATTGGTTGAGGTGTTGCATGTAATGCCTATTACTCGGGCGACTTTCCCGCTTCGCTGATAAATCCTCTGCTGCTAGAGGGCTCCAACGTGTGGCATTTAACTTAGTGGTGTGTAACGTAACTATGTGGGCGCATGAGAAACAGTGTGTTGTAATCGAATTTCTAACCGCAGGAAATGTGCTTCCAATTGCAATTCGTAGAGAAATGAAAGACGTCTACGGTTATGATTGTATCTACACCAGTAATGTGCGAAGTTGGGTTGTTTGTGCTCGTAATGAAGGGAAATGTGGTGCTAACCTAATGTTTGTAGCAGAGCTCGAAGTAGGTTGATCGTATACGGCAACCAGTGAGACTCGTTGGAATCGGATTGAAAAACTCGTCAGAGAAAGTCATTCGATAATACATGCAGCTCTCAGGTAAATGTGCCATATTACGAGTGTGTGTACAGGCCATCATTGCAGAACTGCGGTACAGAAAACTGTGTGTATGGTGCCTCAAATGCTCATTTCTGACATGAAGCATGGGAAATGGGAGATCAGTCAACAATTTCTTTGGCATTTTGAGAGTGAGGGTGATGGTTTTCTTAACAGCATTGTGACAGATGATAAAAGCTGGGTTCGTCATTTTGACCCCGAAAATAAGAAAGCATCAGTGGAGTTCCATCACGGAGGACCACCAGTGCCCAAAAAATTCAAGACCATGCCATCGGCAGGCAAAGCCATGCACAGCGTTGTGTAATGTTCAGAGTGTGATGAATTTGAAATTCATGTCTAAGGTCACTACCACAAACCCTGCAAGGTACTGCAATACCCTCAGAAAACTGAAAGAATGAATTTGAAGAGTTCTTGCACACCCTCTCCTTCAGCATAACAGTTTCAGGCTGCACACAAGCACTGTGACATTTGCAGCAATCTGACGCCTTGGGTTCACTGTCACTGACTGTAGACGCTCGACTTGGCCCCCATCCAGTTTTCGTCTGTTCGCAAAACAACACAACAAGAACACCTTTGAGGACTTCAGTCAACAAAGTCAAACATTTTACAGTGACAGTACCAACAAACTGGTCTCTCGTTGGGAGAAATGTGTTCTTTGACAGAGTGACTATGTTGAGAAATAAAGGTGTAGATAATGCAGAATATTAATTATTATTGTGCTATTTAAAAAACTTTGAGAGTTTTCACATAAAAAATTCTGAGGCATTACTCTTCAGCACACCCTCGTACATTTTTAGTGCAATGCAATAAAATGGCTTAACTTTACAAAATGTTATTGTATTACAATGCTGATATTGATTATATTACAGCATAATACATTAATTTTAAGAATTTCTATGAAGATACAGTTCACTGGAGTAGGAGTTTTCCAACAGATCTTTAATTCACTGTGTTACCCACAAGACATTTAATGTGCCTTGGCACGTTGCTGAATACATGTGCACCCATATATGTGATTCTTTTCTGTGTTAACATTAAACCTTTGGAGTCTTTTTATTGTTTTTTGTGTTATTGGAGTAGTCTGTAAGTTAACTGCAGATCAAGCAGTGTTCATGATGAGGAAGTGGGCTTTCCCAGAAGAATGCCACAACTGCTGTCCTGTAACCCTGACAGTTAATTTCTCTTTTAACACCCCCTAGAGGGCTCACAACTCTTTTGTGAATATGTGCCTGGCCAACACGAAGCCCTAGTCCTTGCAGTGTTCCTTTCCTTTCTGTGCTGCAAGTCCACCCTTCTATTATTCTTTCCCCTCTGCCTTTGCACTGGATGGGGCCGACCATGCATCGATGTGGTTTACGATACTGGACACTTGATTTCTTCCCTCCCGGTATTCTACAAATTTTTATTCTTAACCGCATGGTCCCCATTGATGGGTTTGACCAGCTATTCATCTTCCAAATTTTACAGAAGTGCGGATCGTGTGGGAAAGGTCGCTCACTGCAATGTATATTCCACCTTTTGAGCCTTTCTATCTTTGCACCCTTCCTTTCTGGCAAAGGTAATACACCCAGAAACCTAGCACCCAGTGCATTAGTCATTCCATTGGGGGAGATGTATGTCACCAAGTACCTGCAGGGTGGTAGCCCCCTGAACACACAGGGAATAAATTATTGGTGCCTGAGCTGGAAGCTCCCTGTGCATGCTAAGGAGCATGTGCCTGTCATGTCTGGGGCACAGGGACTCCAAGCAATCATTTACTGGCCAGGTAGCAATTGCTATGACTGGGTGGCATCCATGAGAAGAGCCCCCATTTTGAGTGAGTGGTTCCATGGCGGATGACTCACACATGAAGTGAATTAAACTTTCTTCTGCTGGTGGCTGTATGGCCCCAGCAGTGTCTTCTGAATGAAAGACATATTATAGCGCAGAGAAATATGGTGCCAAAATGTTTCCTTCCCTGGCTACACTGTGGGAGTATCGTAGGGCTAGGGAAAAAGGGAGAAATACTCCCCCAAATGCTTAGTATGTTCTAGGACTGATGGGGATTTATTTTGTACTACAAAGCCATTATTCTTTGTTGAACACCTTCAGGACTGGTTTGGGGAAGTAGCAGTGATTTCAGAAATGAAAAGTGGTTCCGTTCTGATTAAAGATAGCATCCTCTGCTCAGACACAGATGATGCTCCCCTATGACAAGCTGGGTGACATTCCAGTAACTTTAACACTTCCTTTGTCCCAGTATGATACAGGAAATCATCTTCCACTGTGATCTCCTTTTACAGACTGATGGTAAGTTATGTGATAATTTGGAGTGGTGAGGTGTGCATTTTCTCTGTTATGTCCAGCAGGGCCCAGATGATGATAGGGTTGATACTGGGAGCTTCATCTTGGCCTTTGAAGGTGACTCATTTCCTGAAATGCTCAAGGTGATGGGGTATTGATGTGATGTGAAACTGTGTGTCCCCCCTCCCATGTGTTGTTACAAAACCATGAGATTCAGACACATGTCTTCACATTGTAATACCTGCATCATCTGTAGGAATTGTGGATGTCAGTTGCACCTGAACATTCCTTGCACCTCTACTCCCATCTGTGTCAACAGTGGTGACCACCATTCCGCCCTGCTCATTGGATGGCACGGTCTTCCAAAGAGAGAAGAAAATCCAAGAATGCAAGACTCTTGACCAAATCAGGTATCAAGATGCCAAGAAGAAGTATGACCATCTGCATCCTACATGGATGATGATGATGTATGCTACAGCTACGGCAATGTCATCCTCTCTAGCACTGTACCATTGTCCTCCATGTTTCCTACTTCAGGCCCTTACAGCTGCTCTATTACATCCACTCCCTTGGTGGTTGCAGGGGCCACCTCCTACTGGTTACCACATACCCCCTTTGGGAGTAATGAACTCCCCACCCACTGGGGACATCAGTCTTCAACCCCAGCCAGAGAAGCAATGCCCTCTTCCAGCATCTCTTAGCAGGAATGGGTCCCATGGGGTGCTCATTTGCCAGGAATCTGCTGATCTGCAACCAGATGCCAGCCAGTGGCTTGATGGAGCCACAGGTTGTGGGTCATAGGACTTTGTGTTCCTCCTCTGTCCCAGAACCTAGGTTAGACAATCCATCATGGACATCATAATCATCTAAAGACAAAAAAACAAAACAAAAAAAAAAACAAAAAAAACTAGAAGCAGCACTCTGAGAAGAAGGAGATTCCAGTGGCCATAATGCCACTGGGTACTGAGGTGGCATTCCTGGTGCCCCCGTGGCTCTAGACCCCCCTCCACCCCACATCCTGATTCTGAACTATTTTGTATTGATGCCATATCCTCACACCTAGTGGCAGCAGGCACTCCTGAGGCATGACCTGCCTCCTTTGGCCCTTCATTGATGATGCGATCCTTCAATGGAACTGTAGCTGTTTTTTTGGCCACTTGGTTGAGCTACAACACCTCTCATATGTTTCCACTGCTTTTTACATAACCCCCCCCCCCCCCCCCCCTCGCCCCAGGAAGCTTTGTTTTCAGCCACGCAGACCCATACCCTCTGTGGCTGTCGGGGCTGTTCTGAATATGGAAGAGCATCGGGCTGTGTTTGCAAACACATTCTGGACACTATCTACAAGCAAACACATGCCACTTGATACAACTTTGGAGGCTGTGGCTGTTAATGCAAGCATGTTTCTGGATTTTACTGTCCATAATACATATCTACCTCCTGACAATGAAGTGTCATGGAATCTTGGTCTGCACTGTTCTCCCAGCTCTCCTCTCTCCCCCTCCCTCCCCCCCCCCCCTCACATTCCCTAGTACTGATTGACTTCAATGCCCACAACCCTTTGTGGGATGGAACAATGACCACTGGCAACAGGAAAGATGTTGAAAGCTTGCTCACAGAGCTTGATCTTTGTGTTTTTGAATACCGGTGTTCCCATGCACTTCATTGTGACATGTGAATATTATTCCCCCATTGATCTTCCCATTTGCAGCTCAGACCTTCTCATCTCTAGCCATTGGAACCTTCGTGATAACCTGTGTGACAGTGATAATTTACTGTTCACCTGGGTGTCCACGCAGATGGGGGTCTCAACAAAGCTGGTTGGGATGCCCCCTCCTCTGCTGTCACTCTCAGCACTCTGCCCTGTGGAGATATCAATGTGGCTGCCCAGAGCCCAACTGGAGCCATATTATATGTATCTGACTTATTGATACCCTATTCTTCCTTCTCGGAAGAAAGTGACTTGGTGGACCCTCAAAATTGCCGTGACCATTAGAGATTGTAAATGAGCTCTCCATGGTATCTGTTGATGATGCACCCCACTACCTTTAAATGGCTATGTGCCCAGGTCCACTACATGGTAAAATGCCAGAAACAAGAATGCTGAGAACAGTATGTTGCTACCATTGCACTGCGTACTCCTCCTTCCCAGGTTTGGGCAAAGATTTGACACCTCTGTGGACAGCAGACCTCCACAGGTGAACTTGGTATCTCTCTGAATGGTGTTATCTACAGTGAGCCAGACTGTCTCCAAACACTTCACTTTCCATTGTGCTTTAGGCTCTGCGTCTGAGGGTTATCAGCTTGCATTTCTTGTACTCAAACAGTGGGTAGCACAAAGTCACTTACCTTTCACTATGTCACCTGGAGCCATATAATCCTCCATTCAGTGAGTGGGAATTCCCTTTGCCCTGACATGGCTCAAGGGCCAGAACACACCCTCCGCCAAATGGTCAAATGCTAATAGGTGGATTGCAATGTCACATTCTTGCCAGTTTCAACTATATCTGTTGCGTGGATGGTTGAATTCCCATCTCAGTGACGAGAAAGTGTGGTTGTCTCAGTACTGAAACCAGGTAAACACCCCATTGGTGTGAACAGCTATCACCCAATTAGTCTGACTAGTGTTCTCTACATGTTGCTCAAATGAATGGTGAGCCAGCACCTGTGTTGGTACCTTGAGTCTCAGTGTCTTTTTGATTCAGTTCCAAGGAGATTTTTGCCTAAACCGTTCTACAGCTGACAGTTTGATCTGCCAGGAGTCTACTATCTGGTCAACTTTTGCCCAACATGTACACCTTATAATTTTTTCTGTGATTTGCAAGAGTCTTAGTATGATGCCACATGGCATCACAACGTCCTCGTTACCCTGCATGAGTGCTGTCTCCACAGCCCACTCCCAATTTTTGCCCAGAACATCTTGTCACACTGTACTTTCCAGGTCACGTTGTAATCCCAGGGAATGAATGTCATGACTGGTTGGCCAAGTTGGCTACCAGGATGCTGACTTCAAATATGGCATCACAACGTCCTCGTTACCCTGCATGAGTGCTGTCTCCACAGCCCACTCCCAATTTTTGTCCAGAACATCTTGTCACACTGTACTTTCCAGGTCACGTTGTAATCCCAGGGAATGAATGTCATGACTGGTTGGCCAAGTTGGCTACCAGGATGCTGACTTCAAATATGGGGGCTCCAGAACTGGATCTTTGGTCAACACTGCCCATCAGTTGTTGGAGGCTTGGAACAAGGATTTGTGTGCCCTGGTTTCTCCAAACAAACTGCGAGCAATAAAGTGGCCTGTGGAGATGTGGCAGTCTTCCGTTTGTACTTCTCACAGGGAACCTACTGTTCACTGTCAGATTTACATTGGCCACACTTGGCTGACCCATGGCCACAACCTATGTGATGATCCACCCACTCTCGGTGGCCTACATCCTACTAGACTTCCATATTTTGGCCACTTTACAGCGAAGCCTACACACTGTCTCCGATACCAGTGTACAATGGAAAAGTGTTTGATCCAGTTGTATATTTTACCCATGAAGGTGGTTTCTATTTCTCTCTGTGACGTAATGCACATTGGCTTCAACAGCTTTTTGAGGGCCTGTAGGGGTGCCTCATCACCTGCACCAACCTGGGGGCCCATGGCTGCCTTTGCTTGGTGGTTCAGTCTGGCCCCTGCCCTTCCAACCTTTTTAATTCTTCTACATATGTTGTTGATTTATTGTCTCATAGTCATTGTTCTCTTTCATGAGAATTTATCAACTTTTCCACGTTTTCTTGTCATAATGGAGGGCGAGGAAGCACCGGTCAGATGCAGAGTTGTGCATCTCCCATCGCGTAATGTGTCCTGGCGGTCTCCTACTGTATTCTGGACAGACCAACTTACCCAGCTTTACCCTTTTGCCCTTCTCTCACTTCTGTTTGCTTCTATCTCTTAGTTTTCTTGATTCTCATGCACAGTTGGGTTCTTTGTGATTTATGTTTTGTGTCCTTCCTCTCTGGGGACTGTTCCTGGTTTGACACCTATAGGAATAGGATGACCTCATAGTTTGGTCCCTGTAACCCCATCAATCCATTTATCCATCCATCTCATTTAACAGTGTAGTGTATCATGTGACGAATTATACAAGTTCTGTTTGTGTGAGATTCTTGTGTTATTTATATTAGGTTTAATGATGATACACTGGCCTTTAACCATCTGTTGAAGTTTTCAAATATTTCATTAGCCGACTTTCCAGTAAAATGACTGGTACTAATTTTTATACAGGTACTTCCACTATCTGCAAAAGCAACAGAAGTGGAATCTTCTGCAAATGTAAGTGGATCATTTATGTTCATCAGAAAGTGTTAAAATAGAAACATGTTATACCCAAGTCTGATTGTTTCAAATTCTGACTTCTTACTATCATACGATTGATATGAAACTGATACACACTTGTCATGCACATAAGATAAAAAAACATGAACTTGGTGTTCATCAGACTGACAAATGCTGTGGACAAAACTGTTAATTTTTGGTGTAACTAAGATCATTTATTATTTTTATTTTAGTTTCCATGTCCAGAACACCATACATTAATATCTAGTTTAAGTCAACTGTAATAAAATTTAAAGTTTAAATATATTTTGCCCAGTAATCAGCTACACAGATGGCCTTATCTTTAGCTAGCTGTAAATCTAGCAGGGTACAGCTTGTGCTGAGGTTTGGGCACATCAGTAGGTGGTCGTCTGTTTGGTCATTCCCCCAGTCACATAATGGTTCCTCATCAAAGCAGCCTCATTATGCAAGGTTATGCTTGCAGTGTGAGATCCTAGTCCACAGCCTGCTGAGCTGTCCAGGTTGTGAAGGATTTGTTACTTCTAGCCGCAAGTTCTTCCTTCAGCTCCAAGGTAGTATTTGGTGTTGCCTCCTTCCATGGCTGAAATCTCCTCTCTTTGACAGTGATGGTGATTGGCTCTGACCTCCAGAGGCAGCTCTTTCTTGAGTGAAGCTACCTGGGCTATTATAAGTGCCTGTGTAGAGGATGATGATTATTTGTCATCTGTTTCTTCCTCTCCACTTTGGCAGATACTTGCCACCATATACTGGGGGGGAGCTATCCTTATGAGAGGGTAGATCTTCTCTGTTGGTGTGGGCCTCAAATATCCTGATATGAGACAACTCACTTATGGTCACATCAATGTGTTTCACATGGGCCAAATTCTTCCACACAGGTGCAGCATACTCAGCTGCTGACAAAATGAGTGCAATGGCTGTAGTTTGAAGCACTTGTGGGTCAGCACCCCAGTTTGAGCTGGTCAGTTTATGAATGATGTTATTCCTAACACTGACCTTCTGCTTAGTGTCTGAACAGTGCTGTTTACATGACAGAGTTCTGACCAACATTCTACCTAAGTAGTGGGGAATGTAGTAGTGCTCTAGCTCCTTGTCCTTTCCAACTCACATGGAGTTTTCTTTTGGCTTCATTAATCTTCATGTTGAAACTGCAAACTTGCATCTTTGCTGGGTTTGGTAAGTATTTTGGGGCTGCTTGTTAATTTCTCATCCAACTCCTCAAAGGTGCTCCCTTGGGTGAGCATTTCCTCTCCAGCCTCCAAGTTGTCTTCAGAGACTGGATTGATATTGTAAAGCTGCCTATACTTTTCTAGGGTTATTTTTATGTTGTCGTAAATCACAGGTATGGATTCCTTCCAGCAGCCTCTATGGATGTGTTTCCAAGATATTCGTCTGGCGTACTGTATAAATGTGTCTTAGGAGTTAGCAACTGGAGGTATCTCACCAATATCGGCATCCAGTTCTTTTGTGAAAAATCTCCAACATACCTTTTTGAAGCTGAAATACCTTTTAAATGAGATGATATCTGGACACACTACAGCTTTTATGGTCAGTGTGATGGGTCTACATTCAGTCCTTGGTAGTGCGTTAACTACCAACTTAACAGTGTTCTGAACAATCCAATCTGTTAAAAATATGTTGTCAGGCTTGTATCCACATTCCTATCATCCAATGTTAAGAGGCTGGTAATTTTGGGTTGTGTATAAACTTGAGTTCAGATCTCTCTGTCCATCTTTCAACTTCTTCTCCATTGGAATCTGTCTCTTGGTAGCCCCGTGTAGTGCTGTGACTATTGAAATCTCTGATTATGATTGTGATTGACTGTTTTCGAAAGTTACTTGGTTCTATGAGTCTGAAATCTACCCCAGGTGGCTTGTCGATGGAGGTCACTGTGCATGTCTTCAATTCAATTCTTAAAATTTCTATGTTATCTATATGTGTCATCACCACCGCTTGAACCATAAGGCTAGGCTTTGTGAATATTGCACTCCCATGTTGTTCGTGCTGTCTTTCTGAAGCTAATATCATGCCTTTGATTTTTGGTCTATGGCTAGTGGGTCCTCTATGTGTTTCCTGTAAGATTAAAATATCACATTTGTGTTTCCTGCATATGTCAGAGAGTAAAAGTTCTTTATTTGCAGATAAACCTTCAATGTTAACTGAAGTCATTTTAAGGCCAAGATCTAAGACTTGACTTCTTCATTGCAGCTGGAACTCGTAATTGAAAACCTGCCAACACTTTCTGGCCAGTTCCTGTGTGCATTCACTGCACTGGATAAGACACTAATAACAAATGCGACTCGTAAACCTTATGGTGTGAACTGCACAACACCGAGGACAGATCTTCTTCCTTCAATACCTCAGGGACAACGTAAGTACAAAGCATGCTTTACAGTTGGCTAATTCTCTCTCATTTCCTTAGCATGTAGTTCGTTGTATTTCTTATTTTGTGGTAGAGACACATTTTTTGGTTAAGAACAGCTATTCTGACCACTATTTTATTTTTGTAACCATTTGATCAAACTATGTAAAATTTAATGTCATTTTCCTTTTGAGATTTTTTCAAGAAGTTGCATAATTTTAAATGATGACATCTGTATATAAGAATAACATTGACGGTTGTTTGACATCACCCACCATTGATCATGTTGATGTCATTGCTAAATGAAAGTTTCATCATAAGAATCATTACACTTGTGCTAAATAGTCAAATCTTTTCAGATCATTTCACGGCAAAACTATCTGTACGAATGACATCTGGACCAGATTTTGTTGCAACCAACTTCACGTTTTTTGACTGCAACACATACAGCTCGTGCACACAATGTGTTTCATCATCATTCCCTTGTGATTGGTGCGTAGATGGCCATCGCTGCACACATGACACTGCAGAAAACTGCCGCAATGACATCCTAGTAACTGGTGTCAGTGTAAGTAATTCTCTCTTGTTTGTAAAGGAGACAGCTCTTCTTGGGCTGTATTACTAGTAACTGTTATTGTTATGCAGACATTATAGTTGACCAAATATGTTACTTAACAACTCTCTGGCATATATTAATAGTTTTTTAAACTATAATTCTGTATAGTGAAAGCTACTACATGCAGAATCCCATGTTAAATGTGCCATATACTGCTGTAAATTATAGTAATTGCATAGTCAACTGCAGGTACATAATTCACCTGGATTACACAGAGCTGCAACAGGAATGGGAAGACAATAGGTTAGCTGGTGAAGGAAATAGTATGAAGGTAGTAACTAGTAAACTCACAAAGACTCCAAGTAAGGATAAATGAGAGACAAGCTGCAAGAATCTATCTGACAATAGAGCCTTATATATCTAACACAGTGTGCTGTTGCACATGACACGTGAAAGAGGCATTTTGACTGCCCACAGAACAAATATTTCTTTTGCTAGTGTGCCAGTGTTGCTGTGAATGAGTAAGGTTGTGTTGTGGTAAGACAATGGACTCACATGTAGGAGAATGACTGTACAGATCTGGTCCAGCCATCCAGATTTAAGTTTCCTGTTCAAGACAAATGGATGAACTTGTGCTCTGTCTGTGTAGATATCATCATTAATAGTATGTTAAATCATAATCTCTCCTTTCTTCCTTTTAATTGCTCTCTAAGACATCCAATTTTGAGTAGGGTATGTCAGATATTCATCAATGAGAAAAAGTTACTCAATGCATCTCACACTCTGATGTGCAAAAGGCAGTGAAGGCCGCTCAGCTGCCAACGTTCATATCATCGATGAAGTATTGTGCTCCAAAGGCCAATGTTGGCTCTCAATCTGTGACAGTTACTGAAACATACCAACTGCTTCTGTACATACTATTGCTAATCTTTGCCAGTGATTCAACCAACTAATATGCTAAGGGTTGCTTGGATAGGTGGTAGTGGTAGTGACTTTTGTTCCACCAAGGATGAAGAATACAGCTGCCCCTTCTCCATGTGGGATATGGACTCTGAGTTCTGTGTGACTTACCTGGCTGTAGCAGGATCCATTACAGCATATTGGTACAGATTTAAAAAACTCCTGTTTATGCTTTTTAACTTTTCATGAATGACAGAAAATTTCCTAATTCACAGAGAATTATTATTTTAATTCTATATTTAAAGCTTGGGTATGACTAAATATGTAGGGTAGTTGTCATAGTGTTAACATATCTGGCTCCCATTATTTTTATTGTTGCATTTACAGTGTCATATATGATCACTTTGGGCTAGAAAAAGGTGTCAGTGAATCTTATGTTTTAAGTGGTACTGTTTTTGTTGTTTCTATTAACATTACAGCATCCACAGGAATAAGACCTGCCCAGTTTTCTTTATTTTTAGACTATTTGTCTGTCTTCTTTCCTTCCTCTAGCTTCACTGTAATAATATTTCAACTGCATCTAACAGTTGAGGAGTTGAAAGAATGGATGTAGAATAAGGTTTGAATTTCTCAAATGAGAAATTCATTTTTGTTATCCTTAATTTATCACAACTAGTTTTTAACTTCCCTGGGCTGTTGATGAGAGAGACTGTCCTAAATTTTAAATAATTAGTGATTTTGCTGTGCGTTATGTTTGTTTTTAAGCTTAGTTGATAGCCATATCTCAGGGCCTAAATGTACAGTTCTTAGAAGCTTTGTGTAAGTGATAGTCAAAGTTCATGGGGAATAGACAGAGTCTCCCTGTCCCCTAGCTTTACAGAGTCATCATGCAATGTTGGTTGAATTGAGTCTGTAGGTCTGATGAACAGTTCTACTTAAGAATGTAAATGCATTGTACTATTACGTAATATCATGCTCACAGTGGTTTTTAGGGCCAGCTTTGTTCCCAGGCTATGTACAGAGGCCAATGAGTCAACACATAACTAAAGGTATTGATTCCTCACAGTTTAGGAAACCTATAACACACTATCCATGCACACACACCTTCATACCATACTGTTTCTTGCCCACTTGAGGAACAGCTGTGAGCAATGAGGCACTTCAGAATCTGTGCAAAGGATTGCCTTTTACTGTGGATGTAATCCGTATCAATGTATTATGCCAAGATTGGAATGGAGCACATCCTTTGCTTCTCTAGAGGCTCAGATTTATTTTAGATTTGACGAAAGTCTGAAACAGAATGCACTCTTCATGTAACTTTCAAGACTTTATTTCAAAATGTCTTACTTATTCTCCATGATTTTGCTGTAGCATATTGTAACATGCTCTGGCATATGAGGCAGCATCACAGTAAGAAATTTCACACCAGCTCAAATTTCCCCACTGTATTACAGGTAATACAACAAATGAACCCATCAAAGGAAACATTTTAGAATGTATAGGGTACACTTGTCTTATACTAACAGGACAACCATGTCTCATTCTGCTGGGTACCAGGACACAATGGAGGCTGGAGAAATGAGCAAACTGATACAGTAGCCAAGTGAAACTGCAATGTACCATTCCCCTGCAGGCTGCCAGCTCTCTGTTAAGTCAGAGAGCTTAAGCTGTTTAGCGATAGCACGCCTTATACTAGTAAATCTGATGGAACAAAGTTGCCCTGACTTGCTTTGTAATCAGGCACTGTCCATTGTTCTGCCCCCTCCCCTTCCCCTCCCCTCTCTTCCCCACCCACCTGCTAATTCTATGGTGCTTTTGGTGTATACATTATTTTATGCAACATAATTCACATTACATTTTGAAAATATGGTAAAAGAAAGTTTTAGCAGGGGCATTCCCTCTCTTTTAAATGATTATAAGAAAACTGTGGTAATACTTTAAAAATTTTGTGAACTATTTAGACTTCTACCTAGACTTTTAGATTGTAGGTTATTGTGTGGTGCAGAACATAACTGGCTCATCCAATTATAGTTCCATGGTGTCCATCCACATTTTCTATGCTGCAAGTGTAAAATTTTAATGTGTGTCTCCCTTACCACACATCTCTCCTTATATTTTAGTATAGGTGCTAAAGAACTCGTGTAAATATCATCATCATCATCATCATCATCATCATTAAGGCAGCTGTACTATAGCGTGTGGTATTCCAAAATGTCTTGCATTTCTGTTCTCATATACATAATGTATGACAACGTGAAACAATTTAATCTTATCAAATAAATGAAAAGAATGTGTAGTTCTAAAATATGTGGTTTTTGAGTTTGTACTGTTAAGGATTTACATGACAAAATGGTATTGAAGTAGTCTGTTTCTATATTTTTTTTACATCAGAGTAATTTCTAATATAGTTGTGAATACACCCTCCTGCATATAAATAAATTTACTTATAAAGAAACAGTAACAAACAGATATGCATAGTTACTTCTTTATTAATTATGACCCTAAGGTGCAATAACCTGAATGTAGATTCATGTCTGTGAGTTAACAGTACACATTAAAATTGCAGCGAATTGGTCCAAGCTACCGAAGTGGTCCTGGCTTCTGTCCCACAATTAATGCTACTGCTGGTGGATCCACAGAAATTCTTGTATCATCTGGTATCAAGAAAAGCATAAGAGTCAAAGTTCATATTATTGGGGTAAGGAATACTTTGTTTTGTAGTAGCTTCAGGACTTCCAATGATACTTCGAGTTGTTAAAGAATTATTACTTGAAAACTAACTTTGATTATGTATTATTTTTCTTTGTACTTTCAAGTTTTACTTGGCTTTTTGTAATAGTGTTTTATATATAGGTATATTGGTTTTTATTTTATAATTATTGATTTGCATGTGGCTGTTTACAGCAATTTATTGTGCAGACCCGCTTTATGTGTCAATTCAACATTGAAGGCCGTGTGACAAGTGTGAACGCTCAGCTGCTGGGTGACACCATATACTGTGATATGATGGAATTTTCATATACATCACGGGCTCCAAATATAACTGCTACATTTGCTGTTATTTGGGGAGGCTCAAAGCCACTGGACAATCCTGACAATATACATGGTAAGTTTGTCATTTGTAATTTACAGCTACTAAAATCCAAGAAACATTTTTGCATGTTAAATATTATTTGTGAGTCAAATATAAGACCAGTCTTAGCCAAGAAAACATTAACTGTCAACACTCTGAATGTAAGGCCTGTGACAGAACCGAAAAGAAGAAAAATTCAATATATTGAGTGATTAATGGATATTATATAACCAAACAAATTATTGTAAAAAAGGTAAATGAAATGCATTGAAAAAACGTGAGGATTGTGACAGGGAAAACTAAAAATTCACAGTTTATATCAAGCTTTTGAAAGCAGTATTTTTTTATAGGATTAGAAGAAAAAAAGGACACAAAAAGACACTTGAAGGCACTGAAACTGAGGCCAGATCACTCAAACTTTTAAGTTTAAGAAGAGAAATTACGCTCGGTGTAGAAGGTAAACAACTATAGATGATTTTCTTTACATCAGAGAAATTGTATATGCTCACACAGCATTTTTATTATGTGGAAAAAGAGAGTGCTGCAGAAAAGATAACCGATGCGGGAGTTTCAGTGAGGTGATGTGGAGATAATTAATAGTACATTGAAAAAAATGACAAGAGAGAAGAAGCTAAAGATGATAAAACTAATAAAAATTACTATCAGTTGCAAATATGGTAATAAATAGATAAAAACTGCAGATTTTATGTGGAGGTATTTGAAGTAGAGAAAATAATGAAATAAAGCAAGTTCTGTGGAGACAAAGAATGATGTGAAGGAAAGGTTCTCATTTATGATCAGAGAAAAGATGAAGAAATGAAGAAATTGTGAGAAAGGTCAGTGTTAAATCTAGTTAGCTGACAGAAGACAGATATGCTTTAAAGATTAAGTTTGAATCTGTGTTTTGAGGGATAGATACAAAATGATAGGTTGGGAAAACACAGGCAGTGAAATCGTGGTCTATTCCTTTTCATAATGCAGAATTGTTGTGCAAAAGCTGGTTGTAAAGTACTGCACTGCAATGTACAGTTTGAAATAGACCATTGATCATCAGTCTGACATGAGAGACAAGGAAAAGAGAAAACGCTGTATCCAAGCCACAAAGTTTTGAAATGCTGGTCATTAAGGTGGAACTCACAGAAAACAAAACTTCATGTTGCATACTAATGCACAGCACATCCTTTTTATTAGCAGTTGCAGTTTTACTTACATTTATTTTTCTTTAATCTAACTATCTTTCAGTACTAAAACAATACTGGAAAGTTCTGTGTGGAGTAAAATTAACCACTCACCTTATATCTGAGCAGTCAACAGGTACACGAACTGGACTGAAATCATTGCTAAGTTTTCATCACTAAGCCTTTGTCCAATGTTAGTTTTCAAGAAAGTACTTGTCCAAAAGCTTACCAATGATTTCAGTCTCATTTTATGTGCCTGTTGACTGCTCAACTACTGAACTATTTGGTTAGCCATTAGCTTTACTCCTTTTCCTATCCATGTTAAGCTACTATGATTCATCATTAAGAAATATAGTCTTTGCAGAGTTTGTTCAATAATCTTACATCATCTTTCTAATCACAGTTCTGATTTTAATTTTTTCCAGTGGTTATCTACCGATGTCGTGACATGGCAGACAACTGTGGTATGTGCCTAGCATTGGCAGAGAAGTACAGTTGTGGGTGGTGCCAAGTATCAGATCGCTGTGAAGTAAAAGAGCAATGTGACCAAGGATCTGGTGTCTGGCTGAATCGCAATCAGACCTGCCCAAATCCTGAAGTAACAGATTTTGAACCACAGCTGGGTCCCTGGGAAGGTGGAACAAATATAACCATCTATGGAATAAACTTGGGAAAGACATTTGCAGATATATATGGTGGTGTGAGTGTAGCTGGAATTCAGTGTGAACCCTATGAGCAGTTATACATAAAGACAAAGCAGATTGTGTGTCGTGTGGATGGTCCAGGGACAAATGAGCCAAGGCGTGGTCCAGTTATTGTGAGGGTTGAGGACTTTCGTGGAGAATCAAAACACAATTATGAATTTGTGGATCCTTTGATAGAAGCTATTACACCAAAATATGGTCCACGGTCTGGTGGTACAGTGCTGAAGATATCTGGCCGCTTCATGAATGCTGGAAGCCGAATCTTGGCTTTTATTGATGATTTGCCATGTGAAATAACTGAGTACGTATTAATTGTAACTTTGAATGTGTTGAAGTATATTGCTGAATATTGTTACATTGTGGAGAAGTGACTTTCTTGTCAGTTGTAGCATTTGTGAATGCTGATATTACTGTTGGTGTACAGCAATAATACGCTGTGTTGTCACATATACAACATTTTACTTTTGTTAGTCAAGTATTTTTATGAACTGTGGGTGTTAACTAGTGCCTTATAGTACTACTGATAGTTAACATAAGTTCTTGTTGTTCTTAGGACAAAGCCAGATGAAGCCCTGTGTATTACAAGCACATCAGATAGGCAGAGAAGTGGGAAATTGCGAATGAAGTTTGACAAGGGCGACAGAATTTTTGACAAAGAACTGTTTGAGTATGTGGAAGACCCCACTATTGAAAGTGTTGAATCTGGTGTTGCAGGACAGGTAGGTGCTGTTTGAGATCACATTACTGTGCACAGATGGCAGTGCAGAATGTTCGTGAATGCTAATGAATGTTAAATATTTGTATTTCAGATAAAAATTCCCAAGGGCATTCCAGCCGGAGGCATAAGAATATCAGTATCTGGGAAGAACCTAGCTTACATACAGAATCCACAGATGTATGTCTATTATGGTGACAAAATGTTTGAGAGTGTAGGTATTCATTTTATTGCTTTCTGTTTCCATCAATTCTTTACTGTTGTTCTAACTTTTTGATGATATTATTTAACAGAAATGTGTTGTGCAAAGCAACTCAAATATGGCATGCTCATCACCAACGATTGAAGTAACCAGTGAGCCAGATGCAGAACACCCTCTCACTCTAGAATATGGATTTCTGATGGATAATGTAACTGGTGTTCGTAACCTTTCAGTAAAGCCTGGATACAGTCATTTCTTATTGTATCCCAATCCAATTTATGAACCATTTGACGAGGAAGTGAAGTACTACAAGAGTGATTACTTGACAATCAATGTAAGTATATTCTTGTACTCTGTTAAATGTTTTGGATTTGCAAATTTGACTTCTTGTTAACTTCAGTCTAGAAGAATATATTTGATATCACCTATTAAATAATTAGCAATAAGTGTTCTACATGTTAATATTTCTGCATTAACATAGTTTAGGCTCAATTTTTATCATAAATAATTTTATGTAATGAAAAAAACCCACAAATATGGGCAGAATTTAATTTATTTTGTATAATGGAGATAGTTTAGAAATAAACTCGAAAACATAGTTTCAGTAAGGAAAATGGATTGGAACTGCTGTTTCTGCAACTCTTACAGATGAAATTTCTCTGGTTAAATGATCGGTTTTCAAGTAGTTAGTTCCATTTTTAAATTTGATGGAGATAAAACATATTTTTTCAACCAGAAATTCCTGTATATTCTTCTACTTAATTATGGTCATAGACCTGTCACAGTTGTGAAGATGGATGAAGCTTAAAAGCATTGTTGTACCAGGTCCAGTGTCAGATTTGTAACAAGAGAGAGGGGTCCTTTGTTGACCACTAGTATGAGATTACAATCAGTCATACGGTATCTAACATACATGTGTCTAGTTGACAATCCAGTTTTTATTCCAATTAAATTTGAAAATAGAACACAGTGTTCCAAAAATAATTCGTAAAACAAAGAAATTTCATAAGTAACCGCTGTGAAAACAAAAATTCTTATCCACTTTCATATTTAATAATATCTGCAGATACAGAAGAACTATGAAGATGGATAATGTTCTGTAGTTTTAGTTAATGAGGTTTGTCAGTGAATGTAGCAGCTAAATGCATGTTACTTACAAAAGCACAACCATTTTTTAAAAAATGCATATTTTATGTGTGTAATGCAGATTTCAATTGACGTAGGTGTCAAAATTGATTTTAGGAAGTGGATCTTAGTATACACTTTCAATAAGATGGAAAGGTAAATCTCTGTCAGTGCAACAAGTATGGTTATTATGGGTAAAATTGTGTCTCTTGACATTTAATACTCACAATGAAGCAACAAAGATGCAAACTCTTTGGCATCATCCTTGAATAAAAGACTGAAGCTTTCTGACAGAGATCAAAATTAGATAGGCAGTTAATCAGAACCTGTATATATCCACATATGATTTCCATAATGTATTGTGACAAATTTGCAGAAATGTTTTGTTTAATTTTACCCAGCTGTATAAAAAATAATAATAAAAACCCTTGTATCATACCTGTAGTGAGTTCTGCCACTGGCATCCATTATGCACCTGTCACAGAAAAAAAATTCTTACTATTTTCATGAAAGCTCCAATGTATATTCTATAACAATACATAATTTCATCGAGAATAACATTAGATATAGAGCTTGTGAAGAATTCGTGAAGCACCAGCTCCTCCATAACTGGTATCACAGTAAAATACAGTGTGGTCAAAAACAGTCTGAAAAGCTTGTAAGGGTGTTGCAGGGTAGGGTGTGCTGAGAAAAAATTGTTAAGGAAAAAAAATTTGAAATGATGTACTGTTTCCAAGTTAATTAGCACAGAAGTTAGTCAATTAGTCCATTGCATGGACAAATTCAAGAGGCCTGCAAGAGATGGTGTTGCCAAATATATTTTTAAAACCAAACTAGAGAGTGATACAAAAATTGGACATGGGCTGATAGTAAGGACTGAACTGGAGCCAAAGGCTGACCAGTCTCATGTGGTATCATCTATGCTATGAGAACAATTGATATTAATTGTATCTGATAGGCTGCTTGAATTTGCATGCACAGTGACCTGGCCACTTCAATGCTAAATAACTTAGAAACAGCACAATGTATAGATTTTTTTCGTAACAATTGTTTGTCAGCACAACCTCCATTGCAGGACAGGTACAAGCTTTACGGACTGTTTCTGACTACCCTGTATGTTTCAGAGATTATATGCATTCTGGATGATCTCTTTGTTGCAGACTTATTCATTTACTAGCAAATATACCAAAAAAGTCTTTGTTTTTCCATGTAATGCCTGTGAAACATTTGACAAAGGTGGAAGCAGTTCCATGTCTTTTTTTTTTTCTTTTCAATTTTAATTTTATTTTACAGATTTTGTGATTTATTTTTTCTGTTTACATAGGGTCAACATTTGGACAGAGCCTGCCAAGAATCTGATGTTGTGGTCCAAATAGGCAAAAGTTTTTGTAATGTAACTTCACTTTCTCGTCAGCAGTTGACTTGTAGGCCTCCAGTTACTCAGCCACCAGCACTGGATGATGATGGCCGCCCAAACACACAAGAGTTACCTGAAGTAGTGGTTAGTTTGTTTCCATATTAATACATTGCTTTGTTGCTGGCAGAAAAAAGTTCATGTGTTTTGCTACCACATTTCACCAAAGTCTCTTGAAAACTTCCTTTTCCATATAAAACTCGGTCATGTATACCAATTTTCATACCTTTTAGTGACAGTTAACCACTTGTATGATCAAACTACATTTAGTAATCCAAAGCAATGTTAATACCATTGATTCTTTTTTATTTTCAGGTAATTGTTGGTGGTAAACTCAAATACGTTATTGGAAAATTGAGCTATGCTTCTCCGAGTGCTATTAATGGTCCGCTATCAAAACCAGCTTTGTTAGGAATAATTATTGCTATTGTTGTATTGTCTCTTGTTTTTATTGGATTTTTAATTGCATATCGTCGTAAATCAACTGAAAGTAATCGTGTACTGAAAAACATGCAAGAACAGATGGATATTCTAGAACTTCGTGTTGCAGCAGAATGCAAAGAAGGTATGATACTTACTGTGGTCATTAATTTGGATATGTGCAAGCTATTATTGTTTTGACTTTATACTCAACATAATATTTAAAGGAAGTGCCATGAGGAAAAGTTAATCTGACTGCATAAAGAAATATAATTTTGTTTCCTAACAGCATTTGCCGAGCTGCAGACAGAGATGACTGACCTCACAGGTGATCTAACATCTGGTGGTATTCCATTCCTGGACTATCGAACATATGCAATGAAAATATTATTCCCTAATATGGATGACCATGCTGTCTTGCAGTGGGAACGGCCAGAGTTACTACGAAAAGAAAAGGGTCTTAGATTGTTTGGTCAGCTTATAATGAATAAAACATTCCTGTTACTTTTCATTAGGACACTGGAAAGCAATCGATACTTCTCAATGAGGGACAGGTGAGTTACATACCATAATCTTAGTTTATTTAATAATTGCTGCATCAGCAGTATATTTATGGTATAGTGCAAAACTTCAGTGTTGTTGTTGTTGTTGGTGGTGGTGGTGGTGGTGGTGGTGGTTTTTGTTGTTATCATTGTGGTCATTGTATGTAGAGAAAATATTACATTGTTAGTTTTCAGGGCAGAACAAGCTGTGTAACATACCTACTTATCCAAGAGATGATCACTTTTCAGATCTCAGAGCTCTAAATTATACTCATTGAGCTGAAGGGAATATCGTGGGAAGCTATTTTGGCAGTGTTAATTTTGACCAGTTTATTGTTGGTTACAGTATTTTATGGCTAGTTGTTTATGACATTTTCTGTGTTTAAAAAAGCATGTGCACCTAATGGATTACTGTATTATAAAACAGCTTCAATTTACCAAGTGTTAAGAGATATGTGCAAAAAAGTGTGATAAAAATATTGATTTTTCAGAATGAGATGTTCCTTTGTATGATACAAAAGACGAAAAAAGTGTAAGAGAGATATCAAAAGTGTCATCCTTCACTTGGGATGTCCTGGCTGACCTAACACTTAAACCCTGAATAGCCTTACACTCCCAGCCGGTCATATCAATTAGTAGATGAAGTAACCTCTGTTATTGAAAGCTAGAAACTTTGCCTCCACTCTTTGTGTATGCATCCTGTAAATAGCAACTTTTTCTGCCTAAGTATAAAAGTAACACTGTAGTGACAATTATATTATTTTTCACTGTGACAAGTATACCTTTTTTCCCTCTGTTTGAATGTTGTGTATGATCTTCAGGATGCACCACTGGGAAAGAAATTAATTTGTTATTTTCTAAAACTAGATGGCAACATTTGTACCTTCTTTCATTTGTCTTCTCATTTTGCGGGTGCTCGTTTTTAGATCATCCGACACATGTAAACTTGCCTTAATGCCCCTCCTTCGCCTCCCCCTCCCAATACTCTTCTGCCCCTAAGTTACTGCCACCACACATGCACACTCACAAAAGATGAAATTGGTTACATGAAGACAAAATATGTTACGAAATTTTCTTAACACCAGCTGGGTGTGCGACAAGTAATAAAGAGTTAGAAACATAGTTTATTTGTTCAAAAGCCCTTTATATTGACTATATGTAAAGAATATCAATAAGTTGCATTGTAAGGGCATTGTATTTGGCCAGGATGATCTAGCCATGTATCTGCATGTGTGTTATATAGTGAATGGCTCTGACGGTGGAAATTGTCCTGAAGTTCATAAATATTTTCAGTCATTTTCTCGTGTGCCTGTTTACTGCTCAATGTCTCAACTATATCACAACTGCTTACCTTTACTCCTTTTGTTACCTAAATATCAATATGTCGGTAAAGTCAGATTGTTCATATTTTAAGAAGGACCATTTTGAATAAAACAAAGACCAACATTTTGTTGGAGAAACCCTTGCAAGACTTACTGATGGCAGACTATGAAACTGAAATCTTTATTTTTAGTCTTCGATCAAAAAGTAAGTGGCTGAGAGAACAAATGGAATTCAGTAAAAGTAATTATGTTATTTTACTACCATCTCACAAAACATGTTTGCATAAACAGGAAATACACAGTTTACCAAAGAATTCCTGGAATTACATGACAACCTTTTAAATTTAGATATACATTTGTGTCTCTGGACAGGGGAACATCTTGATATAATGAGTTTGAGATTCATTTGTATTTTTGTTTGACAAATAATGGAATTTGTAACTTCAGACTTGAATTTCATGCTGAAAAATGATATTAGTTGTTTTTCCTATCAAAATAGTTATATTCTAAAATTTTAATAATACAGTAGAAAGATGGCAGTTAAAGTGATCTTGAAATGAAATATAAACAGAGTGAAATGTCTATCACTATTTCATGTTATCACCATTGTATATACAGTTTTTTTTTATTCTGCTGCTTGTGTTTTTCAGAGTAAATGTTGCATCATTGATAATGGTTACTTTACAAAGCAAAATGGAATACTGCACTGATATTTTGAAAACCTTGCTGGCTGAACTTATTGAGAAGTGCATGGAAGGAAAGAGCCATCCAAAGTTACTGCTCAGAAGGTGAGTTTCTTGAAAACATTATGTGAATCATCAATGGGAATAACAAACAAATACTTTATGGAGTATGCAGTATGTCAGTGATGATTTAAATACACTTTCTAGAGCTCCTGTGTGTATATGTGTAAGGCAGGGTTGTATATTATCCCCACTGATTTTCAACATTTATTCAGAACATATCTTTAAGGAAGCTCTTGATGAAGTAGAGATGGGAGTGCTCTTGAACGGAAAATATATCAACAACATCCGTTATGCTGATGACACAGTAATATTTTCTGATAGTGAAGATAGTTTGCAGTACCTTGTCAATAAACTTGCACACAAAAGCTCTGAATATCATCTAGATGTCAACCATCAAAAAACGAAATAAATGATAATCAGTAAAAACAGAGTCTCTGCATGTCACATTAAGATGGCCAAATTCACATAGAGCAAGTACATAAATACACGTACCTTGGCACTACAGTAAATGGTCAGTGGGATCTTTCTGATGGCGTGAGCATCCGAATTGGAAAAGCCAGGGCTGTCTTTAATAAGATGGCTAACCTTTTCAAGAATCGTGGCTTAGCAGTGACGACGAAGATAAGACTTCTATAATGCTTCTATGGTGTTGAAACATGGACTGTGACAGAATTGTTGGGTAAGTGGCTGGAGGCTTTTGAGATGTGGCTGTACAGGAGAATGTTAAGAATACCATGGACAGTGCATGTCACAAATGTTGAGGTTCTATGAAGAATGAAGGAAGAGAAAAAAGTACTGGCCACCGTGAAAGCAAGAAAGATCCAGTACCTGGGACCCATCATGCAGAACAACAACAGATACCATCTCCTCCAGACCATCCTGCAAGGAAAAATGCCAGGGAAGAGAAGCATTGGCCAGAGAAGAATATCCTGGCT
Organism: Schistocerca piceifrons; assembly: GCF_021461385.2. Classification (NCBI taxonomy): domain Eukaryota; kingdom Metazoa; phylum Arthropoda; class Insecta; order Orthoptera; family Acrididae; genus Schistocerca; species Schistocerca piceifrons. The sequence continues at coordinate 280,161,935 of NC_060149.1, forward strand.
TAAAAACATCAGAACTTGGACCTCTAAAACATCTACAGAGCTATTTAGAGCTGCAAGTGATAGGAAAAGCACTGCCAAGATGGTTGCCAACATCCGGAATGGATAGGGACCAGAAGAAGAAGAACACGATTGAAATTTGGTGAACCAGGAAAATATTGAAATTTGAAATACTGTGCCTCTTGTATCTGATTCTTTACATAAGGAAATGATAATATTTGAAAATCTAAAATTTCTGCAATGATCAGTTTCATCATATCAATAGGCATGTCTTTGCATATCAGATGGAATTACTAAAAGAGTGTTGTAGTAGGAATTGTAAAACAGGACAGAGGTCTACAGCACACAAGACATAAATCAAACATCCTAACCTGAGGAGCTTGTAGACAAACATACAAATGAAAACAGAAAGATGCTGAAACAAAGTTACTAGACCTACAGAGTCCTTTATTAGGTAAGGAAGGGAAGGTTTAGGTTGAGATAGAAAATTTTATGGGCAAGAAAATTAGAGATGAATGGTGGGGAGAGAAGAAAGGAGATTGAATGGTGGTTTCATTCCAATTATTCATATGGCTGTCAGGAAACTAGAAGACTAAACACGTACGAGCATTAAAGAAGTAGCATAGAATGTAGAGCATATTATATTTTACATCCTTTCCCCATATATATATATTGTCTCCCACCCTCCACACACATATACACACATTTGAACAAAAACTTAAGTTTTACATCTGTATATATTAGCAAATGTCAGTGAAGTTTAGTAGGTTGTAAGTGCTGTATATAACTTACTTGCAAACTGATGTAATCTGTTGGGTTTGTATTTTAGGACTGAAAGTGTAGCAGAAAAGATGCTGTCAGCATGGTTTACTTTCCTCTTATACAAGTTTTTGCGTGAGTGTGCTGGTGAACCTCTTTTCATGCTATTTCGGGCAATGAAACAGCAAGTGGATAAGGGACCTGTTGATGCCATAACATCAGAAGCTAGATATTCTTTAAGTGAAGAGAAACTTATACGGCAGTCTATTGACTTCAAACCTATGGTAAGAGTTTCGTGAACACCTTAGCATAATTACATATTTTTGTATTAATTACTATTGTCAATGTTCTGCAAACACATCAACAGCTGTACTGTTTAAGTTTACATCCTATAATGATCAGTGCATTAAAGTTTTGTGTGTATAATTTTTATGACGTTACAGTTGAAAATATTTTGTGTATATGTGTGTGTGTCTGCTTAGTAAGCTGTGGAATGCTAAATAGTGTCAGAGTGTGACAGTAAAAACTATGCTCAATTTTTTGGAAATGGGGTATATGAACATTACATTTGACATGCATGGATATTTCTAATATTATTACTGTAAGATACACTACAGAGGACACACTTTCAAATTTTTTATTACTGTTACTTCAGAATTCACACAGTTCTTAGAATTTTACATTATTATGTACTTAAAAGATATGCTTTAACAAGCCATTTGTTTGTTGTTATCTTTCCCAGACTGTGTATGTGTCCATTTCACAACAAGCAGTATTTGTTGGAGGACTTGATCCAAATACTGAAAATGTACCTGTTAAGGTCTTAGACTGTGATACAATCTCTCAAGTCAAAGAGAAATCCTTAGACACAATTTACCGTGCCACGCCATACAGCCAGAGACCAAAGAAGGATGATCTGGATCTGGGTAAATTTTTTTACAATCACCGTCTTTTTACTTTATAATATAATCATAAATGCCCAGTATCAAGTTGCATTTGCCTTGGTAACTAATTACAAACTTCGTATGTCAATGTATTTTGCAAAATTCAGACTCCAAACCAATAGGTTTGATGTTTGATTCTTTATCGCTCTGATTTTTTTCTTGCATTTAATGTGATGTACACTCATGACAGTACACACTGTAAATGGAAAGGTGCTGCGATACACTGTTATTATGATTCCATATTTGGTTATAGTAATTTTGTAATAGTTTAAACAACCTGATTCAAAGGATAGGTGAATAGAAGAGCTTACTACTGTAAAAATAGGCTTATGCTTAGGAAGCTCTATGGTTAGTGATGGTTTTGTTCATTTAAGCTGTACACTAGTTCTGACAGTTAAATGCAGAGTTTTTATAGAAGAAAGTATCCCATATTCTTGCAGGAGAAAGCAGTGTCAAAACAATGGATAAAAGATCTTGTAAACGTATGTTCAGAAGTAAATACTTGTTGAGATATGAGCCATTTTACCTGACGAAAATGTGCCCCAGTTCATCTGACCTTCATCCTTTAGATTTTGAGCTATGGGACCTTTAAAGACATTGATGTGTTCTGTACCAATTGACAACAAACAAGTATTACAGGAGCATGATTCCTCACAAATGAAAGCTGAAGGACGTACAAGAATGAGTGATAACCACATTAAGTACCTCATTAAGTGTGCTCAGCAGACAGATAGCTATCAGAGGACAGAATGGCTCATAACTGACCAAGTATTTGTTTCAGGACATCTTTTTATGGGACCTTTAATAAATAATCGTGTGTGTGTGTGTGTGTGTGTGTGTGTGTGTGTGTGTGTGTTGGGGGTGGGGTTGGTTGGTTGGTGGAGCATATTAAATATAAGGACTTTGACATTATTTGGGATGTGCCAGAAATGTAGACTCACCGAATTGCAAGAAAAGAATTCCTGTGAGATATGAAAGTGGGGAAATAACTCAGAAATCAAATTCTTGCTAATAGAAGTTTTAACCTGTTTCTTTGTCAAGGCAGAGAGACAGCCAGAAACAGAAATTAAATGGAAATAGAAGCACTGACACTTCAGGAAAGGTGTTGGTTATCTGTCTTCGGTGATCTCTTGTTTGTGAAACATCATCTACTGAATATTTAGTTCCTTTATTCTAACCGACGAGTATACCTTTTAACTATTGTAGTACACATGGTTCGTACTTTGAGCACTGTATTTTCTTGGAGCAAATATGACTTTGACTTTATGATCTTTCTAGTTGTAACTATCCATACCATGATCAATATCTCATTTGCTTTCAGTCTTCTCTTCATCTCAAGTATGTGGTTGGTATATACAGGAGACTTGTGTCTTGTATAGGATACTTACTATCTTGGCATTTTATAATCCTCAAGTGGCATCTTCTCATATCACAATGTGTCTAGTATTAGTGCTCCTTTTTATGGTTTCTCTCCATTCATTTGGTGGGAATATTTATGTAATCGCCTTGCTTTGCTTATAAATGTCATTGTACACCTTCCATCACTGTTCAAGTCCAAGTTAATTCTCCATTCATTTGACGGAAAGCAGTCAGTTGACTTTTAGGTAAAGGTGATACATAAAACTCCATTATCAAAAACCATTGAAAACAGAAAATCATTCTGTTGTAAATTAGCTTGATACTTCACCATATAACTTTTATCTTTACAACAAATATTTTTTTAGTGAATGGTTTTATCAACATTAATCTTTTGTTTAGTAATTCTTTATGTATTTGTTGTATTTTTGCATCTACACAGGTCACTGTGTTGAATGAAACGAGATTAGTTAGCAGAGTAATCGTAATTACTGAGGCATCTGAGTTGGTGTATCTCCAACATTGGCTACCTGTTTCATTTACTGCAGTACTGTACTATCCTGAAAGTTTAATAAAGGCAGAACTTTGTGTGACATTAGACTGATGAGGCCACACAGTTTTGAAATTTCAAGATAATGAATGAAAAAGTGGTGATTATAATAATATTTTTTCTACGTGATGGAGTGCTTCACTACAGATTTTTTCAGAGGTGCCATTTATGACATTATGATACATTCATCAAATGGGATTTTTCACCAAAATATTGTTTGTGTGTGAATTTTAGTGATAACATTGCTTATGAAAAAAAAAGAATCAAAATAATAAAAGTTGTTGTTTGACCTGTCTCTGTAGCCTGAAGATAGGTTAGCAGAAGTGAAGATCATAAAACTTGGCCTAAAATCCTAAACACCACTCCTGAAGGAGACACACACACATACACACACACACACACACACACACACACACACACAAATATAACTTGGGCTGTTCTGGGTGCAAAGGAATCAGAAGTTTATAATTTCAGGACAGTGTCTTGAAGCAGCCCATATCTAGGTGGTGACTGTGCGCTCACATCACTGCAAAAGAGAAAAGTTGCATTGTGCATGTAGCAGTCGGAAGAAGACTGTATGACATTTCAGTCGCAGCACAAAAGTGAAAATTTCATATATTAAGATAAGTGATTTTTAAGTTAAAAACAAGCTTAATTGCTATACAAAAACAATGGCACATACTAATGTCAGATTACTTGACTTCCTGAAAGCCATTGATCTTCTTCTGCCTAATTGCTTAGTAAACAAATTGTGTGTAGATAGAATCTCTTAAGAGTTGCACATCTATATATGACTTCCTGAGAAATATAACACACTGTCTTGTCCTTAATGAGATGTTAACAGAAGTGAATACACTATACAAAAGTCTGATAGAGGCATCATTATTCACAATACATGCAAATAACCAAATAACATTTGTAGTTTTCTAGTTTATGGTTCAAGATTGATGCAGTTGCAGTATGCTGGGAAACAAGAATGTTCATCGGTATACTTTAAGTACGAACAATGTAGTATGCACAAACATGAAACAAATCAGGTATTACTTGTTTTGTACACCAGCGAGAAATCGTTACACTTGGCCAAAGTGGCTATATTTTAGAGGACTAATCTTGTGTTAATATTGGAAGACCATAGTGGTAAACATAGCAAAATCAATGAACATGGAAGCTCTCATTTGTGGATTGTATCATTTGTTAATGTAGTAAATAAAAAAGGGCAAATGATAGTAGATTCATTACTTATACTCTGTCACAATCCATAATGTGGCCTCTACAGTATATATATTGTTATAAGTGCATGCATAAGTTTTGAAGCACCTTAAAATTCCTATTGAAGACAACTAAGAGTGCTCTTAGTCACAAAATGTTTTTTTTTTTTAAATTTTTTATTTTTATTAATGTGTGATGCATTTTGGCCCATTTTGATTCATCTTCAGGTACTACTTTAGGTCTTAAATACTTATCGAATAGGCAGTTGACCATGTTTGCACCTGTTGCCAAAATGTTCCTGATTTACTAGAAATTTGAATATACAACTTAGCATGAACTTAATTTGAATATTCATAGGTTCTTTATAAATCTTGTGCTCCCTTCTGGAGAAGGGAGTATTGCTTTTTTTCTTCCCCTCACTCATGTGGTGGACATTTTAATTGAGCTTTTAAGTGTGTGCAAAATGTATTTAGTTACATCTTATTTCAGTGTTGCATTTAGGGCTATAACAACCCTCCACCCTTTCTCACCTGTCTCATTACCCCCACCTTTCCCCACCTCATACTCCAAATCACAGAATAGGTAAGCTAATTCTCTGTTCAGAGGAAGGCAAAAGTGTACTATCTCATATAGAACCATTAGCCACTGTAAGGTCAAACCAAACAATGGCATAATGCCTGCTCTACTTTAAGGACTACGCCAAGCTTAGGTCTTGGCTTTGTAACCCACACAAGAGTTCTGAGCAATCACAACTGTGTTGTTAAAGAAAGGATTTTTGTTAGTGAAAAGAGAGTGGTTTGGTTCTTCCTTGACAGTGTCATTGCAGAATGCTTTGTAATTAATACATAAATAATCTGGGTGTAAATGTACCAACTCACTGAATAGTGAAGGTGTTGAGATGTTATCAGGCTCATAAACAGAACTGAGATGTTTCTTGATTTCTGGCAAGTTCTTTTTGTGTTATCACATTTATAATGAACATGATGTATGGACTTCATTTCAGAATGGAGGACTGGCACATCTGGAAGACTGATATTGTATGATGAAGATAGTACTACAAAGACAGAAGGGGAATGGAAGAAGAGGAATACATTGAATCATTACAGGGTAGGTGTTTGTTATGACTAGTTGTATCATTAAACAAACAGTGAAAATCTCTCCAGCAAATTTAGTTTCCCCTCTGTTTCTGTAAAGACAGTTCTTGAAATACTTCTGTTGTTGTATCAAGACTTTGTTTTTTTATGTTTTTCGTAGGGAGTGATGATGTAGTGTTAATAAAATTTGAGGCTCTCATATTTGAGCTCTTTGTAAGTTGTCAGCTTGTGGACCAAGTCTCAAAATAATAAGTTACACAAGAACACAGGATGATTACTTATCTGTGCAGGGAATCTGATATTTCTCATACAATGTATTGACAGGTTTCCTAGTTGGATTTGTTGGAATAGTATTGCTAGCCACATGTTCCCTGTAAAGAAACATACAGGAAACTCCAAACACATGATGTCAGCCAATGAATTCTGCTAATTATGTACATTGTTCTGTTCAGATACACATACTACAGTATCCTCTGGTGATAAATCACCATAAATAAACTCTAACTATTGGTAAGTTAATAGAATAAAAAAATCCACATCAGCTACCAGAAATTTCTTATTTATTAGATGACTGGTTTTGAAGCATAAGGCTTTGTCTTCCAATACCACCAAATAATAATGGAAACATGAATGCTGAGCTGTTGAGGTGGGTACCACGGTTTCTGACCATATGCTCCCATGTGTTTGTTTGAAGTAGATGTGATGTCCCATAACTGACTGGCCCAACAGCCACACACATGTTTTTCCATAACTTTTTGGTGGCACCTGAAGATGAAGCCTTAGGCTTTAAAACTGGTCATGCAAAAAAATAAAAAAGGGATTACTGGCAACTGAAGTGGATTTTTCTATTCTGTTAATATGTTCCCCAGTTGCAGATGTTCACCTGATCAAATATTTTGCACCATTGAAAAGTGTTGTTCCTTCGTCACTCAGAGAGAATATACAGTATTGTTGCAGTACATATAACCCTCACTCCTTTCATCTTACAACAATTTAGTCCATAATTTACTTTATTGTTGCTGTGTAACCAGATTGCTTTTGCCATCATCAAACAATTTAATTGCACTGAAGCAACAGCATCACAGTAAAAAGTGCCAAAATCAGGTGTCAACTTTATATACATTTCAAATGATGACTTACTGCCTGAAATGCATATTATCCATTTGGTACTTTCTGCAGTGATGCTTTTACTTCAGTGGAGCTAAATTATTTTGTGAGGGCATAATACTGAAGCTGGTCCCAAAGTAAAAAGAAAACTGTTTAATATTATCAGTTTATATTTGGTTTCTGATGTTCCTTTAGACAATATGTCTAGAACTGTAGAAAATTAAGGAGTTGCCACATTTATAACTGAAGGCCACATATTTGGACACTGGACTTGCATTCGGGAGGACGATGGTTCAATCCCGTGTCCGGCCATCCTGATTTAGGTTTTTCGTGATTTCCCTAAATCTCTCCAGGCAAACGCCGGGATGGTTCCTTTGAAAGGGCACGGCCGACTTCCTTTCATAATCCGATGAGACCGATGACCTCGATGACCTCGCTGTCTGGTCTCCTCCCCCAAAACAACCCCAACCCAATCCCACATATTTGGAAAGAAAGAAACAAATTTTTCAGATGTCTGCACATAGAAGTGTGTGCTTATGGGGTGATAAAAATAATATATAATATAAAACTTACAAACATAACTTAGCCTAAAAGAAGCAGTTAACAGTGTGTGATGATTTCAAAGACTTCTGGGTGGAAAAAATAACTATAAACATTATTTGACTTTTAAAATGTTATTTCAGTTATTAGTTGTGCAACGTATGTGGCTAAAGATATTATTACTCCGATCAACAATACCATCACAGATGTATAAATGTTATAATGCTAGTGAATGTAAGCGCTACATGATGCGCTGCCATTTGCGTCAAACATTGTGGTATAGCAGCATTGGAAGAAGTCTGTAATGGTCAGTTACATTAATTTAAAACAGCAGGACCAAATATTTAAGAAATAATTCTAATGACATGGGCTGGACGGGAATTTGCAAGGAACCAAATCCTGAAGTACTATGTAATGTCAACAGTTTGTGAAGTTCACCATCATGGTGATATGTTGCACAGATCATTCATGAAACATGTAATTAAATGAAACTTGGTTCTCTTTGCAGCTTCACTGCCATTTTTAAATGTTTATTGGGAATAAAATGTTTGTTTATGAATACCAGAAAAAATTAATTCATACTATTTCTCTCATCATTCATAGTGTACTCTACAAACAATGTAAAATGTGTTTCTTTCTGTTCTAGGTACCTGATGGTGCATCACTGAGTCTGGTTTCAAAGCAATCGTCCATATATAATCTGTCTATTCTTTCTGAGAAGACAGACAAGTCTCATAAATATGAGACACTTAATCTGTCCAAATTCAGTTCAGCCAGTCCTCCTTTAAGTCGTGCAACATCACCATTGAATCATGACCATGATGGAGGGGTCAAGGTAGGTTTATGTCTGCAATGTTCATAAATATTCTAGACAGTTTTAATTTATATTTAACATTATTACTTAGTGGTACTAAATACTCCTCTTGTACCCACATATTAATAATATTTTATGCCTATTCAGATGTGATCCTTGAAGTGAATTGGGGAAAAAATTCATTTCTCATCAGGTATATAAAGTAACTTCACTGTTTTTTTTTAGACACCTGTCTCATTTTAACATGCAAAAAATTGCTAATCAAAATACTGCTCACCCTCTCCTAACATTAAAGCTATATATTCTACATTTACAGTTATGATGGGAATAATCTGTTTTATTATGTATCTTTAAAGCCTATACTGTGTGTCTGGATTGTTTTTGTGTTCTTTTTTTTGGGATAAATGGGCAAGCATCCCACCATTGACATAATACGGCATGGGTGACTAAGGGAAAACCATGTTCAGATTAGGAAGTTATAAGTTCAATACTAGGCTGTCACAGATATATTGCAGCAAAACTGGTTTTGATAAGGATGCAGGATCACACTTGGGTTATGGTGTGCGAACAGCTTGATAACTTGACAGCATATTTATTCTTCATTAATCAAACTTAATATCTACTGAGACATATGTACCTGTATTCATATACAGTTTGCACTGTTATAGTGGTACCTAATTCATTAACTACAGAGCATGTCAGATCAGTGTGCGGGTTGATTAGGTATTGCATTCAAATCAGCAGGCTCCATCTTCACCCTTTATCATTGCACTCAACCAATCATGTTTCTAATAATTAGAGATTGCCATCACTTGCCCGCTATTCAAAACTGTGTACAAGCTTAAGAGTGACTGTAAGTCCTGGGTGGAATGGGAAATTTAGAAGAGTAAAAATAACTGCTCACAGTATTGTTGAGATATTGGGCAGAAAGCAGGAGCATTAACAAAATTTTGAACTTGTAACTTAGCCTTCACACAATGTCTTCCTTCAGAGCAAATATGGTCATGGTGCATGTTCATTAGAAAACAGCAACAAAAACTCTTAGACATAATTTGTTGATACATTGTATGTGTGAGCAAGTCAAATGGAGTACACAAGACAGAAAGAGATTAAATTGGAAATACCTTTTTGTCTCATTGGTTCATTTTTACTAAACCCTCACATGTCAGACAAGGGGTTTTCTTATCAATACATGTACTCTTACATGGTGTGAAGCAAATTATCCTGGAGTTCTTTCTCAATGAGGGATTGCTGATTTGATGAGGGTCACAGAAGTAGTTATCGAGAGACCAATTTCCATGGTTGTTGCTATGCCTGCATCCTTTCATGGTGATAATATGTGCGTGACAGTTGCAAATGGTGATAGTGGCATGTGATTTATGACCCACTGTTGAGTATGCCACACTGAAATACCTGCAGCAGGCATATGGTGACAGGAAAAAGCCCACTGTTGCATGCATCCTTGCCCTGTCATTGGTACTACTAACTGTGGGGTACAAAACACTAAAAATATTGCATGGGTGCAGTGACTCCAACTGATGGTGCCTACTTCTAAATTCATGAAGTAGGCACTGTTCCACATTGTTTGGAATCTACATAATGCAGGAAACACTGTACCCACAAAGTGCTGAAAGTACTAGAAAAGGTCACTCTGTTATGCACATCACTTGTTTGACATACACAATGTGAATTGCACAATCTCCCAATGTGAGGTCACTCCTCTATTTCTTTTTTGTCATTTACACCTTTTTTGTACCTCTCTTTCATCAGTTGTTCATCCTGGAAATTATATTTTTTATTGTTTTGTACATGTTGCAGTCTGTCAGGCCTCTGGAAATCACATAGACAATTCCACTGTATAAATGGGACATGAATAATTGAACCTTGAATGGAGCAATTTTTGTTGTTGTGGTCTTCAGTGTGAAGACTGGTTTGATGCAGCTCTCCATGCTGCTCTGTCTTGTGCGAGCCTCTTCATCTGTGAATAACTACTGCAATACTCTGAGTCTGCTTCCTGTATTCATCCTTGGTCTCCCTTCATGATTTTTACCCCCACACACTTCCCTCCAGTACTAAATTGGTGATACCTTGATGTCTCAGAATATGTACTCTCAACTGATCTCTTCTTTTGGTCAAGTTGTGCCACAAATTAATTGTCTCCCCAATTCTATTCAGTACATCCTCATCAGTTATGTGATCAACCCATCTAATCTTCAGCATTCTTCTGTAGCACCACATTTCAAAAGGTTCTATTCACTGTTTATCTGAGCTGTTTATCATTCATGTTTCACTTCCATACACGGCTACACTCCAGACAGATACCTTTGGAAAATATTTCCTAAAACTTAAATCTATATTTGACTGAACAAATTTCTCTTCTTTAGTAATGGTTTCCTTTCCATTTCCAGTGTACAGTTTATATCCTCTCTACTTCAGCCATCATGAGTTATTTTGCTGCCCAAACAGCAGAACTCATCTACTACTTTAAGTGTCTCGTTTCATAAGTTGATTTCCTGAACATCACCCTATTTAATTGGACTGCATTCTGTTATCCTTTTTTTTCATTTGTTGATGTTCATCCTATATCCTCCTTCTGAGACACTGTCCATTCCGTTCAACTGATCTTCCAAGTCCTTTGCTGTCTATGACAGAATTACAATGTCACTAGCAAACCTCAAAGTTTTTATTTCTTCTCCCTGGACTTTTAATTCCTACTCCAAATTTATCTTTGGTTTCCTTTACTGCTTGTGAAATGCACATATTGAATAACATCGGGGGTAGGCTGCAACCCTGTCTCACACCCTTTTCAACCACTGCCTCCCTTTCATGCCCCCTCGACCCATATAACTGCCAATCCCGTCTCCGGCCATCCTGATTTAGGTTTTCCGTGATTTCCCTAAATCGCTTCAGGCAAATGCCAGGATGGTTCCTTTGAAAGGGCACGGCCGATTTCCTTTCCCATCCTTCCCTCACCCCGAGCTTGCGCTCCGTCTCTAATGACCTCGTTGTCGACGGGACGTTAAACGCTAATCTCCTCCTCCATATAACTGCCATCTGGTTTCTGTTAAAGTTGTAAATAGCCTTTTGCACCATGTGTTTTACCCTTGCTATCTTCAGAATTTCAAAGAGAGTATTCCAGTCAACATTGTGAAAAGCTTTCTTTAAGCCTACATATGCTATAAATGTAGGTTTGTCTTTCCTTAACATATCCTCTAAGATAATTCATAGGGTCAGTATTGCCTCGTGTGTTCCCACATTTCTGCAGAAGACAAACTGATCCTCCCTGAGGTTGATTTCTACCAGTTTTTCCATTCTTCTGTAAAGAATTTGTGTTAATATTTTGCAACCATGACTTTTTAAACTGATAGTTCAGTAATTTTCACACTTGTCAGCAACTGCTTGCTTTGGAATTGGAATTACTACATTCTTCTTGAAGTGTGAGTGTCTTCTGCATGTCTCATACATCTTGCACACCGTATGGAAGAGTTTTGTCTTAGCTGGCTCTCCCAAGGCTATCAGTAGCTGTGATGGGATATTGTCTATGCCTGGGGTCTTGTTTTGACTTAGATCTTTCAGAGCTATGTCAAATTCTTCTCCCAGCATCACATCTCCAATCTCACCTTCATCTACATCCACTTCCCTTACTATAATGTTGCTTTAAAGTTAATCTCCCTCTTACAGATCCTCAGTATACCATCAATATGCTCCTTCCACCTGTCACCTTTTCCTTCTTTGTTTAGGACTGGTTTGCCATCTGAACTCTATATATTCATACAGCTGCTTCTGTTTTCTCCAAAGGCCTCTTTAATTTTCCTATAGTTGGTATTGATCTTTCCTGTAATGAATTTGTCCTCTAGCCATTCCTGCTTAAACATTTTGTGCTTCCTGTCAGTCTCATTTTTAAATGTTTGTGTTCCCTTTCACCTGCTTCATTTGTAGCATTTTTAAATTTTCTCCTTTCATCAATTAAGTTCAATCTCTCTTCTGTTATCCAAGGATTTGTACTAGGCCTTGTCTTTTTACCTATTTGATCCTCTGCTGCCTTCAGTACTTTATCTCTTGAAGTTACCCATTCATCTTCTACTGTATTCCTTCCCTCTCTTCTAGTCAACCACTGTTTAATGCTCTCTCTGAAACTCTCAACAACCTCTCGTTCATTCTTCTTATACAGTTCCCATCTCCTTAATTCCCCCCCCCCCCCTTTTCCAATTTCTTCAGTTTTAATGTATAGTTCATAACCAATAAATTGTGCTCAGAGTCCACATCTGCTGCTGGAAATGTCTTACAGATATCCAGTGGAGCAATTAAGGTAATGAGAGTATTGGATTTTGTTATTAAAATGTGATTTTACATAGCACCCAGTCATAAAAAATTACACAATTGATTTGATTTATGCTATGGGCCTTCTCCTCTTAATGCTAAGAGGAAATTTAATGTAATCAGTAAATACGCTCTAAATCTTCTGCCCAAACAGTAATTCACATGATACTTTTCCTATGCTGGTGGGATTTGAACTAATCATAAACTTTTTGAAAGCTGCTAATTTATCAACCTACAGGTGGTGTTTCCCATAGTGGCCCAGAGTTACAGATTCCTCTCAGTTTCACACAAGTGGTAGAGCTCTCCTCGGATTTGATATTTGCTTCTATGAATTCCTAAATGAAAATGTGACAAATTCAGATGGTGCAATATAAGTGCTTCATATGATTTTGGAACTATCTGTTCAAATACTTTACATATTTTTGCATTCCAAAACACAGTGTCTCCTCCTTCAATAATTTCAGCAAGGCCAAATTATTTAAACAGAAGTTGCCCCCAAATCTGTGATAAAAACAACATGGACTTAAAACAGTTTTTTGTTGCTTCTAACATTGTGTTAATGGAAAATTTTGAGTTGACTTCAGTTTAGTGGGGTAAGGCATTGGTGATTTTGGAGACATGATGTGTGTCAAAGTATTAATGATCTCACTGCATCTTCTCATTTTTTTTTCAAGCTTACAGTGATGCCATATGTGCAGTTCCCAAGTGCTCTTCACTTACATTTATTACTTGAAAATGTCACCTATGTTCAGAGTAACTCTTGTTAAATACTCACTTATTAATAACTGGAGGAGGGAAGGTAGATACATTTAGATTTTAAGTCCCATCAATGATGGGGTCATTAGACAAAGAGCAAAATGTTGATTTGGATCACAGTAGGGAAGGAAATAGGTCATGTCCTTTCCTGAAGAATTATGTCAGCATTTGTCTTAAATGATTTAGGGAAACCACAGAAAACCTAAATCTGGATAGCCATATGGAGATATGAAGTGTCATTGTCCCCAATGTGAGCCTACTGTCTTTTCCACTGCGTTACCTCACACAGTCCCCAGTACTTGTTTTTTTTTTTCTTCTCATTATTTAACTGTTCTGCACACTTTGTCAGTTCTTCTGCCCAGTTCAGTTCACTTACATGCCATACTTGAATTAATTTGATTAATTGTTTGTTGGCTTTGCAACGTCTTTTTGTATCTTCAGTTGTGGCTTCCAGTATTTTTTATTGAGTGTTACAAGTCATCTGTAACTTCCTGAAAATCTTCATTCTGCTCGTGTTGTTTTTTCACTGCCTGTATATCAACTACAACCTTTTCACTTGTCAGCTGAAATTCCTCCTGTAATTCATGATTACTCTAGACAATTGCTTCTTTGACTTTCTGTGTAATTTTCCAATCAATCTTTTTAATGGGCCCCTGCAATTTCTGGCACAACTGTGCCTGTGATTCTTGTATGGGCCTTAATAATAATTAGAGATTAATAACACTAATGTCATCAGTTCACTAGTTACATCTCAAGTCTTTTGAAGCTTTAATACTCACAGTTCACTATTCTGTCCTGCTTTCTACTTCCTGCAACAACACTACACTACAATTTGTTTGGAGTACTGTTATACATATGCTACAAACTCATCAAAGTTCTGTGTCTTCTGCATTGGCTGTGTCCATTGGTGAGCAGCAGTCAGCACTGGAAGAATGTTGCCATAATTGAGTTTTACTTTCTCATTAAAAGATATGGTAGTAATGACTATAGTACTTCTGCAGCCAGTGGTACACACTTTGTAGTGAAAGAGAATAGCAATTTTCTTACCACTTCATGTAATATTGATTTCTTGTTTATGAAAAGTGTCATGAACATATCAAACTCCAGATGTATTGACTGAGTGTTTAAAATTGTTTACATTCAGTTTATAAGTGATTTACATTCTTAGCTGTAAACTCAAATATTTCAATTCCAGGTGTGGCATCTGGTTAAACATCATGATTCAGATGCACAGAAAGAAGGTGAACGTGGCAATAAAATGGTTTCTGAAATCTATCTCACCAGGTTACTTGCTACAAAAGTAAGTAAATCTCAGTTTTAAAAGGTGTGTGTGTGTGTGTGTGTGTGTGTGTGTGTGTGTGTGAGAGAGAGAGAGAGAGAGAGAGAGAGAGAGCGCGCGTTAGCTTCCACTTTCACAATTCCTAATTTTGAGTTGCAAGATAGACAAGAAAATGACTACTCTTGTTTCTGCACATTTAATTCTGATTTATAAATGTGATTGTTCCAGGGTACACTGCAGAAATTTGTGGATGACTTGTTTGAGACAATCTTTAGCACAGCACACCGGGGGAGTGCACTCCCATTGGCCATTAAATATATGTTCGACTTTCTAGATGACCAAGCATTACAGCATGGTATTTCTGATCCTGAGGTTGTACACACATGGAAGAGCAATAGGTGTGTGTTTGTGCTTTACTTTATGAATGTTCTAGAAATTAAACTTAGTAAAAAAATAATTACTTATCTTATATTTCTTTCTGGTAGATAAATGAAATTCAAAGTACATATTGTGTAATCAGAAAGATAATGCTGCCATTAATGACCTGTGGCGTGAGATATGCATGTGAAAGCAGCAAACCAGAGTACACACGATGCATTAATGTTTGGAGCTGATTTTTTGTAGAAAGACAGCATACACTCCACTTCTTTGTTCTCGTCTGGAGTGTTGCTGTGCCTAGTGAGATCCTTACTGCTTGAGATTGGTGGAGGATGTTGAAAATGTTTGAAAAAGACAATTTTATTTGTATTATAATAGACTAGTGGAGAGAAAGTGACAAATGTGATAAGTGAGTTTGAGTGGCAATCATTAACACAAAGGTTATTTTCACTGCAGCAGAATCTTCTCATGAAATTACAGTCACCAATTTTATCCTCTGAACTGTGAAATATTTTTTGACTCCCAGCTACATGGGAGGAAATTATCCACGTGACAAAATAAAGAGTGCTTACATGGAAAGATTTAGGTGTTCATTTTTTCAACATACTATTAAAGAGTGGAACGGTAGAGAAATTGTCTGAAAGTAGTTGTGTGCACACTCTGCCAAAAATTTAAATGTGAGTTGCTGAAGAATTATGTAGGTTAGATGTATATGTGTATGTAGAGTAGTCAAAGGTTAATCCTGACAGCTGATTCACAATTTTAGTTTCCTGCTATCATATACCACAAGCCCATTGTTATGTACATCAGAAAAGGCAAAGATGAAATTGTAAAGTATTCATCTTTACTATGTAACAACTGTATCTAGGGAAAGCAAACTGTTATGTGTATTGCTGTAGGTGAGAACACTATTACACTTTGCTGTTAGAGACTGAATGGTCATAAATTTCATCTCTTTATAATATACTATCTATGTTTTTTCAAGTTTACTACTCTGTTCCAAATGAGCTCTCTTATCATTCTTGATGTCCATGAGCCACTTTGTGACATTACTTGAATTTTGTGTGATGATAAGCATGCTGGACTTCTGGCCAATGTTGGCAGTACAGTTTCCTACTTTCATTGATACAGTGGTGTCTTAGACCTCTGGGTTGAACAAAAATTGTTGTAGCCTGAATTTGTTCTTTACATTTACGGTGTTTATCATTGAGATACTGTAGTTCTGATGTATTCATCAAAATACATTGCTTATTCACTTTTATGCATCACTTACAGTGAACTTAGTCACCACTCTGGTCACACCTAAGAGAATATTATCCAAAATTTTGTTTACAATACCTCCTGTTTGTGATAATTAGACACTGTAGACCATCTACAATCTACTTTCTATAATGACATCATCTTCTTTCATTTCAGTTTGCCTCTTCGCTTTTGGGTTAATTTAATCAAGAATCCAAATTTTGTATTTGATATACACAAGTCAAATATCGTGGACTCCTGCCTTTCTGTTGTAGCTCAGACATTTATGGATTCCTGCTCTACATCAGACCATAGACTAGGTAAGTCATAAATAGTAAGTGTATAAGACAGAGTGAGTTATCAGTTTGATAATGAAATATTATGAAATTGTTTGCCAGAAGTCACCAAACATTTTCTTTTACAATTATAAACCTGTCAAAATTTAGGAGCTTTTGTGTCATCTTTAATTCAATTGTATTACAGTGATGACTGTTAAATGTAGCACACATTTCTGCTTTGATTTGCAGGAAAGGATTCACCTAGTTCTAAGTTACTTTATGCCAAGGACATTCCTGTGTACAAAGAATGGGTAGAGAGATACTATGCAGATATTAAAATGATGCCTGCCATATCAGACCAAGATATGAATGCAATGCTTGCAGAGGAGTCTCGGGTAAGTTACTAGAAAACTTTACTAGTTAAAGTTACTTAATGGTAAGAGCCACTAATTTTTAAGAAAAAACTGGGCTTTATCAAGACAACTTCTCATATTTAATTAAATAACTGAGATGCATTTTGGAACAACATATCTGGTTTTATGTTTCTGTGATATCCTTGAGTTATTCCAGTCTCCTCTATGAATTTCATTAGTTTATTTTTGATATTTGTCTGCAAGACACTTTTGCCTTGAAAATGGTATACAATAGGTATCCTCGTCACTGATCAACTGCCAAAAACTGAACTAAACAGTTTTGGAATCCAGATGTATGAGAGCACTGTTTAATGAGAGTGAGTTGATAAACATTACTAAGATACATTGTCTCCTGGTTTCTGAACAGAGATCTCTGTCAAATCACCACAGAAAATGCAATAAGAGCTATAACTTATGCACATAATTGTTTTTTATTATGCAGCTATTTACCTTTTACAAATTTTTGCTTAGAGATCTAATGTTACAAGAAAACTGGAAAATACACGCCTATTGTAAATTAGCCATTCATTTTCAAAGCTCTACATTTTCTATCATTACATGAACAAATATGACAGCTGCATGAATAGATCCATAAACTCACCAAGTTTGCATTTTGGAGTCTGCAAATGTTCTACAAGTGTCCCTCTGGTTACACAAAATACATCCAAGCAGTACTCAAGTTTGTTTGGTAACATATGTATCAATATTCTGTCAAAGGTAATTACAGCAACATTGATGCATTCCCTGAGTTGTTCCAATCTTAACAGCAGTGGGGGTACATCAATGTGGTCCTTAATGTACCACTGACAGCAAAAGTCACAGGGCATTAGATCAGGCGACCTGGGGGGCCAGGGGACAGAGCCACATCAGCTTCACCAGTATACCCAATGCAGCGATGCGGAAGTTTATTGTTATTTAGGTAGCAACAGACATCAATGCTCAAATAAGGGGATGCTCCACCTTGTTGGAAGATGAAATTCTCATAATCAGCAGTCATGTGAGAAAACAAACCACAACCACAACTACAACATAAGAAGGTAAAAGGTATCCATCAAATTCTTCTCACAGAAGTAAAATGGCCCACACAGCTTTGTCTGTGACATTGCACAGAAAACTCTTTTCTTGGTGTGTCAACATTTTGCTTATAGCCAGATCAAAATTACTTGATAGTTCACACTTCACACGTTGGAGTTGGTTTCCACCAGATCTCGCAACATCACTCCCGAACAGTTCACCGTTGCCAGACTGCCCGAACAGTTGGACATTTCACTTCCAATTTCTTATCCTGCATTGTTTCTTAATGTGTTTGGATCCCAAATTCATCACAAATGATAACTACTCCAAAAACAACAAATACGCAACGATGCTTATGAAACACACGTTTCATACACGGCACTGACCAAACATTACTGGATACTTCTGCACAAGACATGATTCAGCATCACATATGCAGTTGTCATAATCACTGAGATTGGCTTACATAAGATAAGCTTTGCACATAATATTAAGCCAAATTTTTGAAGGCTACAATTCACCATTATCACTGGGTCATCACAGTCATAAGTTTGCTGCATAATCCAGTCTTGTGCCATAGCACAATGTTGATCTTATAAACCTGACATACAGAAGACTATGGATTTGAATCTCCTCAAATTAGTGATTTTTTTAAAAATTTTTAATCTAATTGAAAGAGTTTGATTATTACTTTTATTCAGTTAATTGGTTTAAATGTAATCTTTTTATTTCTAATTCTTTGTTGTGTCTTTTTCATCATTGTTTTGACTTCTTTTATTTGCTCTTATTCTTCTTCCTATCATTCTTTTTTCATTTGGAATCTACCTGTGTTGCCTATAATCTGCAGTGAAGTGCCAATGAGGACTGCTCATTGGTCGGTAATGTGGCAGGTCATGTAGCCAATGTGAAGATTGTTACAGGTAACCAATGATAGCGAGAAATTGCAGTTTGCTTTTAGTGCTGAAACTGACCTTTTTTCTGTCTTGAGTTTGCTCATGTTAGCTTTAGCCACTGTGGACAAAGCAGTCATGATTTTAGTTCTGCCACAAATCATTGAGTGCCGTTTTCTTGGACACATTGCACATCACAAGGTTTTGGTTAGCTTAGGAATGAGTTTAAATCCTGGGCTATACATCTTCCAAAGTTTAGTCAGTGGTCACATAGAATCAGCTGTTGCAGAGCATCTCATGTTTCTGACATACCTCACAGCAGCCACTTCCAACATGTTAACATGTTTTGTGAAGTGACCCGCTGTGTTTGTGTGTCACCTATAACTGAGCAGTAGCTGGCAGCTGTGCGGCAACACTGTAGCTGCAAGTGACAGATGTCAACTATCAAGTAATTTTAACCAGACTATAGGCACACTCATAATGCCAGCTGGTGGACACAGTGCAAACTCAGTGAGTTTACATTTCTATTCATGCATCGATCATATTTGTATGTGTAATATTTTGGAAAATATAGAACTTTGAAAATTAGTAAATAATTTATAGTAGCTCTGTACATTGGTAGGAAAGAGTTTGAATGATAACAATAAATCATTCCTGCAGGATGATTTCAGTAAATTTAATCACTGGAAAAACTCATTTTTACCAACTACAATCAGACTGGACGAGAGACTAATCTTTGTTTGGTTTTAAAGTGGTTCTTCTGTGCTATTCTTGGAGCCCTAGTGATAAAATTTGTCAAAGGTGTAAATGTAAATGTTGAAAGGGTGCATTTCCTGCTCAAGAAGACCAAACTCTGTGAAGGAGGCAGTATGAAAATTCGAAAAACTGTGAGGAAATTCCTTCATGGTGTGAGTGAAACTAGGGTTGGATAGAGTAGTGGTAGTATGAAAGACTGCAACATATTGTAATTATACATGAAAATTTTTAATGTATGGAAAACAAATGTATAATGAATTTTATGTTTCATAAAGCAGTTATTCGTAGGATAAATGAGTAAATTTGTCTCATATTCTGAATCAGATGTTCACAATAACCACTGAAAAGATGTGCCAAAAGGGGAGATGCCTGTGTATCATAATCGTGCACTGTACCAATGCAGTACTTTACAGAAGTGATCTATGTTGAGAAAACAAGTTAAAATTATCCAGTAGCTGAGAACAGCAGCTAAAACTTTGTCTCATTTGTAATATATGATAAGTTTATAGCAAGAAGCCAAACATCTTTTAGTATGAAAGAAAGTACAATTTTTTCAAGAGAGGTCATAAATTTTGTACCAGTTCTCTAACAATTAATGGAATGATTTTATTTATATTTCAGGACTATCTGTTCATTTAATTTAATCAGTATTTTGTGTACAAAATTGCCATATACTGCTAAATAAACATAATTTTTGTAATTAACATGCTACAGTCAAGTAACACTCAGTAACATTCCCTTCTCCATCACATAAAGTGCTAATCTTTCACATTTAACACACTGCTTAACAGTTCATTTGTTTTAACATACGTATTTGATGATGTCAAACACATTGACTCTTTCATGCCACAATATATTTTAGTGTTCCATTATTTATATTCATGCTTGTGGATTGCAAAGGGTTTCTTATTAACTACAACCGACTCTTAGGTATTTAAAAGAAGTGAAAGCCTTCAGAAATGACTATAACATTATCTAAATGTTTGTTTTTCTATCATGTTGATATTTCTTCTGTCTCTTTTCAGCTCCACACATCAGAGTTCAATACAAATTGTGCACTACATGAGCTCTACACATATGCAATGAAGTACAATGAACAATTGACTGTAACACTGGAGGAAGATGAATTTTCTCAGAAACAAAGACTGGCATATAAATTAGAGCAAGTGCACAACATAATGGCAGCTGAATCGAATCCGTGATGGCAGGCAGCCGGGCCAGACTCGAACTCTGCTTTTGAGGTCCGGTGTTAACCTGTCTGTGAGTGACAATGTGCGAGTGTGAACTGGTCCATTTTTGTGGGAAGAGACAATGCTCGACTGAACAACCACTCACGTCCCAGGAAAGATCCATCCAATGTGAAGTAATTAAATTGACTGGATCATAAGTGCAAAGATTCCTCTTATCACTCTCTTTGCTCAGTGTCCAGTCAGTACGAGAATTGTAGTGTACAGACAGTCTCGCTGAGTTTCTGCGGTGGGATGTGCCTACGAGGAGATGCAAATTAGAACTTTTCCCTGAAGTGCCTCCAGTAGAAACAGACTGTATAAAAATGGAAAGCACACTCTGTAAACTGCAGTTAATATGCAGTACTTATCATACTGTTGGGCAATGTGGAAGAGGGAGATGATAAATTAAAAAAAGAAAACTAAAAAAAGAACAAAAAAAACTGAGAGTGCAATTCAGTGTTTAATAAAATGAAACTGTCAATCAGCTGTGTTTACTGTATCACATAAAATATTAAGAGAGATACAGTTTATTCTCCATCTCATTCTCAATTTAGGCACACAATTTTCTGGTTGCTTGGTTTTCTTCTGTGCAGCAGTTTTACACCAATATAATTGTTTTCCTATTTGACGATGTATTCAAATGATTTGAAGGTCTTCCATGTTTCCTTCTTGCACAGAGTTTTCACGCCAAACCAGCACAAGAGATGCTTCACTTGTGAAGTTTTGTCAAGTTTTCCTGATTGTACCTCTCATCCAACCTGTTGTTCAGACTTGCCATCTAGTGTAGCTGTGTGTCTGTTTAGATGTTGGTGTGAGACATCAGTTATCTTTTTTTTTTTTTTTTTTTTCTATGCAAGATTTGTGTATGTACAGCACACTACATCAGTGATAACTTTCAGACTCAAGGTGCGATATTGTCACAAGAGACTCCCCTCCCTTCCTTTCATCTGCCAGTTTTTGTGGCTGATCTGTGTGTGTCGGTGTGGCATGAAAGTAATCAGCAACGATTATTATGAGGACCAAGCAATCGATCTCTGTGTGATTTCCTGTGATTGTGTGTTATGGGTATCACGTCGGTTGACTGGTATAACTCTCAATTTATGCTTTGTATAAAATGATTTGATTGTAAGAATGTGTCAAAAACTCAGGAGTTTCTGTGAAGCCACACAAAACGAAATAAATATTTCTAAGACTGCATTTTCTTGAATGTGATGGACCTATAGTGTGGCAAAAACTGCTGAGGGAGGCCACTTTGTTCGGTGCTGAAAATGCATGGAAAGGAACTGTAATGTTGATACAAATATTTTCCTTGAATCTCAGTTGTTGGCTGTCATGAATGTCCTGTATGAGCTTTTATAAATCCTTTGAACAATGTTGGTCTCCCTTATATAAATCATCACATTATGATTGTTTTATTGTATGGATATGCTCAGTGTTTGGTCACTATAATGAAAAGAATTTTTCAAGCACTTTTGTGTTTTTATTGATATTGTCCTTTCCTAATGTTCTTAACCTCTTTATACAGGAATAAATAAAATTTTTAAAAAAATGTGTTTGTGAAAAAAAGAGAGCGTTTCGCAAACTGTGTCAAGTATTTAAAAATTTGGACAATACTTTCACTCATTAACCAAAGAACAAGTTTGCAGATGATGAAAATGATTGTGGAGATACAGAAATTCCTTCCTACCTTTCTCACCCTAAGCAAAGACTTACTAAGGAAACTACATTGTAGTCTCATAATAGGAGCTGACAGTTCAAATCTGTATCAGCTAAAGTGTAAATTTTCTGTCTAGTTTCCATAAACTACTCTGTCAGTAGCATGGCAGTCCAGTTCCGTTCATGTCTGATGTGAAAAAGACTTGCTTGTTCCAAATACGTTGTGTGGAAGATTCAGTATAAAACAATGATGAGCTCCTTACAACTTAGATGTGGTGTAGTACTTTGCTCAGTGTAGTATCATTACTTTACTGGGTAAGTCTCATATTTAAAACAGATACTGATTTGTCTTTTCTGTAACACGACAAAAATTACACATTTCATTTTGATGGCTGCTTTTGGGTTAGTTCATATGGTCACTCAATTAATTTGCTCTCTCTCTGAGTAAAGGTACTGCAGCAACCCAGCCAGTCAGATATTAATTCAAATGACAATTGTTTGTTGCGCATTCACGGGTGCTGGCTACAAGTTTAAGGGGGTTGTAACGGAAAATGTAAGCATTTATTTAAAAAATCATTACAGCCATATTTATTAATGTACAAATCTAAAATTTTGCAAAAGAGCTGTGTTTTAATGGGAAAATATAATAAAACATACAGGATTAATATTTTGCCTGAAATTTGAGTTTTTAATTTTTTTATTGTCTTTTTCTATAAAGAGCCATAACTCAGATTCTAATCATCCAATTAATCTGAAAATTTTATTGTAGTGTCCTGAGAAGGTTATAAGACCACTGATACACAGTTACTAATTTATGGTATAAAAGTAACAGTTTTTAATTTTGCACATCCAAAATTAACTTTTTTTTTCTACATGCAATCATCTAAAAATCATAATATAATTGCAGGATCTCGTATTTTTTAGTTACAGGGAGACAGCAACACATTTAGAACAGTTCCTAAAAATTTCATAGCATTAGCGCATACACTTTTTGAGAAAAGGCTTCTAATAACGTGAAAAACGTAAAACATAAAATAAGGTTCAAAGATTTTCTTCTCATTCTTGTACATGTAATAAGCTTACCTCAATTTTAAAATCCTCCATACTGATACTCCTCATCCTCCAGGTTTCTCAACTCTTCTCTTCGAATCTGCATGGGTTGTATTTGCAGGTAAGACACTGATCTGTTAGTTTTCTTGACCCTGCTCTCGATGATGGTGTAAAATGCTTTTGTTGTAGACACTCCAGGATCTATACCAACTCTCTTCAGCAATTCAATTCTCCCATTATTTCTATTATTGTAACATAAAACTGCATCATAGGCACCTATTATGAGTACTTCAGGTCCACAGAATGTCTATGTCCTTTTTGAGCATCTAATCCAAATTAAGTTACTGAGGCTTTCATTTGCATTTTGTGTCTTTCCATGAAGACACTTCCTCAGTAAATCAGGGTTTGTAAGAAACCTGAATGTGGGCTTAATTGCATTCATAACAGGTTCTGGTAATGAGTGTTTATGTGAATACATCTCATTTATGTTACTGAATTTACACCAATCATCTTTCTGACACAGACTGTGCGTTGGTGCTTGATCAATGAATTAAAAAAAAAAAAAAAGCCCTTGGAAGGCCCAATGGTACTGACAGGCTGCCATGTCATCCTCAGGCGTCACTGGATGCGGATATGGAGGGGCATGACATCAGCACACCGTTCTCCCGGCTGTCTGTCAGGTTACGAGACCGGAGCCACTACTTCAAAATCAAGTAGCTCCTCAGTTGGCCTCACAAGGGCTGAGTGCACCCCGCTTGCCCTTGTCGACAGTGCTCAGCAGACTGGATAGTCACCCATCCAAGTGCTAGCCCAGCCTCACAGTGCTTAACTTTGGTGATCTGACGGGAACCAGTGCTACCACTGTGGCAAGGCCGTTGGCCTTGGTCAGTGGATAGTTTGTTGAAAAAAAATCACCCACACAGAATACCTCATTGCCTCTAAATTATGTGTATTTTCCTTGATAGCTCTCCCATAAAATAACTGAAGAGAATCAATTTCTTTCAGAGTAAGCCTTCATTTTCTCCTAGTGGGTATTCCATCATCAAGTACTTCACCTTTCTTCTCTTTCAGCAAGTGACGAAGCCTTCCACCAAGCCTCTTTTGGATGTAGCCAACACATTCCAACTTTTCTATTGTTGTATTGTACGGATTTTTATCTGTTACAGCTTTGAACAAAGAGGAGTCCCCATCACCAAGGTATTTAGAATATCTAACACAGACTGGTCCTCAGATCTGGAGAATATCCTCACAACTGCAGAAGTCTCCATGCCGCCACTTGAGCCACTATAATTATTAGAGGATGCTACTGCATGCTTTTCTTGCCACAGTTTCTCACTGTCTTCATTCTTTGACATTTTCCTTGTTACATACTGGTGGCAGTATTTAGACATAATTTCTACATCTAAAACTTTACGCGAGTCAATACCAATAACAGATGCAACTCCATACACATGTGTGACCCCTTGTCATCCAAGTCCCATCTACAGGTGCACACAGGTCAGTAACATTTGTAAGAGATTCATTGTCATGAATATCTACCTCAGGGTCTATTTCTTTTTGGTTTATTTCCACTAATTCCTCCACTGCTTTCTTCATAGAAACTTTGGCAGTATCACATACAGCATCAGACATTTCTTTATTTTTTCAAACCTTGCACAAGGTGGAGGCATGTTGAGAAAACCAAGGCATCTCAGAGCATATGCTAACCTAAAATTGTTTTCGTAGTTACCAGTGTCAGTTTTTTTGGAGGAGGAAAATGAAAATTCATAGTCACACGAATTACAAATTAATTTAAAATCACAAGCTATTCCCACTCTTCCTTCTTCAACAACAATAATGCATTCTGTATTTTTGCAGCTAACACATGAACATGAAAATTTTATAGCCTGGCAGAGAAGCTCTAAATCAATAAGTCTGAATCCAGTGGAATCCATATCAACATCATTCATGCACCTGTACAATCTCCTGTCTCACGTTTCAATGCTGAAGCTGAGAGCTTATGTTCTTCATTTCAAGATGCTTCCTCTTTTTTGTTGGTAAACCAATTTCCATGAAACCTCCATTTCCTAAACACAGTTTTTCCACCACCCATTATGGATAAATCTTGACTTCCATGTAAAGGTTTGCGAATTCAACCTTACACCTACTAATATGTGTTAGTATTGTCAATAGGTAACTAAACCACATGCAAGAAAGTTTTCAGGCAAACATACAGATGTCAGCCAGAGATATAGATGTCAGCCAAAGATATCGAAAGAAAATAGCATTCACACTGACAATAATTCCACTGAAGCAAGCAGTTTCCCGGATGTCAGAAAAGGTGGAACTGGCCGCCAGCGCAAAGTTAATCTGTTTAACAATTTAAAGGCATTTCTAAAGCTGCTACCACAATAAAATTCACACACAACATGGCTTAAACTGTGTAGATCAAGACAATAACATTTTAAAAACCAATTTTTAGGGCCAAAATCCGTTGC
This sequence comes from Schistocerca piceifrons, assembly GCF_021461385.2. Taxonomy (NCBI): domain Eukaryota; kingdom Metazoa; phylum Arthropoda; class Insecta; order Orthoptera; family Acrididae; genus Schistocerca; species Schistocerca piceifrons. The sequence goes on from NC_060149.1 coordinate 280,188,040, forward strand.
ATCCCCCCTTAAAGCAATAATGATAGCAGTATTAATATTGTCAGATGCATGTGGATTTGAACATTGTTTTTACAGAACTTTTACACTTTTTTTGACAATTTTAATGCCTAAAATCACATTACCCGTAATGGGCTTACATTTTATTTACTGTATTATTTTATTAACAAATCTGAAAACTAGAAAAGTTAAACTTTTATTTGTATCTCATTCCAAGCACTGCAAAACATATAAGTTACTCTTATGTTTACAAGCACATTCCCTATTGTTCGTAAACTGTATTTTCCTATTTGTTTCACTGTCCTCTTTAGTGAGTCTGGACTGATTTTTTAATAGGCTATTCCCACTTTCCATTCGAAACCTTTACTGTTAAGTAATGTGAAATTCTGATCAAAGACTTGAAGGAAATATTTTTAGAGTCCTAACCTTAGGCTGCCCTTCAGCTTTCTATTCTATATACTACAGATGATAATAATACACTTATCTTGTAGGCTCTTTTTGCATTCCATTCATGGAGAGAAAATGTTACACCCATCTGTTGGTTTTAATATGTGCATTCATGTCTCTAATTTTATCTCTTTGTGCTTAGCATAAGGTAAAAGATGGGAAAAGTGGTTATACTGTGGACTACTTGCTGCCATTAATTTCATAAAGCTTTAATAGTAGTTTTTCTTGGGAAGTTTGATGCTTTCTTTAATATCTCATTCTGGCTAAACAAATAAGCCACAAATCATGCTACCGAGGTTAATGGCTAAAGACTGTGAAACCTAAGACCCAACTTTACATCATTGTGTAGGCGATTTTGGAAAATCAGTTTCATCATCTACTGGTTTGGGACCATTGTGTGGCAAATACACAGTCTGTAAAACATTTAGTGAGCCTAGCCACCCTAGTTCCATTTGGTAGATGTCTGAAGAATTCGATGGACACCATGTCACATTGCACTGCTGCCACTCTTTGCTTAATTTCCTTTAATTTCATATTCATTACTGGAGATAAGTAATTTCCAAAAACTTTGTAGCATTTGTGTGACACTTCTGCCATAGCACATAATTTTCATGAAACACACATTTCCAGCAATAGCTTATTTGATTCCCTTCCACTCTCCCCCTCCCCCTTCCCAGTTACCATTCAATCCCTGGAGCACCCTTGACACCACAGAGGTTTATGTACTCTTTCTCCTATCCCCACATTTCCCTCTGGGCAAGGCTTACTAAAATTTTGACAGATTGTAAATGAAATGTTTTGTCTCCTATATTTCATTGATAGACTTGTAATATTTAACTATTACAACAGATTAATAAAAATACTATAATTATAATGACATACTGGTAAGCAAAGATGTCAAATGAAAAAAAAAAAAAGAATAAAAGGAAGAAAAAGTTAGAGCAAACTAAAATGCCCCATAAAATGATGAAAATGATGTAGGCAAGGATTCAAAATGAAATAAGAAAAATAATTATACTTAAAACGTAATTATACAGATAAAAATAAAGACCACAATCATTTTGATTAATATCTTAAGAAAATTAGCACGCCACTGTAACTGAATACACAAGCTACAGTTCACAATCCTAGAGCTTTGGTCACCTTTTGAAGTGAAACTACTTGAGGTATGTGTAAAATTTCAAAGCCATGACTTGTTGTGACACATGTTACATGTGAGGTGTATCAAACAACTACCAAGCAGAAAAATGGTGACTGTTCAACACAAATCCATACTGTCACAGACTGTTACGTTGACCTTTTTGGTACCTACAGTTTAGTATAGAATTTAATACCGTAGGAAACACAGTTAATAAGCTGTGTTGATGTAAATGAATGAGTTTAGAGAAAATTTTGTACCCCGTGCACTATTTTACAATATGCAGGCTAAATCCTAACAGTCACATCAAAATGATGTAATACTAAACTGTAGATCTCAAAAATATAAACATAAAACAACATGATAGCACATGTTTATCTTGTACAGTCCACCCACAATTAGCAGTTGAGTGTTTTGTTTTTGCTGTGCATACCAGCTTCAAATGATGAAAATGATGATTGTGAGTAATCTGTAAAATATAAACAGATGTTATCATGTTTTATGTACTTTACATGTTTTTGGGTGCATGTCAACACAGACATCACTGTGCTAGAACATTCCAAAGAGTGAGTTAACTTTTATATTCAAACATATAAGGAACTCAGTAAACAACATAATTTCTGAAAGGTGTCCTTCTTGATAAAAAAAAAAAGACACTCGTTCTCATAACATGGAGTGTTTTGACCTTTTGTTGAGAATGTAATTGATATTTGTACCTGTTTGTGAGTGGGCATACCTGCTTTCTTTGCAAGGATGTTCAACAAATGTAATTTTCAGATATAGTTTCGTCACAGTATATTGTCAGTTCAAAATTAATGAGTCCAGGTGTCCATCTGCTTTCACAGTCTCCCTGTTTGACTGGGTCCAGTCTTAGTCCTCTTGTCCTTTGTACGACGACACTACAGCAGCACCTATCCAATTAATGATGTTTTTGAGGATATACTGTGCCACAAGAAACTATTTTTTGTAAATTTTTCACAAAAGAGGGCTTACCAAGGTTAATGGCTAAAGACTGTGAAACCTGAGACCCAACTTTGCATCACTGTGTAGGTGATTTCAGAAAATCTGTTTCATCCTCTCCTGTGAGAACTTATTTGCTCTTACACCTGACACAGCTACTGGAACTGGTTTCAGTACAAAATTAGTGTAAATTATAGTATGGATGTGTAACACCATCCAATTAAATAGTAGAATTTCATTTTACTTGTGATTTGTTTTCAGTTCTATGCATATTGAGATACACAATAAAGGATGGCAGCCAAAAACAGTTGCAGGATAGAATTTTTTTATTAAAATTCTTGACCAAGGTTTCGATACATATAAATATACCTTCATCAGAAGTAAAACTTCCTGAATAGAAAGACACATTCATTAGAAAAGCCATATCAACGAAAGTGAGAAACAGAAGCTTAAATAACGGTGAAATTGCTAAAGTAATACAGGCACACAATCTTTAGTACTTACTAAAATTACATCATGCACTGGAGAATAATAAAACAATTATGCCAAAAGGCGTCGTCAGTAATTAAAATATCATCTCCATTTGTACAACATATGTAATGGGCACAGGTACAAAGCGAACAGTTTAACAATGTTACTTCGCCTATGAACTGTTGAGACACGAGTGTGAAGGCACTAAGGTAGATTGTTTCGCCGAGAGAGGGCACTTGCATGTGCCAGACTCGCGCATATTACAATCCATAAATACATACATAAGCGCATCAAAAATTATTAAAGGTTGTGTTAATTCAAACTTTGTCTTAATAAATAAAGCATATCACGCCAATTAAAGACATTTATGTAAACTAGAAATATAGAACCAAATTTACCTGTGTCCTAGTGTCAAACGGATAAAGCTTGCGCTTGGAACATCTAACGAGAAGCTTTATCCGTTTGACACTAGGACACAGGTAAATTTGGTTCTATATTTCTAGTTTACATAAATGTCTTTAATTGGCGTGATACGCTTTATTTATTAAGACAAAGTTTGAATTAACACAACCTTTAATAATTTTTGATGCGCTTATGTATGTATTTATGGATTGTAATATGCGCGAGTCTGGCACATGCAAGTGCCCTCTCTCGGCGAAACAATCTACCTTAGTGCCTTCACACTCGTGTCTCAACAGTTCATAGGCGAAGTAGCATTGTTAAACTGTTCGCTTTGTACCTGTGCCCATTACATATGTTGTACAAATGGAGATGATATTTTAATTACTGACGACGCCTTTTGGCATAATTGTTTTATTATTCTCCAGTGCATGATGTAATTTTAGTAAGTACTAAAGATTGTGTGCCTGTATTACTTTAGCAATTTCACCGTTATTTAAGCTTCTGTTTCTCACTTTCGTTGATATGGCTTTTCTAATGAATGTGTCTTTCTATTCAGGAAGTTTTACTTCTGATGAAGGTATATTTATATGTACCGAAACCTTGGTCAAGAATTTTAATAAAAAAATTCTATCCTGCAACTGTTTTTGGCTGCCATCCTTTATTGTGAAGAATTTTAACAGTTGCTGCTGCAGCCATGTTTAAAATCTTGACATATTGAGATAGCCAACATGCATGGCAGCCCTGTAGATACAGACTGATATTACTCAGGTGCAAGTGCAAAACATAAAGCAAAAGATGGAAAAAAAGCTGTTAGCTCAAAAAGAAGTAAGCTGTCAGAGTTTTTTTTAATGTTCAGAAAAATGTTGCTGACTCTAAGGAAACTGAAGCAGAAAATACAGAATATGTGCCTCATTGTACAGATGATGGCAGTAGATGAACTAGAAAATATTTATTAGGATACAACTTTTTCTGATGTAGCCACAATTTCTGCAAGTCATACTGTAGTGGAACAGATGGCAAGTCCTCCCATTTCAGCCACATCATTTTTCAACCGAAGAGAAGTTAAAAGCACAGCAAACCATCTTGCCCCTGATACATCTTCTTCATGTCAAAAAAAGCTGGAAAGTGATGCTATTACATATTCTATAGGGCAAAAATGAAACAAAAGTAAATTATACTCCAACGATATTGCTGAATGGCCGAGCAACTTCGCTTGAGATTATTGGATTGCGAATGGAAACAGTGAAGAGCAAATTATGAATAGTAATTCTTTGTCTTCAAAGGAATCTACAACCAACAAAATAAACCACAATTCTGTCAAAAATCATTTCTCACATACATACTTAAACTAACGAATACAGCTCACATGACTGGTTGTGTTGTTCAGAACCTGAAGGCAAATTTTCTGGTTAGTCTGCAAAATTATGAAGTCAGAAGGTTCATCATTGTTTCCAAAAGATGGATTAGATGACAGGAGGAACACAAATATTTTGTTTCAAAGGCATAAAGAAAGCACATCACGTGGACAGGCAATAATTTATTCTTCAGTTCACAAAAACAAGGGTGTGTATGTCATTATATAGGTTTATTGGAATTAATAACCAAATTTAAAATTTTTTTGGTCAATATATAAATATTCATGCAAAGGAACATATGTCATATTGGTCAAATACACGTCAGATTCATGTCCAGATATATTGCATGTACACAAACTACCACTGATATTGAGCTGTTTCCTGCCATCTGGACCATTAGAAAGATTTGTAAGGTTCTTTGGCACGGATGGACATAGTGCTTAGCAACTTGCAGAAGCTTACTATACTTGTTAAATGAGAATGGCATTTGATATGTACACTGACTTTGGCACCAAAAAATATCCAGGTAGCAATGATTGAACAAGTTCATTTATCAAAGACTAATAGCTCGTCTTCTCTGACACGGACTGAAACAAAATGTTAAGTCTCTTCTCTGTATAGAATACTAATACTCCTGGTGACTGAAGGCTGGTTAGATATTCACTGAGTATATGTTCATTAAATGCACACCTTATAAAAGTCAAAAGTATGAAAGTTAAACAGGGATAAATTTATAAGACACAAAGGAATTACAGACATTGGCTGTGAAAGGGCATTGATTGAAATCAATGTGGAAAGTTGAAAATTTGTGCCATACTGGGATTTGAACTCAGATCTCCTGCTTACTAGGCAGATGCTCTACATAAGTCCACAAGTCTCCCACAAGGACAGAGCCCCTGTGTTTCTCAGTCAGGCAGCCTCAAACACTGAGTCTACAGCAGGCAGCTCCCTGGGTCACAAAGTCAGATTTTAATGACAGCAACATCATGGAGGTGGCTCTTGAGTGAGAATCCTGATTGATGGAATCAGTGCCTGGCCCAGGAAATTGACTCAGAGTGAACTGGTCTGGTCTAGCTCGAGCATTGCACTAAATACCACTTGGTGCTAGGATACACCTAGGGCCATTTTTGCTACTATTTCTTGCCGAATAGAACTGGTCCATGCAGCCCATGGCCTGTAGCAGTGCCTGGATCATCTCCTGGTGGACAGTTGGTGTATGACTGTCTGTCCAGAAAACCGTCCCATATATGTTGTGCATCTTCAAAACACTGATGTGATGTTGCTTGCTGACACTGCATGAACAGGCCCTTCAGTGAACTGGCCACTGGTAACAGAAATAGCTTTGCAGTCTCTGTGGTGGAGGTGGCTGGAACAAAAAAAAGTGGTAGTTTCTCAGTATAAGGAGAAGGACCATAGGCAATTCAGTTGGTGGACATGTTTGCAGAGCAGTGTACCATCCTGAAGTGTAACCTCTGCCATGGCCCTGCCTAAAAATTTGCATATTACCGCTGGAAACAGATGTTGGTATCCCTAAGTAAAAATTATGGCCCACACTGGACCTTTAAGTTAAAAACCGTGGTAGCTAGACTGTCGAGTATAGGGGGCTGTGAATGATAAAAAGTTGAGACCAATGAGATTGGCCATGAAGTTTCTCAGCAGATGAGCCATCCCTCTGGATTAACCTATAGGAAGCCAGTAAAAGGGTGGAAGCCTTCTCCACAGGACGATGATGGTGAAGATAAGAGATTGGCATTTTAAAAGTGCAAATGAAATGTTTCACTATTCCATTTGAGGCAGGGTGGAACGGTGCTGCGTAAATTAGGGAGATTTCATTTTTGTCACAGAAAGTCGAGAATACTGCAGCTGCAAAGAGGGGCCAATTGTCTGTGACAGTAGTGTCAGAAAGTCTGATGGATAAAATGAGAGATAAAGTTTGAATAGTTTGATTAGTTGATGTGGCAGACAAACAGGAAACACATAGGAACCCATGTGTATTGTATTGAACCAATTGTGGCCTAAGAAAGGGTCCACAAAACCCAGATGAATCCCTGACCAAGTACTGGAAGAGGCCAGCCAAGGGAAGAACAGCATGGAGGGGTACCCTTCTTGCTCTGGCAGGTGTTGCAAAATGATACCATTTGAGTAATTGCAGAGTTCATGTCATGTCAGTAGACATGCTGGTGGGCCAGACAGTTAGTGAGTACCATATCCCAATGCCCAACACTGCTGGAGAGAAACAAGGATACTTCTGGGAGTAGCCATTTTTTTCCTTGGGGCAGCAGCACATCTTTCAGTGTTGAAAACTTGTTCTGATGGTGCCAGTAGTCTTGGATCTCTGGCTGCCAGGTCCATTTGCAGTGTGGAGGATCATCCTAAGTGTTGGGTTCCCCATGGCAACACATGTGATGAGCTTGGCCACAGTTTCTTCCGCAGGGAAATCCAGGTGCATAAACACTTTGAGATCCTTGTCATGTGCCACGTCCTGGCCCTGGAGTAAGAGGGAAAAAGAGATCGGCATTTGCATGCTATGTGATAGAGCGATATTGAATGTCATGCTTATAACTCGAAAGGAACAGGGCCCACCTCAGAAGGTAGCATGTGGTTGGTGGGACTATCAGCTGAACCCTTGGAAAGAGGAAGCAAATGTTTGTTTGGTGAATAATATGAAATACCTACAATACACTTAATCATGGAAATATGTATGGCCAAAAGGTTATGGCTAATACTTCTTTCTCCACCTGCAATAACTTTACTGAGCTGAGAGAGGGTTTTGGACACAAAAGCAGTTGGGCAATCCACCCTGTCAATCATATGGGACAGAACTGCTGCCATCGTGCAGTCTGATGCATCAGCTGCCAGGGTAAGAGATGTGGCAGGGTTGAATGGTGTGAGGCACAAGGGGTGTAAAGAAGGATCTGTTTTAAGTCTCTGAAAGCTTTGTCGTATGGCAGGAACCACTGCCAATCGACATTTTTCCACAGCATGTGGAGTAGTTGTTTGGCCATGGCAGCTGCATGGGGAATAAACTTTCGGTAGTTATTCAGTTGTCCCAACACTGACTTCAGCTGACTGGTATTATTACAAGGTGGAAGTTTTAATACTGCTCGATGTCTTGAAGTGTGGGGCAGAGTGTGGAAGAACAGAAAATGTGTATGAGATATTCAACTTGATGAACAAAGAAACAACAATTGTCTTACATTTAAGATTGGCCTGTTGGAGGACCATGAGCAGTGTGTCCAATTAGTTGGCCAGGCCTTAGGCACCTTTGCCTGCAATGAGAATATTGTCTAAGTAATTTGCTGTCCCCATTTCATAGTGAGTGAGATGTTTCAAAATCTGTTGAAATATTGCTATGTTGCTGGCTGCACCAAGGGGAAGTCTGATGTACTCGAATGATCCAAAGGGAATGTTGGGTTTCTTGGTCCAATGGCATGTGGATGTATGCATCCCTCAGATCAATTTTTCCAAACACTTTCATTCCTTCTAGACAGACCATGATGTCCTCTATCTTAGGTATCAGGTACATGTCAGTTTCGTATTGGGCATTGATGATCATCTTGAAATCTCCACAGATGCATAAGGCACCATTTCATTTTTCAATAATGACAATGGATGTGCCCCATTGGCTGTTTGGGACTGGAGTGAGGATGAGTTCATTTTGTAGGCACTGTAAATTCCCCTCAAGCTTATCCCTGAGCACAAAAGGAACATTTCTAGCCTTGAAAAACTTCTGTGTTGCCACTGGAAGGAGGACCATGTAGGTTTCAAAGTCTGTAACGCCTGAAGAGGGGTTGTGAAAATACAGAGCTGAAGAGTAGGGTGAAAAAAATTGAGGTATAGGCTTGTACCCAGTGTGTTGACTGTGGGGATGGGGTCATGAACTTCTGACGGTAGTGCACTACCAGGTCCATGCCTAAGAGATTGAGAGCTCTCCAGGCACCCACTACCAAAATCATGGCCATGATGTTCTGTGACTGTGACTGTACTTGGGCCACGAATTGTCCATTAATTTTCATAAGATCATTGCTATAACCTTGCACTTGGGTATCAAAATGTTGTAGGGGAGGAGACATACCTTATAATATGATTCCAAATCAATAAATGTCATAATTGACCCCATATCTATCTGGAAAGAGACTGATAACTTACTGATTTTGACAGTTAATGAGAGAGACTTTCTGTAGAGAATGGGAACACTGATTGAGTATTCACAGGTACAGTTCATGCATGTTCTCTGTCCCCATATCCTAGGGGTCTATGGGGGCACAGTCTATCGACATCTTCAAAGCTAGTTGATACACTTCAGCTCTACATCCAGATTGCCGAGAAGAGGTGCACTTTGCCTGCTGGTCATGGTACTGGTGTCACTGATGACTGTCAAAACAGTGACTGCAAGAAGGAAACTGTTGGAGCCTGCACCAGAGTGCTGAGTGTTTCTTGATCTTTTTAAGTCTGATGGGCAGGTGTCTGTAATTGGATTTGAGGATGACATGTCATCTGAGTCACAAACACTTGTCAAGTGTCCTGCAGAGTATCCAAAGACTGAAGGGATGTTTGGATGCCCTGATGATGGTAAGACAAATTTCTATAGATGGATTCTTGAGTTTCAAGACGTCAGTTCTAAGACCATTGTTCAGGGCATGCACCAAAACCTCAGCTATAACCAATGAAACAGCATAAAAATGCTTACAGCTGGGGCTACTGCATCAAAAATGACAGTTGTGAAATACACCCTGCAGGTAAGCAATGAAATCAATCCTCTGCATGGGTGTCCTTGGAGTTGATGGCAACCTGCACTTGAGAGTCAAACTGTTCAAGTAAACTCGTCTTCAGTAAGTCATATGGAAGGGCACTGTCCTCCACTTCCAGATTCAGTTGTTGCAGTAGGTGATAAATGTCCAAGTCTAAATATGCCAAAAAAAGGCATGCTGCTGTGAGCCACGCAATGTTGCTCCGTACCTGCAACATCATTTTCCCACGGTTCAACTTTCATGTCTGGAAAGTTGGTAACACTCACCAGAAACCCTTAGCTGTGGAGCTGATCCTGGAGAGGTGGGAGCGGATTTCTAGAGGGGATGTGGAAATGGCCATCAGATGCTTCATCAGGAGATTGTTGGTGTGGTGCATCTGCTGGAGTAGTATTCCATCATGCTGTAAGTAATATTATGATGAGCTTACTGTCAAGTGAAAAGATACACAAGCACTGATTACCTGGATTGCACCACACATGCGAGCCTGATGTGAGCACAAAACATCATTGCCAACTGATGTGTCCACTGACAATGGCACAAAAATATCCCAGTAAAAATGACTGAACTAGTTTATTTACCAAAGAGTAATAGCATGTCTGCTTCCATGTGGATTGAAACAAAATATAAAATCAATCAATTTTTGAAACAACAATAATACTTCTGATAGTTGAAGGCTGGTTAGATTGTCATTGATTCTAAGTTCATTAAGCACACGTTTTATGAAAGTCAAAGTGCTGTAGGGAGCAAAGTTGTCAAAGTCCACCATGTAGCCCTTTGAAAGTTAAACAGGAATAAATTTACAAGCCTGTCACAATGACAGAACCCCATCTTCTTTAGCAAGGAAACCACAAACGTTCTTAGTCCACAGCTGGCAGCATCTGGGGTTGTGAAGTCAGACATGAATGGCAGTGTTGTCATGTTAATGAGTCTCAAGTGAGAATCATGATTGATGGAATCCTCACAGAATCAGTGTGAACTGGTCTGGTCTGGTCCTGCCTAGCCTGGTTTGGCCTGAGTGCTGCCCTAAATACCACTTTGTGCTAGGATACAGCTGGGCCTATTTTTGATCACGTTTCTTGTGGAAGAGAATAGTTCCATGCAGTCTGAGATGTAGTGGTGTTTGGGATGCCTCTTGGTTGGCAGTTGGAGGATGTCTGTCTGTCTCTTCCAAGAAATTGTTCTCTGTGTATTTGGCTTCTTTGAAGCACTGTTATGATGTTGGCTGCCAACACTTCTGGCATTAAATGTCAGTGCAGCAATTTTAGTAAATGATAATATGCTGTTTGTATTAACTATATCCATGGAAGAGTACAATCGAGTGACTAGTGTATTTGAATTACTTTGGTAATTTCAATCTTTAACTGCAGAAGAGAAGTCCAATTATCATCAGAGCTTACCCAGACAATTTGTAAGAAATGCTAGGTAATGAACTAGTATAGTTTGCTGAATTACTGAAAACAGATGTGGCTGTAGCTATTTTCAGCAAAAAGCATGGGCTCCTGGAACTGTAGGTTTATAAGCTATTAATGGAAAATCATTTAAAATCATGTTTCATAAATGTAGGAAGAGTGCTATGCATTTATGTGTCTTTGATGATCACCAACTGCAGTGGAGAACATTCTTTTTCAATATTAAAGTGCTTTAAAATGAGTTAAGGAACATTATGCGACAAGAATGTTTAAATGAACTCCTCTAAATGAACAATGAGTGTTATTTGCTTGTTGTTGTTGTTGTTGTTGTCTTCAGTCCTGAGACTGGTTTGATGCAGCTCTCCATGCTACTCTATCCTGTGCAAGGTTCTTCATCTCCCAGTACCTACTAGAACCTACATCTTTCTGAATCTGTTTAGTGTATTCCTCTCTTGGTCTCCCTCTACGATTTTTACCCTCCACACTGCCTTCCAATACTAAATTGGTGATCTCTTGATGTCTCAGAATATGCCCTACCAACCGATCCCTTCTTCTAGTCAAGTTCTGCCACAAACTCCTCTTTTCCCCAATTCTATTCAATACCTCCTCATTAGTTATGTGATCTATCCATCTAATATTCAGCATTCTTCTGTAGCACCACATTTCGAAAGCTTCTATTCTCTTCTTGTCCAAACTAGTTATTGTCCACGTTTCACTTCCATACATGGCTACACTCCATATAAATAGTTTCAGAAACAACTTCCTGACACTTAAATCTATACTCGATGTTAATAAATTTCTCTTCTTCAGAAACGCTTTCCTTGCCATTGACAGTCTACATTTTATATCCTCCCTACTTCGACCATCATCAGTTATTTTGCTCCCCAAATAGCAAAACTCCTTTACTACTTTGTGTCTCATTTCCTAATCTAATTCCCTTAGCATCACCTGACTTAATTCGACTACATTCCATTATCCTCATTTTGCTTTTGTTGATGTTCATCTTGTATCCTCCTTTCAAGACACTATCCATTCCGTTCAACTGCTCTCGTAAGTCCCTTGCCGTCTCTGACAGAATTACAATGTCATTGGCGAACCTCAAAGTTTTTATTTCTTCTCCATGGATTTTAATACCTACTCCGAATTTTTCTTTTGTTTCCTTCACTGCTTTCTCAATATACAGATTGAATAACATCAGGGAGAGGCTACAACCCTGTCTCACTCCCTTCCCAGCCACTGCTTCCCTTTCATGTCCCTCGACTCTTACAACTGCTATCTGTATAGCTCTTGATATTCATACAAGTGGTTCTCTTTTCTCCAAAGGTCTCTTTAATTTTACTGTAGGCATTATCTATCTTACCCCTAGTGAGATAAGCATCTACATCCTTACATTTGTCCTCTAGCCATCCCTTCTTAGTCATTTTGCATTTCCTGTCAATATCCTTTTTGAGATGTTTGTATTCCTTTTTGTCTGCTTGATTTACTGCATTTTTATATTTCCTCCTTTCATCAATTAAATTCGGTATTTCTTCTGTTACCCAAGGATTTCTACTAACCCTCGTCTTTTTACCTACTTGATCCTCTGCTGCCTTCACTACTTCATCTCTCAAAGCTACCCATTCTTCTTCTACTGCATTTCTTTCCCCCATTCCTGTCAATTGTTCCCTTATGCTCTCCCTGAAACTCTGTACAACCTCTGGTTTAGTCAGTTTATCCAGGTCCCATCTCCTTAAATTCCCACCTTTTTGCAGTAACTTCAGTTTTAATCTACAGTTCATAACCAATAGATTGTGGTCAGAGTCCGCATCTGCCCCTGGAAATGTCTTACAATTTAAAACCTGGTTCCTAAATCTCTGTCTTACCATTATATAATCTATCTGAAACCTGCCAGTATCTCCAGGCTTCTTCCACGTATACAACCTTCTTTTATGATTCTTGAACCAAGTGTTAGCTATAATTAAGTTATGCTCTGTGCAATATGCTACCAGGTGGTTTCCTCTTTCATTTCTTAGCCCCAATCCATATTCACCTACTACATTTCCTTCTCTCCCTTTTCCTACTACCGAATTCCAGTCCCCCATGACTATTAAATTTTCGTCTCCCTTCACTATCTGAATAATTTCTTTTATTTCATCATACATTTCTTCAATTTCTTCATTATCTGCAGATATAGATGGCATATAAACTTGTACTACTGTAGTAGGTGTGGGCTTCACGTCTATCTTGGTCTCAATAAGGCATTCACTATGCTGTTTGTAGTAGCTTACCCCCACTCCAATTTTTTTATTCATTATTAAACCGACTCCTGCATTACCCCTATTTGATTTTGTATTTATAACCCTGTACTTGCCTGACCAAAAGTCTTGTTCCTCCTGCCACCGAACTTCACTAATTCCCACTATATCTAACTTTAACCTATCCATTTCCCTTTTTAAATTTTCTAACCTACCTGCTCGGTTAAGGGATCTGACATTCCACGCTCCGATCCGTAGAACGCCAGTTTTCTTTCTCATGATAACAATGTCCTCTTGAGTAGTCTCCACCCGGAGATCCGAATGGGGGACTATTTCACCTCCAGAATATTTTACCCAAGAGGACACCATCATCATTTAACCATACAGTAAAGCTGCATGCCCTCGTGAAAAATTATGGCTGTAGTTTCCCCTTGCTTTCAGCCATTCGCAGTACCAGCACAGCAAGGCCATTTTGGTTAGTGTTACAAGGCCAGATCAGTCAATCATCCAGACTGTTGCCCCTGCGACTACTGAAAAGGCTGCTGCCCCTCTTCAGGAACCACACTTTTGTCTGGCATCTCAACAGATACCCCTCCGTTGTCGTTGCACCTACGGTACGGCTATCTGTATTGCTGAGGCACACAAGCCTCACCGCATACGGCAAGGTCCATGGTTCTTGGGGGGGAGGGGGGGGGGGTTATTGGCTTAGAGACACTGATTTGGCTAGTGTTATCTCTAAACTTGTCCAGATTAAATTGAGAAAAGTTTTTTGTAAAGTGCCTTTTTATTTTATATCCTAATTTTTGAATCACAAAAGGGATATCCTGCCCAATAAATGCCATACGATAATTTCATTTCATTTCATGAGGCCTAATGCAAACCGAGGGCCTCTCCTTAGCCTTTGCTATAGGCCCAGTGCTGGCTCAATCTGACATTGCCCCTTTCGCCCTCCCCCCTTACTCCTTCCCTTCTCCATCCCTCCCCCCTCCCCTCCAGCCCCCACCACCAACCAATTGCACAATCATTTTATTAAAGCTGTATGTACTGTTACTTTAAGGCGCTACAGGGTGGTCCATTGATCGTGACCAGGCCAAATATGTCACGAAATAAACGTCAAATGAAAAAACTACAAAGAACAAAACTTGTCTAGCTTGAAGGGGGAAGTCAGATGGTGCTATGGTTGACCCACTAGGTGGTGCTGCCATAGGTCAAATGGATATAAACTGCATTTTTTAAAATAGGAACCCCAATTTTTTATTACATATTCATGTAGTATGTAAAGTAATATGAATATTGTAGTTGGACCACTTTTTCGCTTTGTGATACATGGCACTGTAATAGTCACTGACATATGGCTATCAATTTTAGATGAACAGTTGGTAACAAGTAGGTTTTTAAATTAAAATACACAATGTAGGTAAGTTTGAACATTTTATTTTGGTTGTTCCAGTGTGATACATGTACCTTTGTGAAATTATCATTTCTGAGAATGCATCCTGTTGCAACATGATTACCTGTAAATAGCACATTAATGCAATAAATGCTGAAAATGATGTCCGTCAACCTCAATGCATTTGGCAATACAAGTAATGACATTTCTCTCAACAACAAGTAGTTCGCCTTCTGTAATGTTCGCACATGCATTGACAATGTGGTGATGCATGTTGTCAGGCATTGTCGGTGGATCACGATGGCAAATATCCTTCAACTTTCCCCACAGAAAGAAATCCGGGGACGTCAGATCCAGTGAACGTGCAGGCCGTGGTATGCTGCTTCGAAGACCAATCGACCTGTCATGAAATATGCTATTCAATACCGCTTCAACCGCACATGAGCTATGTGCCACATATCCGTCATGTTGGAAGTACATCGCCATTCTGTCATGTAGTGAAACATCTTGTAGTAACATCGGTAGAACATTATGTAGGAAATCAATATAAATTGCACCATCTAGATTGCCATCGATAAAATGGAGGCCAATTATCCTCCCTCCCATAATGCCACACCATACATTAATCCGGCAAGGTCACTGATGTGCAATCGATGTTGATGTAGCATTCTCAACAATGACGTTTTTGAGATTCTCGATTCTCACATAAGTTGTCTGCTACTGATGTGCGGATTAGCCGTGACAGCAGCTAAAACACCTACTTGGGCATCATCATTTGTTGCAAGTCATGGTTGACATTTCACATGTGGCTGAACACTTCCTGTTTCTTTAAATACCGTAACTATCCAGCGAACGGTCCAGACAATTGGATGATGTCGTCCAGGATACCGAGCAGCATACATAGCACACACCCGTTGGGCATTTTAATCACAATAGCCATACATGAACACGATATTGACCTTTTCCGCAATTGGTAAACGGTCCATTTTAACACGGGTAATGTATCATGAAGCAAATACTGTCTGCACTGGCAGAATGTTACGTGATACCACGTACTCATACGTTTGTGACTATTACAGCACCATCTATCACAAAGCAAAAAAAGTGGTCCAACTAAAACTTTCATATTTCTTTATGTACTACACGAATATGTAATAAAGAATGGGGGTTCTTATTTTAAAAAACACAGTTGATATCCATTTGACCAATGGCGGCACCATCTAGCAGGCCAACCATAGCGCTATCTGGTTTCCCCTCCAAGCTAGATGAGTTTCATTCTTTGAAGTTGTTTTGTTTGATGCTTATTTCATGAGATATTTGGCCCGGTCACTATCAGTGGACCACCCAGTATACAGTTCTGCTGATTTATGTGGTTTATTGTTGATGATGTAGGCTCTGTATATCAAGGATCTTTTATTTATGACTATACAACTTGTCAAAGAAATGAAATTTGACGTTACACACCTAAATTTTCAATGATATTATTAAATAAGTGGTTCAGCTTTAGTGAAAAGAAAAGCTGTCTTATAAGACTGAACTGTAGTACTGAAATTGTAATTTTTGACATTCTGGAAACAGTAGAGGTCAAATACAGCTAGTGAAAGTTTATCAGGAATGGGTACAGGAAAAAATAAATTGTTATGGAAATGATAAAAATGCTCGACAACATAGTTAAAAAAAATGGAAAATAATTATATTAATAAATGTCTCTACCACACAAATAAAAAGTAGATGCCAGTTGCATGCTTAAATTTCCTGTAAATGACACTACGGATGGAACATTTCTAGCATTACTACCGTCCTTCTTAAAAAAACTCAACTTCTTTGGAATGGGCAAAGAATATTTAAAAAAAGTCTTACGTATTTTTCATATGATGGTACCTCAACAATGACAGGTAGAAACAGTGGTGTAGGGGCATGACTCAAAAATTTATTTCCCTCTATCAAAATCTGGCACTGCAACAACCATAGCCTAGAGCTAGCTGTTAATGATTTCATCAGAGAAATCCATGGAATACATTACTTTCAGAAATTTGTAGAAAAACTTTATGCACTATGTAATCAGTATCCTAAGAACCAAAGGGAATTAGACACCTGTGCAACAGCTTTGGGGCAAGGAATGTTGCACATTTGTAAAATAGTCACAATTCAGTGGGTTTCATCAACTAAAGGAACTTGTACAAGCTGTGTGGGAAAAATGTGAGAACACACATACACAAAAAGGTTTATCTTATGCAAGCTTTCAGTGCCAATGACTCCTCTTCCCAGCAGAAGAGTTGAAGGTGAAGGAAAAAGTTGGAGAGGTTTAGGAAAATGGGCACAATTCAGAAAATTCAACCAGAACCCCGGGTCAGGGAAGAATTACTGGAAGGGATGAGAAGGAAAGACTGATTGTTGGACACTGCACCAGATGAGATTTGAAAACCTGGGAGCTTAAAGGTAGAAGATAGGGTAATGTGATAGAGAGAGAGAGTGCTGCTAAAACATTGTGCATGAGCTAGTAAGAGGGAAAAGCTAAGTGCAATGTATGTAACGGAGGTGGGATGGGGATAGTGAAAAATAGACAGGTCATAAAATGAAAGAAGTAGAAAACTAAAGCAATATCATTGTCAAACCCTATGCTCCTTCTACACCCACCTCCCCACCCTACAGCTCCTACCCTGCCTTACCCTAGGCACCCTCCTGTAACCACCTATACCAGCCCTGTAACGGGAAAAATATATACTATCAAAGACAGAGCCACCTGTGAAACGACATATCATATAACAGCTGTTATGCAAACACTGTTCAGCCTTTTACATTAGCATGATTACTACCCAGTTATCAGTTAGGAGGAATGGGCATAGGCAGAGGGTGTATACTGGCAATAAACAATATCCTGTTGCACAGCATGCTCTACAAAATGACAGTCGTGACCTCAGTGCCTGTTTCACCACATGCACCATCTGGATTCTCCCCCAGACACCAGTTTCTCAGAACTCCACAGTTGGGAACTAACACTACAACATGTCCTTGGTTTTTGCCACACACCTTACCTTAGTTCATGTTAATTCCTTCCGTCTCAGAATTTCTTCAAAGTACCTACTCCTTTCTTTACACCACTTTAGTTTTCTATATCTTTCATTTTCTGACCTCTGTCCCCCATCCTACCACTGTTACATACAATGTGCTTAGCTTTTCACTCTTATTAACTCATACACAATGTTTTAACAGTAATCTCTGTCTTCCATATTACCCGGTTTTTCACCTTTAAGCTCTCAGGTTTTCAAATCTCGTCTGGTTCAGTCTCCAACAATCAATAAGTCTTTCCTTCTCATCCTGTCTGGTAAGACTCACATGACACAGGGTTCTGGGTACCCCTGAGCTGTACCCCTGAGCTGTACCCCTTTTCCTAAACCCCTCTTCCTTCCCCTTCAACTCTTGTGCCAGAAGAAGGAGCCACTGGCTCTGAAAGCTTGCATAAGTTAAACGTTTTTGTATTTCTGTGTGCATGTTCTCCTGCCACCGCTTGGTGAGTAGATTTTTCTATTTATCCAATTACATTGTATTGTCAAAAACCAATTATTTTTGTTGTGATTAAAAGAACTATTAGAGTGTTTCAGTCATTGTAGCAAAATCCTGGCCATTTCAGCAAAGTAGTTAACAGCATGACTAAATGAAGTAAATTCGAATCTGTGCCTGTGTTAAAAATCCAATAAAATACAAATTATTCACAGAGGACAGTTTTACAGCCCTCTTGCAGACAATTTAGAGTCAAAACTGTCAACCGCTCAGTCTCCTTACAATGGAATGAGTCAAGATTTGCAAAATAGTAGCAGCTATAATAATCTCATCTGCCATCTAACAGTGTTAAGTCCATATGAATGACTGAAGAAGCTAGATATAATGTATGGAGAAGAAAGTACATCTCTGCAAACATTTTAGAATTTCATATAACAGGGAAATTAAAAGAGTTTTCAGGGAGTACAAGAAAAACAGAAATACTGAAAGGAAGCCTCGTGATCTATGGCCACTGCTTTGTTCTTCAGACACAGTTGCTACATCAACACAGGTGAATGCTCATTTGACTCCATGAATGAGATTGTAACACCTTTAAGGAATACACTTTCAGTGGGTTATGTGACTGATTTGATGTTCATAAATGTAATTGGACCTCCTCTTTCTGAATTTGGCCCACTGCCGTATGCAAAATCCGGGCTGCCAACTGGGAAGCGATCACTAGGGAAAGTCTCCTGTCATAAAAGGAAAATGACTGCAGGGCAACATCTCTTCAAGCTTGTCTGGAAAATTTTTAAGTATTATGTGAGTGCAAGAAGTTATAATTTTCCATCTAAAGCCACGTATTCCAAAGAGGCACAAAATTTAATCTAGGGCTTTATTGTAAAGTCTTAGTTGACCAAAACTTTATGCCACCATCTCTCCTCTTGTTATCACCAAGTTTAGTGCTGTCGGATGTGTGAACTAACAAACTTAGCTATAAAGGTTGGTGTAAGCCTGACACCCCTAACCTGGAACAGGCTCTATGTTTTTCATTCACATGGAAGTTTCACTTGAGTTTCATTTAGTACAGGCACTAAGCTATAATAGCATCTGAATGATATGTGATAGCTATGAGAAGATGGTCATCTCTCATTGAAATATATCTTGACAATCATGAGAATAAAATTAGCAATACTAATAAGAGAAACAATGCAGCAGTGTTCAGGAAGGAAACTACAGTGGCAAATTTAAATTGAAATAAATAATAGAAACTGAATTACCATTGGCACCTTTTTGCTTTTTTGTAATACGATTGATGTAAGAAGAAGTGAAGACTTTATATATCCCTTTCAGACCTGAAATTTTTCTTTCTTTCTATTTTTTTTCTATTTTTTGGCAAGAAATTTTTCTCTCATGCTGTAATGTTCTTAGGTGATTGTTTAATGATCTTAGATGCAAGATTTATGCAGAAATATGTGCCCATTTTCAAAATACACTTTGTACACTAGGCTTCTTTTTATGGACTAAAATAACTAATTTTGAAATATTCACTGTTGTAATAAACAAACTGGCCAATAAATGATTACCAATCAGTACAACAATAATAATAATATTCATATATACAGTGGAATATAACTAATGAACTACTTCTGTATGGTCTGGCGGACACAAGCTGCTGCATACTGCTACAATGACTTGTTGATATTTTTATAGTGAAACTCAACAGTTGGCAGCACTCATACATGATAAAAAGACTGAATATTCACAAATGTGTACATTAGGTTTCCATTGGGGAAAAATGTTTTTGTTCCAATTAAGAGACAGTAAAATTTAATGTACACAGTTGTAGCCAGTGCATCAGTTATTCACCATAAAAATGACATTCTCATTTAATAAACAAACAATGTTCTTACAGAAAATTGGCCAGAATACATGAGTAGGTCTTCAATAAACATTGTGGTTGATGTTGTTGGTACTCCTACTGTGATTTTCGACCTGAAGTCTGATTTGATACAGCACTCCATGCAGCTGTTTCCTGTGCAAATCTCTTCATTTCTGCAGAAAATATTGGTTACTGTAGTCAGCGATTGGTTTCCCCTTTACAGTTTTATAAATCCCTGCACATTTCCCTTCATTACCAAAGTAACTGTTCCTTGACACCCAAGAATCTGTCCTATCATCTGGTCCCTTCTTTTAGACAAGTTCTGCTATAAATTTCTTTTCTCCTCAAGGATTTTATAACCTGCGTAGTTCCACTAATACAACTAGTCTATACTTTTACTGTCTCGTTTATTAGTCCAGTTCCATCAAAATTTCCTGATTTAATTTGACTATTTTCCATTCCCTTGTTTACTTCTGTTGACATATATCTCATAATCCATTTCCAAGATAATACCCATTCTCCAGAATGAGATTTTCACTCTGCAGTGGAGTGTGCGCTGATATGAAACTTCCTGACAGGTTAAAACTGTGTGCCAGATCGAGACTCGAACTTGGGACCTTTGCCTTTCGTGGGCAAGTGCTCTACCAACTGAGCTACCCAAGCATGGCTCACGGCGCATCCTCACAGCTTTACCTCTGCCAGTACCTCATCTCCTACATTACAAACTTAACAGAAGCTCTCCTGCGGACCTTGTTCCATTCTGTTCAGCTTCTCTTCACTGTCTTTCGATATTACTGACAGAATTACAATTCCATTGGGAACCTTTCAAGTTTTTATTTCTTCTCCTTGAGCTTTAATTCCATTTCCAAATTTCTGTTCGGCTTCCCATACTGGCTGCTGAATGAAGAGATTGAACAACATGTGAGATGTGCAACAATCCTGTATCACCAGCTTCTTAGCTACTGCCTCTGTTACATGTCCTTTGAATCTTATAATTGCAGTCTAGTTTATATATTTGTTGTTGATAACCGTTCAATAGATGTATTTGACCTCTGCTATTTCCAGAATGTCAGAAATTACAATTTCAGTACAACAGTTCAGCCTAATAATACAGCTTTTCTTTTCACTAAAGCTGAATCACTTATTTAATACTATCATTGGAAATTTAAGTGTGTAAGGTCAAATTTCATTTATTTGCCATGTTGTATAGTCATAATAAAAGATAATTAACATGCAGTGGCTACACCATCAATGGTAAACTACATAAATCAGCAAAACTGTATAGTGCCTTAAAGTAACTGTATACACAACTTTAATAAAATTATTGTGCAATTGATTGGTGATGGGGGGGGGGGATGGGGGATGGAGAAGGGAAGGAACAAGGGGGAGAGGAGGAAAGTGACAATGTCAGATTGAGCAAGCACTGCACCTATAGCAAATGCAAAGGAGAGGCTCTCAGTTTGCATTAGGCCTCATGAAACGAAATGAAATGATCGCATGGCATTTATTGGCAGGGATATCCCCTTCGGGGTTCAAAGATTAGGATATAAAATAAAACAGCACTTTACAAAAATACTTTTCTCAATTTAATCTGGACAAGTTTAGAGATAAAACTAGTCAAATCAGTGACTCTAAGCAAATAACATTCATTGTTTATTAAGGTGAGGTCATTTAGACATTCTTGTCCCATAATGTTCCTTAACTCATTTTTAATGCACTTTAATGTTGAAAAAGAATGTTCTACACTGCAGCTGATGATCGTCAAAGCCAAGTAAATGCATAGGACTCTTCCTACATTTATGAAACATGATTTTAAATAATTTTCCATTAATAGTTTATAAAACTGCAGTTCCAGGAACCCGTGTTTTTCGCTGAAAATAGCAGCAGACACATCTGTTTTCAGCAACTCAGCAAACTGTACTAGTTCATTACCTAGCATTTCTTACAAATTGTCTGGGTAAGCACTGATGGTAAGTGGACTTCTCTTCTGCAGTTAAAGATTGAAATTTCCAAAGTAATTCAAATACACTAGTCACTCGATTGTACTCTTCCATGGATATAGTTAATACAAACAGCATATTATCATTTACTAAAATTGCTGCACTGACATTTAATGCCAGAAGTGTTGGCAGCCAACATCATAACAGTGCTTCAAAGAAGCCAAATACACAGAGAACAATTTCTTGGAAGAGACAGACAGACATCCTCCAACTGTCAACCAAGAGGCATCCCAAACACCACTACATCTCGGACTGCATGGAACTATTCTCTTCCACAAGAAACGTGATCAAAAATAGGCCCAGCTGTATCCTAGCACAAAGTGGTATTTAGGGCAGCACTCAGGCCAAACCAGGCTAGGCAGGACCAGACCAGACCAGTTCACACTGATTCTGTGAGGATTCCATCAATCATGATTCTCACTTGAGACTCATTAACATGACAACACTGCCATTCATGTCTGACTTCACAACCCCAGAAGCTGCCAGCTGTGGACTAAGAATGTTTGTGGCTTCCTTGCTAAAGAATATGGGGCTCCGTTATTGTGACTGGCATGTAAATTTATTCCTGTTTAACTTTCAAAGGGCTACATGGTGGACTTTGACAACTTTGTTCCCTACAGGTCTTTGACTTTAATAAAATGTGTGCTTAATGAACTTAGAATCAATGACAATCTAACCAGCCTTCAACTATCAGAAGTATTATTGTTGTTTCAAAAATTGATTGATTTTATATTTTGTTTCAATCCACATGGAAGCAGACATGCTATTAATCTTTGGTAAATAAACTAGTTCAATCATTTTTACTGGGATATTTTTGTGCCATTGTCAGTGGACACATCAGTTGGCAATGATGTTTTGTGCTCACACCAGGCTCGCATGTGTGGTGCAATCCAGGTAATCAGTGCTTGTGTATCTTTTCACTTGACAGTAAGCTCATCATAATATTACTTACAGCATGATGGAATACTACTCCAGCAGATGCACCACACCAACAATCTCCTGATGAAGCATCTGATGGCCATTTCCACATCCCCTCTAGAAATCCACTCCCACCTCTCCAAGATCAGCTCCACAGCTAAGGGTTTCTGGTGAGTGTTACCAACTTTCCAGACATGAAAGTTGAACCGTGGGAAAATGATGTTGCAGGTACGAAGCAACATTGCGTGGCTCACAGCAGCATGCCTTTTTTTGGCATATTTAGACTTGGACATTTATCACCTACTGCAACAACTGAATCTGGAAGTGGAGCACAGTGCCCTTCCATATGACTTACTGAAGACGAGTTTACTTGAACAGTTTGACTCTCAAGTGCAGGTTGTCATCAACTCCAAGGACACCCATGCAGAGGATTGATTTCATTGCTTACCTGCAGGGTGTATTTCACAATTCTCATTTTTGATGCAGTAGCCCCAGCTGCAAGCATTTTTATGCTGTTTCATTGGTTATAGCTGAGGTTTTGGTCCATGCCCTGAACAATGGTCTTAGAACTGACGTCTTGAAACACAAAAATCCATCTATAGGAATTTGTCTTACCATCATCAGGGCATCCAAACATCCCTTCAGTCTTTGGATACTCTGCAGGACACTTGACAAGTGTTTGTGACTCAGATGACATGTCATCCTCAAATCCAATTACAGACACCTGCCCATCAGACTTACAAAGATCAAGAAACACTCAGCACTCTGGTGCTGGCTCCAACAGTTTCCTTCTTGCAGTCACTGTTTTGACAGTCATCAGTGACACCAGTACCATGACCAGCAGGCAAAGTGCACCTCTTCTTGGCAATCTGGATGTAGAGCTGAAGTGTGTCAACTAGCTTTGAAGATGTCGATAGACTGTGCCCCCATAGACCCCTAGGATATGGGGACAGAGAACATGCATGAACTGTACCTGTGAATACTCAATCAGTGTTCCCATTCTCTACAGAAAGTCTCTCTCATTAACTGTCAAAATCAGTAAGTTATCAGTCTCTTTCCAGATAGATATGGGGTCAATTATGACATTTATTGATTTGGAATCATATTATAAGGTATGTCTCCTCCCCTACAACATTTTGATACCCAAGTGCAAGGTTATAGCAATGATCTTATGAAAATTAATGGACAATTCGTGGCCCAAGTACAGTCACAGTCACAGAACATCATGGCCATGATTTTGGTAGTGGGTGCCTGGAGAGCTCTCAATCTCTTAGGCATGGACCTGGTAGTGCACTACCGTCAGAAGTTCATGACCCCATCCCCACAGTCAACACACTGGGTACAAGCCCATACCTCAATTTTTTTCACCCTACTCTTCAGCTCTGTATTTTCACAACCCCTCTTCAGGCGTTACAGACTTTGAACCCTACATGGTCCTCCTTCCAGTGGCAACACAGAAGTTTTTCAAGGCTAGAAATGTTCCTTTTGTGCTCAGGGATAAGCTTGAGGGGAATTTACAGTACCTACAAGATGAACTCATCCTCACTCCAGTCCCAAACAGCCAATGGGGCACATCCATTGTCATTATTGAAAAATGAAATGGTGCCTTATGCATTTGTGGAGATTTCAAGATGATCATCAATGCCCAATACGAGACTGACATGTACCTGATACCTAAGATAGAGGACATCATGGTCTCTCTAGTAGGAATGAAAGTGTTTGGAAAAATTGATCTGAGGGATGCATACATCCACATGCCATTGCACCAAGAAACCCAACATTCCCTTTGGGTCATTCGAGTACATCAGACTTCCCTTTGGTGCAGCCAGCAACATAGCAATATTTCAACAGAGTTTAAAACATCTCGCTCATGATGAACTGGGAACAGCAAATTAATTAGAAAAAATTCTCATTGCAGGCAGAGATGTCTAAGTCCTGGCCAACTAATTGGACACCCTGCTCACGGTCCTCCAACAGGCCAATCTAAAATGTAAGACAACTGTTGTTTCTTTGTTCAAGCTGAATCTCTCTTACTCATTTTCAGTTCTTCCACGATCTGCCCCACACCTCAGTACATCGAACAGTATAAAAACTTCCATCTTGTAATAATACCAGTCAGCTTAAGTCAGTGTTGGGACAACTGAATAACTACCGAAAGTTTATTCCCCATGCAGCTGCCATTGCCAAACCACTACTCCACACGCTGTGGAAAAATATCCGTTGGCAAGGTTCCCGCCATACGACAAGGCTTTCAGAGACTTAAAACAGATCCTTCTTTACACCCCTTGTGCCTCACAGCATTCAACCCTGTCGCATCTCTTACCCTGGCAGCTGATGCATCAGACTGCTTGATGGTGGCAGTTCTGTCCCACATGATTGATATGGTGTAATGCCCAATTGCTTTTGTGTCCAAAATCCTCTCTCTGCTCAGTAAAGCGACTGCAGGTGGAGAAAGAAAAATTAGCCATAACCCTTTGGCCTTACAAATTTCCATGATTAAGTATATTGTCTTCACAGCTCGTGGTCTTGCGGTAGCATTCTCGGATCCCGTGCATGGGGTCCTGGTTTCGATTCCCGGCGGTGTCAGGGATTTTCCTTGCCTTGATATGACTGGGTGTTGTTGTGTTGTCTTCATCATAATCATTCATCCCCATTACAGTTGGAGGAAGGCAAACCACTTCCACTACGACCTTACCTAGTTGGCAGTGCGGGTCTCCTGGATCGTTCCCTACACTCCTCAGAGTATGGGACCTCATCATCATCCCATCATCAAGTGTATTGTAGGTATTTCATATTATTCACCAAACATAAACATTTGATTCCTCTTTCCAAGGGTTCAGCTAATAGTCCCACCAACCACACGCTACCTTATGAGGTGGGCCCTGTTCCTTTCGAGTTATAAGCATGACATTCAATATCACTCTATCACATAGCATGCAAATGCCGATCTCTTTTTCCCTCTTACCCCAGGGCCAGGACCTGGTGCACGACAAGGATCTCAAAGTGTGTATGCACCTGGATTTCCCTGCGGAAGAAACTGTGGTCAGTCTCCCACTGGATGCCTAGCTCATAACATATGTTGCCATGGGGAACCGAACACTCAGCAAGATCATCACCCTGCAAATACTTCTTGCAGTCAGAGATCCAGGACTACTGGCACCATCAGAACAAGTTTCCAACACTGAAAGATGTGCTGCTGCTCCAAGGAAAAAACGGCTACACCCAGTTCATCTGTGTTTGTCTCCAGCAGTGTTGAACATTGGAATGTGGTACTCACTAAATGTCTGGCCCACCAACGTATCAACTGACATGACATGGACTCTGCAATTCCTCAAATGGTATCATCTTGCAACACCTGCCAGAACAAGAAGGCTACCCCTCCATGCTATTCTTCCCTGCCGACCGCGGTGGTCTATCGGTTCTCAGCACTCAGTCTGGAACCGCGTGACTGCTACGGTCGCTGGTTCGACTCCTGCCTCGGGCATGGATGTGTGTGATGTCCATAGGTTAGTTAGGTTTAAGTAGTTCTAAGTTCTAGGGGACTGATGACCACAGATGTTAAGTCCCATAGTGCTCAGAGCCATTTGAACCATTTTTTTTGTTCTTCCCGTGGCTGGCCTCTTCCAGTACTTGGCCAGGGATTCATCTGGGTTTTGTGGACCCTTTCTTAGGCCACAATTGGTTCATTACAATACACGTGGGTTCCTAAGTGTTTCCTGTTTGCTTGCCACATCAACTAATCAAACTATTCAAACCCTATCTCTCATTTTATCCATCGGACTTTCTGACACTATTGTCACAGACAATTGGCCCCTCTTTACAGCTGCAGTATTCTCGACTTTCTGTGACAAAAATGAAATCTCCATAATTTCCGCAGCACCCGTCCACCCTACCTCAAATGGAATAGTGAAACATTTCATTTGTACTTTTATAACGCCAATGTCTAATCTTCACCATCATCATCCTGTGGAGAAGACGTCCACCCTTTTACTGGCTTCCTACAGGTTAATCCAGAAGGATGGCTCATCTGCTGAAAAACTACATGGCGTATCTCATTGGTCCCAACTTTCTATCATTCACAGCCCCCTCTACTCTACAGTCTAGCTACCACGGTTTTTAACTTAAAGGTCCAGTGTGGGCCATAATTATTACTTAGGGATACTAACTTCGGTTTCCAGCAGCAATACGCAAATTTTAAGGCAGGGCCAATGCAGAGGTGACACTTTAGGACGGCACACTGCTATGGTGCTTCTCCTTACACTGAGAAACTACCACTTTCTTTTGTTCCAGAGACAGAGCGACCAGCCATCTCTACCACAGTTACTGCCAAGCTATTTCAGTTACCAGTGGCCAGTTCACTGGAGGGCCTTTCAACAGCTCCACACGCCACATCAGGACTGATGCCAATGGATGGGGCGTCTCCTTCCCCCCACCCCCACCCCAAAAGACCACCCTGGCCACCAGCACGGATTCTTGCTCTCCAAGGATGTTTAGACGCATTTTGCCAACTCTGCCCATCTGCAGGAGTGCTGGGGGGAGGAGGGGATGCTCTACCAAGGTTTTGTTCATGCAGTGTCAGCAAGCAACATCACATCAGTGTTTTGAAGATGCATAACATATATGTGACAGTTTTCCAGACAGACAGTCATACACCAACTGTCCACCAGGAGGTGACCCAGGCACTGCTACAAGCGACGAGCCCCATGGACCAATTCTATTCCACAAGAAATATTATCAAAAATGGCTCCAGCTGTATCCTAGAACCAAGTGGTATTTAGTGCAATGCTCAAGCCAGACCAGACCAGTTCACTCTGAGTGAATTTCCTGGGCCAGGAATTGATTCCGTGAGGATTCCATCAAATAGGATTCTCACTCGAGAGCCACCTCCATGATGTTGCTGTCATTAACATCTGATTTCGTGACACTGGGAGCTGCCTGCTGTAGACTCAGTGTTTGAGGCCGCCTGACTGAGAAAGACAGGGGCTCTGTCCTTGTGGAAGACTTGTGGACTTATGTAGAGCATTTGCCTAGTAAGCAGGAGATCTGAGTTCAGATCCCAGTATGGCACAAATTTTCAGCTTTCCACATTGATTTCAATTAATGCCCACTCACAGCCAATGTCTGTAATTCCTTTGTGTCTTATAAATTTATTCCTGTTTAACTTCCATACTTTGACTTTTATAAGGTGTGCATTTAATGAACAGATACTCAGTGAATATCTAACCAGCCTTCAGTCACCAGAAGTATTAGTGTTCTATATAGAGAAGAGACTTAATGTTTTGTTTCAGTCCATGTCGGAGAAGATGTGCTATTAATCTTTGATAAATGAACTTGTTCAATCATTGCTACTTGGATATTTTTGGTGCCAAAGTCAGTGGACAAATCAAATGCCTTTAGAGGACATATCAAATGCCTTTAGATTCTGAAAAGCACAACCAGTCATGTGATTTTTATTCGTTAGTTATGTATGTATGTGAGGAATGATTTTTGACAGAATTGTCGTTTATTTTGTTGGTTGTACATTGCTTTGAATACAAAGAATTACTATTCATATTTGCACTTCACTATTTCCATTCTCAATCCAATAATCTCAAACAAAGTTGCTCGGCCATTCAGCAATATCGTTGGAGTATTATACTTTTGTTTCATTTTCGGCTTCTAGAATATGTAATGACATCAGAAGCGTGTAATATACTTTCCACCTCTCTTTTTAGGAAGAAGGTCTATCAGGGGCAAGATTGCTTTCTGCGCTTTTAACTTCTCTTTGGTTGAAAATTGATGTACACATACTGGTACGTTACGAGCCCCCTGTACACTACCTGTACCTATGGTAAGGACGTCACAACTGGGCTGCGGCCTCGAAGTCCTGGTCATTAAAAGTCGACTCTGTTCGGAACACTTCGTGTCGACTGCGCTCTGCCTC
Organism: Schistocerca piceifrons; assembly: GCF_021461385.2. Lineage (NCBI taxonomy): Eukaryota > Metazoa > Arthropoda > Insecta > Orthoptera > Acrididae > Schistocerca > Schistocerca piceifrons. The sequence continues at coordinate 280,216,797 of NC_060149.1, forward strand.
AGATTGCTGCCACGCTCGGCGACTCCAAGGTATTGACATTGTGGTTGTCTGACGAGGTGTTGCTGTGTTGTGTGAGTGATAAACTGATCAATTGTACTTATATTTCAGTGCATTCTGCGGTATGTGACACGATTACAAATGTTTCCTAAGGGTTTTGGATGTCATTGTGCTGTATTTCAATAACCTTAATTTAATTTCGTAGTCGTTGCCATAAAAAATGTACCGTATTTGAATACCGTCTCTATAATATTCATTCATGAATTGATGTTACTTTCGTCTGAAATTTAGGCCTATACCATAGCAGCTGATCGGTACGAGTCGGCCCCACCCGTTAGTTGTGAGTACTGTAAGGCAAACAATAAAGCATTCCAACTCTCACATCATCTTATCTTGCAATGGCCACACTACTTACCCATCTGTCCTAGATGTAAGCGTCCAACGTATCTCATGGCCGAATTCATCAACGTCAACTAAAATTAAGCACATCTTAAAACATTATCGTTTTAGCAAGTATTTCTGTTTGTTACTGAGCGGGAAAACTACACTCTTAAGAAGCTCTTGCTTTTAGTTGACTTTTTAGCATTCAGCTGTTTGTTGTTAGACGCATATACGGTTGAGAACCGAGGGCCCCACTGATACTTGATTCGGATCCCATGCGGCTCGCAGGCGCAGTTTCATGACCACTGATTTAGGTGAATAAAAGCACCCAAAAGTGTAAGCAAATGCTACACGACTTAATTAAAATCAACAGAGACAGAATGATAGATGCTTTACGTTCTGGAGATGATTTATCTCTTGCAGCATCTTCGCGGGATGACCTGCGGCGTTCTGCACACAATTTACAGGTTATATCCGAGAAATACAGTATGGATATCAACACCGAGGAAACAAAACCTATGGCTTTTTGCGGTTAATACCAGTACAAAGTAAGATCAGTTTGTAATATAATAATCTAGAGAAAGTGAATACATTCGCATATTTAACCTATTAACTGTCCTTTCAGGAAGAAAGAGGCCACGCTATATAAACCATCTGGTATTAAAAAAAAATGGGAGTCGGAATACTGGAAACTCTAATTGAAGGCAACAAAAATTAATGTGCCGACTGTTACTTCATGTTTGCTTGAACGTCACCAGTTCGCACTCCGAGCATTCCTATACAGTGTTGTTGCTGGTGATGAGTTAAGAAGCCTTTACATCAACTTCTTAATAATGGATAATCCCTAACAAAAGACATCTCCTCGAGCGAAGTTCATGGTGGAAAAATAATATTTTGCTTCTAGTGCCGCGAGAAGGGCGTTGTGCACTGAGAACTCAACCGCAGTGGTGTTTCTGTAGCAGCTGGCATTTTTGCTAACAACTGAGACACCTTTCGGTCGCAGTATAAAAAAAGACTAACAAAACTGCTTCAGTCCACCATTACACTGTAACGCACTATACTGATTTCGCAAATAAAACTGTCCAAAAGTTTGTTTGGGAAGTCACCCCTCACGCATTTATTCACCTGATCTTGGGTCCTCAAATGTTTCCCTTTCCTGCTCTTTATCGAACAACATCAAATACATTCGCAATTGCCAATATGAATAACCATCAGCTGTAGACAGGAATGATGATAATGAAAATTTGTGATGGGCCGGGGCTCGAACCCGAATTTCCCTCTTATCGTGTGAAGTTACTTTACCATTTTTTAAAAATACATTCTTAATGTGGTTTTACTTAATACCACAACAAAAATAAATGTATCTAGCACCGCATCATGCTCTGAGTAAAGAAAACAATATCACGGCACGTTCCTACACCGAGGTAATGTATATGGGGAAAACGAAAAAAAAAAGTGCTTCATACAGGATTCAGAAGGGTGTGTCGCTACTCTCCTTACGCTTCATCATCCAGGTACGTCTTCACGTATATCATGCTATTCCACAGAGAATCGAACTTAGTCTTGTCAGCTCACTCAATGAGTGTCTTCTCCTACCTGTTGATGATCCAGCTGCGTGGAGGGTCGCGTAGGGCACTCCCTAAGTAATTAGAAAAATACTGTCTGAATTTTGGGTTCCGTACGATCTTGCAATGACGTTCTTGTAGGTAGTTCCAAAAGTCGAATACATCTTTAGGTCCATCGTGAAATAAGTAGTGTGCCGCATGCGCACGGATCCACGTGACAGCGGTGGTCTTGGCGCGCGGGAAATATTGTTGATCCGGAAATAGTAGAAACCGAGGTGTAATGTGTTCCGGAGTCACTCGTAGAAAATACGACAAAAATTGTCTCACCAAGCGCCATACGTCTTTTGCCGCGCCAAATGTGAGACGGTGTTCGTCCGTGTCTGGTATCCCGCAGTCTACGCAGAGAGGCGATTCCGCCATGTTTATCTTGTGGAGGTGTGATCGGGTGATCTGTTTACCATTGACTGTGATGTACCATGTGGATCGGACAGCTGTGTCCAGTGTAACCGCGTGAATCGTCTTCCACACCACCTTCCAATTAACCTGAGGGCTTTTGGTCTCCACGATGTTTGGTGGGCGCCTCTGCTGTAGGACATAATATATCCCGCGCCGACGCCTGTTTCGTCGGTGGTACTGTGATACGGACATAGCTGTGTTCAATGTAAAAGTTCCCAAAGTAGTAGAAGGGTGGGGGTATGTCTTGCGTCGTCAGTGGGGGCATAAGGGAGGGCGGACCTAAGGACTCCAACAGCAAACCTGTCAAACTTTCCGGGTGGTAGTGCCACAGCTTGATGTGTGAGCTGACATACAGGGCCACAGCTCTGTCGTGGACATGGACTAGACCAAGACCTCCCCTTTCTGGGGGAAGGGTCAGTGACTCATAACTGACTTTGAAGAGCGTGCCTGTACTGACGTAGGCTCCGAATGCCGCTAATAAACGTCGAGCCATCAGTAACGGTATTGGAAGAACACGCGCTATGTGTGGAAGGCGCAATGTGAGGTAAACATTGACGAATTGTGTCCTTTGGAGAATGTCGAGGGTCCGCAGACGAAGGTTGAAGATCTGGACCCGAATTTGTTGTAATAAGCGGCGGTAGTTAAGAGCCGCAGTGCGCCGTATGTCGCCGTGAAACTCTATTCTGAGACATTTGATAGTGCCACAAAGCTGTAGGTGTTCGACACACGCTGGGGTCAACCCGTCTCCTATGGCCATGGCGACCGATTTGGCGACGTTGAGACAGCCGCCGGAAGCCACACCGTACGTGGTAATCCATTCTAGTGCTCTGTTGACATCGACACTATTGCGGAACACGAGAACCAGGTCGTCTGCATATGCTGTACAGCGAAATGTGACGTCACATAGGGTAAAACCGGTGAGGCATTGACGGAGGCCACAGAGGAGTGGTTCCAGTGCCAGAGCATATAGTAACGTCGACAAGGGGCAGCCTTGACGCACAGAGTTGAAAATCGGGAGGGACTGCGAGAGACGCCCGTTAATGAGCACTTTGGAAGTCGCCCCTCGGAGGAGGCGCATAACGACGTCTGTGAATTGCTGGGGGTACTGCATGTGCTGGAGAACGGACGTTAGGTAAGCGTGATCCGCTCGATCAAAAGCTTGGCTAAAATCTAGTGATGCCAGCGCTCCCGGGATGCGGCGTACCCTGGCTAGGGCTTGTAACGCCGGAAATGCATATCCTCCTATTTCCATCTATTGTACTATAATTTGTTTTCCTTATTTTTGTTACCTGAATATATGACATTTCTGTGTCTTTACATATTGTAATTGTTTTACTATTTGTATATATATATTTATGCACTCATGTCGATGTATAATTGGTTTGTTTCGTAAATATTATTTGTATTTTTACGCTGGGTCTTGCCTAGGGAAAACTGCTATCGAACGATTACGTCGATAGGTCGTGTGACGAATCAAAGTGTGTAGGATCTTTGGTAGTGTTAACTCTGCCGCGTGGAGCGCGGGCAGAACAGTGGGGGAGTCTGGCGGGAGTAGCGAGTGGAGCAGGTGTCGTGTGACGCTCCCGCGAGTTGCCGCGCTTTCGGGGTTTGGCAGCAAGTAATTGCGCTCGACTCGCGATGATAGTTTCTGACATGGTGTCGCGGACGGGAAGCATTAGCTGGCGCACATCAAGAGCCCGTTTCGCCTGGTGACCGTGTCGAGAAGAAGGCGCGCCAACATCCAGCTTCTGCAACAGCGACGGCCGACAATGAGTGACTGTCGCCACCTCCTCGATCGACGGCTTCAAACCTTCAATCAACCAACAAGGAAGACTAAAAGCACGTAAAGTTTCAGAACTGTATGGCAGACCTCAGCTTTTCAAATTGTTCCATTTGCCTCGCAAAATTACAGCAACTTAGCATGAACCTTTGTTGCTCATTGTCCCAATTGCATTGCCAAGCAGGGTCCCTTCCTTTTCCGAAATGAACCCGAGTGTCGTTGAAATTCAAACGCCAGCATTAAAATAATATGATTAGATTTCACTGCTTTAATTTCAAAGTTCAGTAGCTGGCTACAATATTTAGGTTACACGAGCACAAATTTAGAGTGCGAGTTTTGTTAGCATATTTTAGCTTACCTGTGACTGCAGCTCAGCTTGGTACGTACTAAATTTTACTATTGTTAATAGTTCAGAATCATTTAATTCAAGTTCAAAGTTAAATATCTTGTTTCTAAATTGCGTAGAGTCAAGTTGCTTTTGAAATGATTGTTGAGGTAGTCCAAGACTAACCGTATTTTACTGGATTTCGATGTGCTTCAGAAAGAAAGCTCACTATTAATTTCAGTCACTAAATTAACTTTCAGTTTTCTGGTTTTATTAATTCTTTTGCTAAATTAAGTCAGAGTGTAGCGAAATTTATTACTTCTGACAAACTTTCAGTTTTCACACTACACGTGTCAACCTTCAGTTGCCACGCTTCTAGTGCTAATTATATGTGTAATAACCTTTCTTTTTCAGTTACTGTAGTAATTGTCCTTAGGACTGGCGACCGTGATTTCCTCCAAATCTCAAATATCTAATTACCGCTAGTTAATTGTTAACGTAACGGCCGCACATTTACTTTCTTTATTAACTTTATCCCTTTTCAAAATTAATTTCCACCAGTTTCATTTGCATTTTTCCTTTCATTTAGATGTAACCCTTTCCTCCCTCTTTACCGATAGATTAACTTCGGTGACGATTGCTTTTCCCAAATTTCCATTAGGTACACACGGTTTAATTTTTCACTGTCTTTAAGGTCGATAAGTGAGGGGGGAGGTTACAGGCTATTAAGTCACGGTATCGACACAGTGCTGTGTGGATGTTGTTGATACCCCCTAGGGAAGTCTGATCTGGCGAGATGACGTAAAGTAGGGTCTGTCGTAGACGGTTTGCCAATAGTCTGGTGAATATCTTCATGTCGCAGTTGACGAGTGTTAGCGGGCGGTAATCTTGTATTCGAGCCCCACCTTTAGGTATGTGAACCGGTATAATTATTCCTTCTACGAAGGTCGCAGGGAGCGGCACCGCGGGGGACATAATTTCCCGACAGATGTCTGTTAACTTGGGAGCCAGTAAATACTGGAAAGTTCTATAAAACTCCACAGGGAGCCCGTCCGGGCCAGGAGACTTATTCGCCGCTCCTTTATCGATGGCGTCGATAACTTCATCTTCCGTAATGTCGTTCAATAATTCAGTTTGTAAATCCTGTGGGACAATGCCGTAAACCAGTTGTGAGACTGCTGTCACCGTCGTCGGGTCGGAACATTGAGCAGAATAAAGTCATGCGTAATGGTCGAAGAAGGCTGCAGCAATATCGGGTTGTGTGGTCTGATGACGGCCGTCCTCAGTGGTGATGGCACGTATCAGCACTCGTTGTCACAGTATACTTTCTTGGATGACGTGGTACATGGTGGGTCGCTCCGTTGCGAGTCTGTCTTGTGTTCGCGCTCGGACAATCGTCCCTTCGAGGTGTCGGCGCACATGGGCTACAATCTGTGCTTTCGCACGCTGAACTGTCAACTGTCGTTCTTGTGTGGGTGGCAAGGAGGCGCATTCGTGAAGGACGGTGAAATAAAAATCAAGGGTCTGCCGCCTGCAAGCAGCAGTCTCACGACCATACATAACAACGGTTCACCGTAGGGCTGGTTTGGCGCAGGTTAACCACCAACTAATCGACGTAGGATACGTTGGGAGGCGGCGGATGCACAAACTCCACGTGTCTTCGATGGCGCGTTGACAATCCGGAGAAGCGAGATGAGCAAGGTTTAATTTCCAGGGATGTCGGCTGTTCAAAAATGGTTCAAATGGCTCTGAGCACTATGGGACTTAACATCTGTGGTCATCAGTCCCCTAGAACTTAGAACTACTTAAACCTAACTAACCTAAGGACATCACACACATCCATGCCCGAGGCAGGATTCGAACCTGCGACCGTAGCGGTCGCTCGTTTCCAGACTGCAGCGCCTAGAAGCGCTAGACCACCGCGGCCGGCGATGTCGGCTGTGCCACACCTGTTGGCGACGAAGGGTGACGGCACATATATAGGTCTCATGATCAGAAAAGGCTACTGGCCACACCTCCGCGTCACTCACCGTTGCCACGAGAGAAAGGGAGACGTAAATCCTATCGATGCGACTAGACGAGTGACTCGTGAAATGAGTGTATCCCGGTCTATTTCCTTGGACATGTTCCCATGTATCTACCAGCTGGAGATCACCAATGAGTGTCTCAAGTTCGTGGCAGGGTGAATGGCGTGGCAGCTGATCTTTAGGTGCTTGGGTGCAATTGAAATCGCCCCCTAATATCAAGTCATCGTGCCTGCCCTGAAAAAGCGGTGCTATTCCTTCTGCGAAGAAGAGCGACTGATCACGACGGCAATTCGTTCTGGAAGGGGCGTACACATTGATAAACCAGACGCCTTGCACCGTTACGGCCATTCCTCTAGCGTCGGGGAGATATCGGCCTTCGTCCGCCTCGAGGCCCTCTCTGAGGAGAATTGCGACTCCACTGTTAGTTGGCGAGGCGTGGGACACATGAGCCGTATAACCATACATACCCGGGAAATCGGCGACGAAGACTTCTTAGAGAAAGACAATGTCAACGTCTGCTGCATTGGGCATGTCTTGGAGCAGCGACAACTTCGTACATGCCCGAATGGTGTTAATGTTGATGGTCGTTAAGCGATAGGTCTGTAGATCGTCTCCTGCGGTGGGGGCCACCGTCAGTGTCGCCGTAAAAGGTGGGGCCTGTGATCTGCTGGCCGCGTCCGCGCCGTCATCTGTTGCTACTCGGGAGGGGCCGAGGTGTGGGAGGAGAGACCCCTGACCTCATCCACCACAGCGACCGTAGAATCGTCTTCAATGTCATCCGCCTAAGGTCTGTAAGTTAACGGTGGCTGCGGTAGAACACTTGTGGGCTGAGTGACTAAGGGTGAATCCGCAGTTGTTTCCGGTTGTGTACCAACGGCGGGTGCTGTGCTGGCCATCTGTTTGCCCGAGAGAGCGGAATTGGGTTTGTCAAAATCAGACAAAGTGACAAATGAGGGCGATCTCGTGTCATCCATTTTCCTCGTCGTTTCGTCGGCCGTCCGGTCATCAACTGGAGAAGACGTCCGCTGGAGGCAATCGTCTGAGGGTGTGCGATGTCGCTTTTTATGTTTTCTTGGTGACCTTTGTTTGCGGACGTGGGTTTCTGTGTCTGAAAGAGTTTGTGGTTCCCGTATAGCTTCCCCCTCAGGTAGAAAGGCAGAGGTCGGTACAACCCTAGCGTCGAGTTCCATTCTCTCGTCCGAATCTTCATGTGGAGTCGATGGGCAGCGTCGTTCTTCAACCTCTGCAGATACTGTAATGATGTTGGTCAATCCAGGACCGATGACAGGTGAGCATTCTAACGCTTCCTGTCTGCCGGGGGGGGGGGGGGGTTGTCATCTGTCATGACGGTCGATCGTGTCACCTCTGCGTAATTGAGGGGAAGGGCCGTGAGCGTAAGAGGTGGTGTCGTGTCATGTAATGGAAGTTGTGTAACCCGACGTTGAATACACGCCGAGTGCACATGACCCTCCTGACCGCAACCAGAACAAGTACGAGGTTGTCCGTCGTACATTACTATTGCTCAACAGCCACCTATGACTAAGTAGGATGGCACATGTTTCTTTAATTCAATTTTCACTTGTCGGACGCCGTTGAGGACCTGGTACGTCTCGAAGGTGTTCCATTTTTCGGCCACGTGGATAATTACCGTCCCATAAGGGCGGAAAGCTGAGGTAACGACGTCCGGTGGTACTTCGAAAGGGAGTTCGAAGACTCTTAGTGTGCGTAATCCTAGTTCAGCATGGTCAACAGTATCCTCTCCGATGTGACCATCGGAGTGTTTGAACTTGAGAGTGTTCGCGCATCTGTTCACAACTGCGTGACATAACTCGTCATCGACCATCTTGACGTAAACGACGCTACTTGTGATGGATAGGTGGATACCGATGATATGTTGTGTTGGTATTTGAACTTCGTCACGGATGAATCGTTCGACTTCAAAGGCTCGTGGTCGTGCGTAGTCAGGCTGGAAGCTGATCTTGATGGTAGCTTTTCTGTACGAATGAGCCATGGCGACTCAGTGTAAACGGACGCGAGTATTAGCTGCGGCGAGGAAGAAAACAAACTACGCATGGTCGCGACTCTGTGGACGGGACATAAACAAGACGTCCTCGCCGCTCACTGGCCGAAAGCAGACTGTCCATTTGGCCAGACCCAAACTCCCATATGGAGGGCTCAGAAGCCAGTCAGTGTAAGTCATCGTTTCTCTACAAGTGAATTATATGTCGTAACAGATTCCTCAGCATTCAGTCTTTCAGTTGCCGAGACGAGTTAAGTCACAATTTCACATTTCTTATGCTAGATGGCAGCACAAGTACTGACTACAGCAACGACCTATTTATATACGTCATTGGACCGACTAAATGAGCCGAAATGTTCAGAAGTCATTTAGTGTAAGTCAGTTTGCGACACCGGTTTGTTTATTTTGGCCTAGTGTTAGACATAGAAATCTGCTACTGTTACACAATATGTGATTTTTAGATCAGGGTGTCCTCTCCACTCGTTGAAAACACGCCGGTTTCAGATAGCGGTTCTGAATATGTACTAGACAATGATAATAATTCGTCCAATTCAAGTATGTACATTCTAACCTATAAAATGTTTCTTAATGTCATGTGACCATGCGAAAAGGCTTCTTTCCCAAAATTAGTGTATTTTTATCTCGTTAATGGCCCGCCCGGTTGGCCGTGCGGTCTAATGCACGGCTTTCCGGGCAGGAAGGAGCGCCTGGTTCCCGGCATGAGTCCGCCCGGCGTATTTGTGTCGAGGTCCGGTGAACCGGTCAGTCTGTGGATGGTTTTTAGGCGGTTTTCCATCTGCCTCGGCGAATGCGGGCTGGTTCCCCTTATTCCGCCTCAGTTACACTATGTCGGCGATTGCTGCATAAACAAGTTCTCCACGTATGCGTACACCACCATTACTCTACCATGCAAACATAGGGGCTACACTCGTCTGGTGTGAGACGTTCCCTGGGGGAGGCGGGGGGGGGGGGGGGGGGTTCCACCGGAGCTGAACCACACAATAACCCTGAGTTTGGTGTGGGGCGGCGGAGGGGCGAAGTGGACTGTGGTAGTTGTCGTGGTGTTGTGGACCACTGCGGCTGCGGCGGGGACAGAGCCTCTCCGTCGTTTCTAGGTCCACGGTTAACATACAATACAAATACAATACAATACATTCAATGACTTCCTAAATGTTTTATTTATTTGTAGATGTCGCTGAAGAAGATGATCGCCAGTTAGACAACCACGATGAAAGCAATGAAAACGAAATTATGATGATACAGAAAGGTAGAAAACGGAATAGGGAGCAATATTTATGGAAAAGGGTTGTCAGTTCTGCCAAAAGATGTTCTGAGGAAGCTTATGTGAACAGAAGTGGGAAAAATATGCGTGCAAAATCCTTTAAAAATGTGAACTGTAAATGTTCACGAAAGTTATTTGATTTAGTAAATCCTGCAGAATGTCGATCATTGTTCGCATCCTTTTATAAATTGGGCGATAATGTAAAGCAGAACGTCTATCTTCGTGGACTGATCCAAAACAGGAAAGTGAAGCAACGTCATCCAAGAAACTCATTGAAGGCACAAAAATCGAAAACTCTGACATATTATTTGACAACAGTGATGTCAGTTCGTGTGTGTAAAAAGTTTTTTATGGACACATTTCAAGTTAGTGATGCTCGTCATTACAAAATATCGGGTAGTACAGAACCGTCCACATGTAGTGATAAAAGTGGCCATAGGCCACTAACAAATAAAATCGATATGACAAAAGTGAAAGAACACATCGAATCGTTTCCTTCTTATAAAAGTCATTATACCCTTTCTGATGCGCCGAATCGGTGATATTTGCAGTCTGATCCGAATATCAGAAAGATGTACAACCCTTATGTGGAGAAATGTGCGCAGGATGGTACCAAACCTGTCAAAGAAAAGGTGTTTTATCACGTTTTTGCTACTAATTTCAATTTACATTTTAAACCCCCGTCCAAAGATACATGCCACCTGTGCGATTTCCTGCAGAACATTCCTACTTTTGAGAATGATGATGCAAAAAAGGACGAGCCAAAGATTACAAAAGAACTTCATCTTCGTAGGGCACAACAAGCAAGAGAGTCTTTGAATTCAGAGAAGTTGCTTGCAAGGGATGATGTTTACGTTTTTACTTTTGATCTGGAAAAAGCTTTACCTTTCCCAAAACTTCCCACATCTGCTGCCTATTACAAGCTAAGTATGTATGTATATAAGGTAGGAGTGCACAGTTTTAATGAATCTAAAAGTTACATGTACATGTGGGATAAGACAGAAGGATCTTGAAGATCACTGGAAATTTGAGCATGTCTTGTTAAACATCTTAAACAACATGCGTCATGTAAACGCCATATTATCATGTATTCATATTCTTGCTCAGATCAAAACAGGAATATCAAACTAAGTTTATCGTTGGAAAAACTTTTGCAATATCCAGGGATGGCAGTTGATTACATTGATCACAGATTTATGGTATCAGGACACAATTACCTCCCAAATGATGCAGATTTTTCTGTTATCGAATCCAAAGCAAAAAAGAAAGTATTTAATTTTGGTCCAACAGATTGGATTGATTTGGTATCAATTGTCAAACGCAAAAATCCATTTCTGCTTACACAGATCAAGCGAGAAGAGTTTCTTTTAACCAAAAACGTGGAAGCTTCAATTTCCAATAGGAAAACCAGTACCGAAGGGGGTAAAGTAAACTGGTTGAAAATGAAGTAGCCAAGATACTGCAAAGACCAAGAAAATTCTATTTTCTGCAAAGAAACATAGCTGGAAGATATTGCATTTTATGAGATCAACACTACATCAACTTCAAACGGAAGGCATCCTCATTTGATCACTATTGTTCAAGATCCCCTGTATCTAGATCGTCAACTTGTTAATGAACCGAAAAAAGCATATGTTGGAACTTTTGCAATATATTCTTCCACATTACCACTCATTTTATCGATGGCTACTTTTAATAAACCAAAGCACACGTGCATCATCCTCAAAAACAAAAGAAATCAAGAGTCCTGCAGAGTATAGCAGCGATAATGATGAATATGTAGACTAAATTCATCAAAAAGTGCAGTGGGGAGTGACCATAAGTCACAGTTTTTCTGTTAAATTATAGTTATGTTGTAAATTATTTACGTTACATTCTTCTGTATCCTCACAATAGGTGAGTTGTTGTAGTAGATTTCAATAAAAAAGTCTTATCATTTTAGGAGTCACCTACATTTTTCTGTGTTACATTTTGAAAACATCTAATTATCTTCAGTTTCACTATGGACTGACACTGATTTTCATCTGAACCCTCTATATGCCATAAACCATACGTCTACAACATGCACTAGTACATCCATGACGTATGTTTCCATAAAGGTGAGACAATTTACTTGAAAGTCGCTTGCCGTGTGTTGGTGTATAAATACGATATTGCGGTGTCTGCGTTATTCTGAATTACGATGCAAGGTTCCTTTGGACTTGCATCTTTTTGGAGAAAATGCACTTCAAACCTGGTCTGACGACATCTTTAACGCCAAACAAATAGATTTCTATGGGCATGAAATTGGTAAAGTACCTGAGCATTGTAATACTGTCATAGGGAATTGTAGACAATTTATTGTTGGGGATTAATTTCTCTTTAATATTATTGTTGTGTTCAATAAACCAATGGGAAAACGCTATTAAAATATGCACTTTTCTCTTATAAATGAATTACAAGTTACCACCACAGCTTTACGACCAAAGTTTATTTTAATAAAGCATAATGTATCTGTTGCACAAGCGTACCCAAATCGGCACAAAGTAAGATATTACGTATTTTGGGCTTACAAATGTGTTTGCATGCTATCCTGTCCTGTCATACTCAAGTAGTGTGGAAATTTGGCAGTTGGAGTAGACTCGTGGTTCCCCACATTTTCAATCTGGCACCCCCCTTTGCAACGCCAGAATATCTCTTGCCCCCTATGTTTATTTATTAACTTTTTTGCTTCTTTCGAAAAACTTCATTTGACAATAATCTGCAATACACACTCCAGTAAATGAGGGTTCCATTTGTATAGTAATACATAACTACACTGTTTCAAGGGACTTGATAGTCTAAATAAAAGTATCTTTATGTCTTACTTGAATACGTAATCATATTGTTTTCACTTGAACAACACTTTTCACATCAAACATTTTATTATGTGATGAAAGTCACAGGAAAAATTCAGAACATCAACGAGGAGTTTGAAACTGTTTTTCTTACAGAAGCTCTTGAATGTTTGGTTTCATGTTAGATAAAGCACATCTAAGGTCTCAGTCCATGTGCAGGTGACTGGTGTTTTCTTTTAATGATGGCTAGTGCTGAGAATTGAGTCGTACATAGGTATGTAGATTAGAACTGTTTGAAGACTTTTAAGACTGCCTTTGCAGCTCCATTTGTTGAAACTGTTCTTCAGGACTTGAGTAACAACTCAATTCAACTACATCCTCATGTATTTCATAAGGGAGTGTATGCACATTAGTTGTGAAAGATGATCTTGCTAATTTGCGCTTCCAGTCTTCTAAAGATAAATTAGGAAAATAAATATTCGTTTTATAAATAAAAACCGCCCTTTTCTTGCTGCAATGTATTTTAGTTTTTCAAGACGTGTTTCGGCTTTTTCTTTAAGGCATCTTCAGTGGAATCTGGAATGATAGAGTTTCGTATTGATTTGCGATATTTGCAGATTATAAAACAGTTCACATCTTGTTCTTCATGTAAATTCGTTTTTACCTACAGTTCTTCTCGTTTTTAGTTGAAATCTGCGTTTCCTTTCATCTGATCACGTGCTGAAGGTCGGACTATAACTTCACTTACGAAACATAGCACATTTTAATGTTATGAACTTTTTTCGCAATTTACATATTGTTTTCAGAAAGAAAAGGCCGTTTCCATTTACAAAACACAAATATTACAGAGATGCTTCAGGAACTCAGTCTGGAATTACTGCAGGATAGGTGACGTTTTTGGGGAGCACTAGTATTAGGGCAACCTGTGTGTCACCCCACATTGCATTGTTGCCAAATTCAATCAAGATGGCTGATCCAAGATGACAGCAATAGATGTGGCAATGTCGCAATGACGGCATGTCGGGAAGTTCAAATTTTGGTGGGAAAACAGGTAATTTGGGCTACCTCCACTAACCTAACCCCCTCTCCCCCCCGCCAGCCAGAGTGGCCGAGTGCTCCAAGGCGCTACAGTCTGGAACCGTGCGACCCCTACGGTCGCAGGTTCTAATCCTGCCTCGGGCATGGATGTGTGTGATGTCCTTAGGTTAGTTAGGTTTAAGTAGTTATAAGTTCTAGGGGACTGATGACCTTACAAGCTAAGTCTCATAGTGCTGAGAGCCATTTTGAACCTTTCCCCCCCCCCTCCCCCTACTCCTCCAAAGAAAATGATGTGAATTTCAAATTTTGGCAGGGAAAAAGGGTCACTTAGGCTACCTCCAATAACCTAATGAAATGGCGGGAAAATAGGTCATTTGGGCTACCTTTACTAACTTAAGTCATCTGACAGCCACCTTTTCCTTGGAATTGACAGGAAAAGGACTCAGTTTGTCTCCAGCTGCTGGGGAGAGCAAGGGGTGTACTTTATTTATTTTGGAACAGTTTATTTAGGCATGGATGTCATGTAATTTATTTATTACACTGATACAAAATACTCGCCCTGGCGTGCTTGAGGTCACAGTAAATAGCCTACAGACCTGCAAAGTACTCGTTAATTACCGAAATAATGCAGTTCACTTACGTACAGACACAAAACAACTCGTAAATTGTCAAAAAATAGTGCCTATATAACACTATGCAAACACACCCGCAATCCGTAAACAGCCGAAAATAAAGCAGTGCACGAACACTCATTGCACGTAAAAACACTTTTGAACTATCGTCATCCACAAATTATCAGCAAACTGTTCCCTACGGAGGTCCCATGGCACGCACGCCAGACGGTGTGCTCACGCTGGTCCCATACACGAGACGCCTCTGGGCTGCGCACACGTGTTTACCATTGCTGGAGCGATGCCTTTCTACCCGCAGTCCAGTGAAGACCTAACTGCCGAGCGACTCACCATCATAGGCGCAGATAAAAGGTTGTCGGTGTTATACTGACATCACAGGTAGATGTAAATAAGAGCCTACTTCTCAGACATACTAAAGTGCTGCAGAAATAGTTAACGGTCAATTTTGTAGGAGCTTTCGTGATGTCTCAGTTTGTCTACGTGGAAATTCTTGCCCTAACAGGACCTGTTCACGAAAGTAGCCTAGAATAACGCCGACTGCATTCTTCCTGATGGTCCTAACGTGTCACCCCGTCCATCACGTGTTACTTTTTTTGGAAATAGTAAAGTCCTAACATTCTCACCACTATGAAGAGGCTCCTATGTCCCAGCAAAAAGAGTGTCTGGTGAATGAAGGGAGCATTCTGATTGGCTCTTACTGAATTTTCCCCCCAAATTACTGATGCAACCAGTGTGGAAGCACTGTTTGCCTTTTTTTTCTGCAGACGAAGCTTTCACTGACAAACTGTTTTGTACAGATCGCCATATTGCACTGACAGTTAAATCCAGCAACAGTGGCCTACATATCACCAAACACGGAAAGACACTTCCTCACTTCCATTGCTCTGCCACTGCCGATAGAAGCCTGAATACTTCAGCATGAAACCGATTTCCACGTACCATATCAATGTAATAAACACACAATTCATATTCTGCGCCATACAAAAACACCACTTCTGCATCCTGTATATAGATATCGACCATCAGACACACGTACATATACCGTGACGATTGTTGTAAAAAGGCTGGGTCGTTTCCCCTTGGCACAAAGGCGTTACTGTTTCTGGCCCCTACCTGCTTGCTTGCTACACCCATCTCCAAACTCTGGGATTACAAGAACTTACGTATTTTCACATGGTTTACCAGAATATCATACCAGTCTCACAATACTTTTCGATATCAAGCACATAGCAGTATGCTACCGATCGCTTGCAGAAAATAATTCAGAAGATATAGTCTGGAAATTATTTCTCTAGAAACCCAAAACTTTATCGAGGTGCAGTGTGCTGTAAATCACTGAGTATCTAGAAACTTATCTTGTCTGTAAACATCTTTACGTGAAAACTCCAAAAAAATAGAGGAAACTGATATTTCCACTCATGAATTCCTATGTCAGTGATACAACAGATTTCAAATCATACTTATAACTTACAAAGTCAACTAGGTATTTCTCATGTATAGAGAACCAGCAAATGTGCCTTCCACAAGTCTTTCACCTGCTAGATGCGCACACCACAATCGATGTTCTCCCAACCAAATAAAGATGGGAAATGTGCAGAAGCAGTCAACCGGACAATTTACATGCGAGGGAATAATGGTCCATCGCGAACACACGTACATACTGAATCTTCTCAAATTTCCACTCGATCAGGACGGCTGTTCAACACATACTGAGCATTAGTTCTCTATTCAGCCATCTAGAGGATGACACAGTTACGTAAGGTACATTCCTCTATACCAACAAGCTCCTGACATTAGATGGAAACATGAATCATTCCCACCACAGGCCACAACCACTGCGTGCCACGCACCCCCAGACAGAATCGTTGTAGGAAACCGGCCACACACATATTTAATCGCTATACTTACAATTAAGTATTACAATTACAGTCTCAATTGGACGATATTCAACAATGAGTGAAGTATCAGAAATACCACCTGCTGACGGCTGTGACTCTGGGAATAGGAATGTGTGTTCCATTCTTATGACTTGAAATACTTTCATTCCGTATGCAGCTATCGCAGTATTCCATGTCAAATCCATACCTTTCCAGATGATTGCACATAATCATTCTCTTTCCTTGTTGGAACATGCACACACACACACACACACACACACACACACACACACACACACACACACACACACACATTTTATAAGTCTGATGCTCATGTCGAACCTATCACATACACTCTACTACCAAGCATAAAACTTCATCAATAACTGATTGTTGGTGATGTGTACGGTCGCAGTTTCGAATCCTTCCTCGGGCATGGATGTGTGTGATGTCCGTAGGTTAGTTAGGTTTAAGTAGTTCTAAGTTCTAGGGGACTGATGACCACAGCAGTTAAGTCCCATAGTGCTCAGAGCCATTTGAACCATTTGGTGATGTGAAAAAATACAGACTGAAAATCAGTGTTGACATCTCTCATAAGTTTTTCTTGCAAGTGATACCACAGTGTCTTAGAAATAGAGACGTAATCATCTTACAAGCTGCCAGATGCTAAAAACACGATCGCAACGACTATGTTACTGTGACATTCGGTTTTGGTTCTACAGGTGCACACAAGTATTGCTAACGATATCTATGTTATAAACCATACAAGACTTATAAATCGTGGCATGGCATTACCTCCAAATGAAGTGATTTGTCCACACAATTACCGTGACACAGAACATAGATGGTGATCGCAGGAGCGTATATCAACAGACCGATAGTGTGGTTGCACAGTCACAAACGCAAGCTCGTAATAAAATCATTGAATTTAGAAAGTGATGCGGCTGAGGAACATGGTATGTATCCGGTATTTGTAGCTCCCTCATGGCGCCACTAGATATTTCTCCAGTATTTGTAATGCATTCTGTCGCGATGCCACATCAGAGGTTCTCCAATATATCGGTTGGGTTATATGCGATGGTTGATTGAGAAGGATCACAAGCAGTAGACGGTGTACTGATTGCGGTCATAAGAAATTTATACCAGCATTTCAGATCTCTAGTGCCACACTTTCTGGGAGAAATGATGTCTGTGATTTGGAATTAAGTCTTTCCATCCAACCACATACCTGCATTGGACCCCATGGAGAAGGTCCATTAACGTCTATCACACCAACATTCTATCATCATTTTGTACCATTCAACAGCGAAAAATTACGAACTTTGAAAGCTCCGCTAACTTCATCCGACAGAGAACTTGATACGATTTTTACCTCATCTCCCTCTTCCCATATTTCCAAAACAAATACTGTCTGCTTGCTGGCATTGAGTACACGTGGCGATCCTATTAAATATACAGGTATTGATCCATTCCACAGACCAGTATAAAGTCTCATCGCCTGCAGTGTAGGAGGATGGTCGTATACCACAGACTATACTATCAGTCGCAAGAGTGGCTCCCTGTGACCCTGTGTCGTCGTTTTTTTTTTCTGCTGTAAAACGCTTTGCACACTGCCATACATTTTGTTTTCTTGCCACGAATTCGAGGTCTGTGTCAGGTTCTAAACTGACATTAACACGTTCTGATCCATTGCTTCTCACAGAAAACTAGTCATTGCACGGTATAAATCACGTTCTTGTTGCTACCATAAAACACACACACACACAACATGATGTTAAATAAAAGACAGTCACAACATAACGAAGCTGGAAGAGTTTTGCAGTGTTGTGAAGCGTTTCCAAACTGCTGTCCGAAGGTGATTGAAGGCTTCTTCATTTAAACTCATCTGTCACAGTGACAGAATAGCTGAGAGCTCAGTGTTCTGTTTCGGCTGAATCTTCATATTTCAGTCATGTACACAATCACTGTTCCATTGCCAGCCATCCCCAGAAGGTGTTGCCCCTCCACCAATAATCTTTCTGCATCTCAAAAAAGTGATCTCAGTCAATCATTATGTAGTAATCAACCGCGTACCCGTGGATGGGTGGGATGGAAAAGACATTCTCGATGTACCATAATAATAAGCATCACAGTTGACAGTATGAACAATTTTAGCAATTTTACAGTAATTTCAACACCGACCAATGATGCAGCAGCATGCTTTCCAATGTCAGTATCATCGCTAAATCGCCCCTCCTCTACTTTGAGAGTACCATCGTGAATGTAGATAGATGACTGTGCAGTACGACCATTCATTGTTAATTCTCGAACATATGCATCATCAAATTATACGAGACAGCGATCTACATATTTCTAACACCTAGAACATGGTGCATAATTTACGATTTGTCGCTATGCAGATTGGAGTCACAGGGCATTCTTGCATGCTTAGGATAAAGTTAGAGACTGAAAGATCCCCTCACACATGCTCTGACCAATCCGCCCTGTAGCACCGTTACCGATTTAATCTGCAGCTGACCAGGAATAGACTGCTACATTCAGCATCTCGTCAGGCAGTAAAGCTTGCCGAGTCCACACTCATCCAAGTGCACAAGATTTCTGTAGGTGCGCCCATGTCGAGGTCCTTATCGGTATATAGTAGTAGTTTTGAAAGTGTTGTGATGCAATAGCAGATGGTTAAGAAGACGGATGGAGTTCAAAGCATTTTACGTAAATCAACTATGCTACCAATTCTACAGTATTGTTCTAGTGTCTGGGATCAGTACCAGGAGGGTACTGATAAGAGAGAACATAAACACACGCCTCCTAACGCTACATAGTTCTGCACTTAAAACAGGCTACAATGTTAGATCGCTTCAGTTTCTGATCTATTAGTCATGTGGAATGTAACGCTGTTAATATTCCAGTGTAAGAAGTATATTTCCAGCCCGTGACACACATCCTTCTTGCAGGCTTCTCTGCAATAAACTACGGTAACAAAGTTTGTTTAGAGGAATGTGTCGAAAAAGGATGGTTACGTTTCATCACACATGAGATGGAAGTCCTGCAGCAACATCTCCCTCTCTCTAGAATGCATCATCAGTCTACCATTAAATAGTACCTCATTTCAACTCCGTCTCAACCAATCACTCCATGCAATCTCTGTCATCCTTTAACACAGATGCAAGTAAGTTTTCCAGGAAAGCATCTAAGATAGCAGTCAACTCATGTGTATCACTATTGACTCAATAAATATACAATAGAATGCTGCTGCAACAACAAAAATGAGTATTTCCCTGCTTCCCGATGCCTCGATGTCAAAGTTTTCTCGTTTTCCTCTTGCTGTCGCATACTCGTTCCCAAGCACAAGAATTATTCTGCACCAACTAGGAGACACGCAAGTACATCCTCAATTTCGCAGCATTTCGGTGCATTTCCCCTCAATTTATAAGTATTTTCAGTAATTTTTCGTGATTCTATCGATTTTATGTCATTTCTACCCATGCGATCATGACATCACTTCTCGTCCCGTGTTATAAAATTGCTTGTAAATGTAGTACAGCTGCCAACACCTAGCGCAAATGCACTATTTTTTTGATCGGGCGTCATAGTATAGCACTGTAGTCGATTGCATCCAGTCGTCTCCACCCACATACTTTACAGTTGAAGTGCGTTTGCTCTGTTTTTTGTATGTCTGTGTATGTGCTTGTGTCGTGGATGGCTCAAAGGCGCCGCAGTAGACCCAAGTTAGCATTCGAGTGTGGATCTGCTGCGTATTATGTCAGGAACAATGTTGGGATGTGGATCCTCTGTATGAAACGTCTGGGACAGGGTGTGAAGGTGGATCTGCTACACACAATGTCCAGAGTGATGTTGGGATGCAGATCCACAATATACCAGTTCTGAGTTAGGGTTCAATTGTGGATCTGCTGTGCATTATATATCCAGAGCAATGTTCAGAGGTGGATCCACCACACATCACATCTGGGATAGGGCTCGCAGGTGGACCAAACACACGTTACATCTGAAGATGTGTTCTATGTTCGAAGTTGGGTCCACCATTGGGAAGACCAGATCCTGGGGGTCTTCCTAATTTTCCCATTAAGATACACCATAGTAACTGTTTGCACTGTCTGTAAACCACCTCTTGTTGTAGGAGCAGGTTTCATTTGCTGCTGACCTTACACATCATTCATGGGTGGCAGAGCTGCTACAACATGTTCCCATTTCCATCAAATGGTCAAAATACGGTCCTGTCACACTAACTCAGATTAGCCTGTTTGTTCTGCTCAGTTCCTACTGAAATTTGGAACGATCACATGTGCAAAGCTACAGGAATGGTAGTGCAGAGTCTGAGGGGGCAGTTGCAAGATGTATAGGGACTATCTAAAATTTTACTGTAGCAAATAGGTTCGAAAAAGATGACTCGTTTTGAGATATGAGTGTGCCAGAATTCTCCAAAGGATCCAATGCAGGTATGTGGTTGAATGGGAAGACTTGATTCCAAATCACAGACATCATTTCTACCAGAAAGTGTAGCACTAGAGATCTGTAAAACTATTGTACATTTCTTATGACCACAATCAGTACGCCGTCTACTGCTTGTGATAATTCTCAATCAACCATCGCATATAACCCAACGGTTATATTGGAGAACCTCTGATGTGGCATTGAGACAGAATGTATTACAAATACTGGAGAAATATCTAGCGGCAATATGAGGGAACTGCAAATACCGGCTTCATACCATGTTCCGTAGCTGCAGCACATTCTAAATTCGGCGATTTTATTACGAACCTATGTTGGCGATGTGTAACCGCACTTTCGGTCCATTAATATACGCCCCGCCGATCACCATCTATATTCAGTGTCGCAGTATTTGTGTGGAGAAACCACTTCACTTGAAGGTAATGCCATACCACGATTTATAAGTCTTGTATAGTTTTTAATATGGATATCATTATCGATACTTGCGTGCACCTGTAGAACCAAGACTGCTTGTGACAGTAACATAATCGTTGCGATTGGGTTTTTAACATCTGGCAGCTTGTAAGATGATTATGTCTCTCTTTCTAAGTCACTGTGGTACCACTCACAAGAAAAAAAACTTATGCAACATGTCCACCCATTGCTGATTTTCGGTCAGTATTTTTTCGTATCGCCAGTAATCAGTTATTGGCGAAGTATTATAATTAATAGTAGGAGGTGAGTGATACGTTCGCCTTGAGCATCAGGCTTATAAAGTGTGTGTGTGTGTTCTGATGTGGAAAGAAAATTATTATGTCCAATCATCTAGAAAGGTGACATGGAATACTATGATAGCTGCATATGGAATGAAAGATTTTTTTTTTACTTTTAAAAGTATGTCAGGTCATAAAAATGGTACATATATTTCTATTCCCAGAGCCACAGCCGTCAGCAGGGGGTATTTCCGATACTTCACTCATTGTCGAATGTCGTTCAATTGAGACCGCAATCGTAATATTTAATTGAAAGTATAGCAATCAATATGTGTGTGGTCGGTTTCCTAGGACGATTCTCTCTGGGGATGTGTGGTGTGCAGTGCTGGTGGCCTGTGGCAGGAATGATTCACGCGTCCGACTAACACCGGGAGCTGTCCGAATTTAGAGGCTTGTTGGCATACAGGAATTTACCTGGCCTAACTGTGTCATCCTCTAGATGGCTGAATAGAGAACTAATACTTAGTATGTGTTGAACAGCCGTCGTGATCGTGTGGAAATTTGAGAAGATTCAATATGTACGTGTGTTCGCGATGGACCATTATTCCCTCGCATGTAAATTGCTCTGTTGACTGCTTCTGCACATTTCCCATCTTTATTTGGTTGGGAGAACATCGATTGTGGTGTGCGCATCTAGCAGGCGAAAGACTTGTGGAAGACACATTTGTTAGTTCTCTGTACATGAACCACTCTGTAGCAATTCTCGACGTGTGGGGTGTCGCAATGTCCTGCTGGAATTGCCCAAGTCGGTCGGAATGCACTATGGACATGAATGGATGCAGGCGATCAGACAGGATGCTTACGAACATTTCACCTATCAGGGTCGTACTTAGACTTATCAGGGGTCCCAAATCACTCCAGCTGCACACGCCCCACACAATTAATTACAGAGCCTCCACAAGCTTGAACAGTCTCCTGATGACATGCAGGGTCCAAGGATTCATGATGTTGTCTCCATACCCGTACATGTCCATCCGCTCGTCAATATTTTAAAACGAGACTCCTCCGACCAGGCAACATGTTTTTAGTCATCAACAGTACAATGTCAGTCGACTTTGGAAATTATAAGGATGATTTGAAATCTGTCATATTACCGACATCGGTGTTCACAAGTGGAAATATAATTTTCCTCAATTTTTTTTCGAGTTTTCACGTAAAGATCTTTGCAGATGGGATAAGTTTCTAGTTACTCAGTGATTTACAGCACGCTGCACGTCACTAAAGTTTCGGGTTTCTAGGGAAGTAATACATATGTTCTTGTAATCCCAGAGTCTGGAGATGTATGTAGCAAGCAAGCAGGTAGGGGCCAGAAACAGTAACGCCTTTGTGCCGAGGGGAAACGACTCAGTATTTTTACAACAGTCTGAGTGGTATATGTACAAGTGTCTGATGGTCGATAGCTATATACAGGATGCAGAAGTGGTGTTTTTGTATGGCGCAGTAACTGAATTGTGTGTTTACTACATCGACATTGTACGTGGAAATCGATTTCATGCTGAAATATTCAACCTTCCGTCATCAGTGGCAGAGCAATGGAACTGAGGAAGTGTCTTTCCGTATTTCACGATCTGAAGGCCACTTTTTCAGGGTTAACTGTCAGTAAAATATGGCGATCTATAAAAAATAGTTTTGCTGCTGAAAGCCTCGTCTGCAGGAAAGAAAGGCGGGCAGTGCTTCCACACTGGTTGCATGAGTAATTTGGGGGGGTAAATTCAGTAAGAGCCAATCAGAATGCTCCCTTCATTCAAAAGACATTTTTTTGTGTTGGGACATAGGAGCCTCTACATAGTGGTGAGATTGTTTTCCATTTCAGAGATGTTTGTTGAAAGCAGGACTTAATGATTTCCAGGAAGGGTAACATCTGATCGACGGGGTGCCTCGTTAGGACCATCAGGAGGAATGCATTCGGCGTTATTCTGCGCTATTTTAGTGAACAGCTCCTGTTAGGACAAGAATTTCTATGCAGACAAGCTGAGACATCACGAAAGCTCCTACAAAATTGACCATTTACTATTTCTGTGGCACTTTAGTATTTCTGAGAAGTAGTCTCTTATTTATACAGAATTGTGACATCAGTATAACACTGAGAACCTTTTATCTGCACCTACGATGGTGAGTCACTCGACATTTAATTCTTCACTTGACCACAGGTAGAAAGGCATTGTGCCAGCACAGCCCAGAGGCGCCTTGCGTATGAGACCGGCGTGAGCACGCCATCTGGCGTGCGTGCCTTGGGACCCCTGTAGAGGGTTGCGCCTGACTATAGTTCGAAAGCGTTTTTACTTGCAATGAGTATTTGTGCACGGCTTTATTTCGGCTGTTATTCGTTGTGCGTGTGTTTGCATAGCGTTACATATACATTATTTTTCGACAATTGAGTACTTTTCTTGTTTGTTGCATTATTTTGTGGATATGTCTTCAGGTTGTGCAGTGCATTATTTCGACAGTTTGTAATTAGTGAGCTTGTTTGCAGAGCACTATACATGCATTATTTTGACAATTTTCGAGTTGTTTTCATGGATGAATATCAGTGGACTGCATTGTTTCGGTGATTCACTAGTACTCTGCAGGTCTGTAGGCTGTGCACTACAATATTTCGAGAGTTTGCAATTAGTGAGCTAGTTTGCAGAGCGTTATACATGCATTGTTTAGACAATCTATGAGTTGTTTTCGTGTCTGTACATTAGTGTACTGCATTATTTCGATGATTTACAAGTATTTTACAGGTCTGTAGGCTATTTACTGTGACCCCAAGCACACCAGGGCGAGTGTTTTGTATCAGTGTAATGAATAAACTATATGAAATCCATCCCTAAATAAACTGTTCCAAAATAAATAAAGTACACTCCTTCCTCTCCCCGGCAGCTGGAGACAGACTGAGTCCTTTTCCTGTCAATTCTAAGGAAGAGGTGGCAGTCAGATGACTTAAGTTAGTGAAGGTACCCCAAATGACCTATTTTCCCGCCATTTCATTAGGTTATTGGAGGTAGCCTAAGTGACATTTTCCCCTGCCAAAATTTGAACTTCCCACCATTTTCTTTGGAGGGGAAGGGGGAGGGAGGAGAGGGGGTTAGGTTAGTGGAGGTAGCCCAACTGACCTATTTTCCCGACAAAATTTGAACTTCCCGCCATGGCGTCATTGCGACGGCTATCGCTGTCATCTTGAATCCGCCATCTTGAATAAATTTGGCAACACTGCAATGTGGGGGGACACGTAGGTAGCCCGACTACTAGCGCTATGATAAAATGTAGAGAAAGGGCATTCGAGTCTTAATGCAGAACGTTTCTACTGCAACGTATATTTCGCGTAAGGACCATAAAGCTAATATTAGAGAGACTGGGGCTCATACGGACGCATACAGGCAGTCGTTTTTGTCTCGCTCTATTTGCAAATGGTTAAGAAATGGAGAGGCATACGTATTCAAATACAGGCAGAATATGGCGCTGCGGTCGGCAACTCCTATATAAGACAACAATTGTCTGGCGCTGTTATTAGATCAGTTACTACTGCTGCAATGTCAGGTTATCAAGATTTAAGTGAATTCGAACGTGGAATTATAGTCGGCGCCCGAGTGATGAGACCCAGGATCTCCGAGCTAGCGATGAAGTGGGGATTTTCCCGTACGACCATTTCACATGTGTAGCGTGAATATTAGGAATCCGATAAAACATCAAATCTCTGACATCGCTGCGGACAGAAAAAGATCCTGTATGAATAGGATCAATGAAGACTGAAGAGAATCGTTCAATGTGACAGAAGTGCAATCTTCCACAAAGTGCTGCAGATTTAATTGCTGGGCCAGCAACAAGTGTCAGCGTGCAAACAATTCAACGAAACATCATCGATATGGGCTTTTTGAGCTAAAGGCACACTTGCATACTCTTGATGGCTGCACGACACAAAGCTTTATGCCTCGCCTGGGTTCGTCAACTCTGACATTGGACTGTTGATGACTGGAAACATTTTGCCTGGTCGGAGGAGTCTCGTTTTAAAATGTTGACCAGCCGATGGACGTGTACGGGTATGGAGACAACCTCATGAATCCTTGGACCCCGCATGCCAGCAGGAGACTGTTCAAGCTGGTGGAGGCTCTGTAATTAATCGTGTGGGGCGTGTGCAGTTGGAGTGATATGGGATCCCTGATACGTCTAGGTACGACCCTGATAGGTGACATGTACGTAAGCATCCCGTCTGATCGCCTGCATCCATTCATGTCCATAGTGCATTCCGACCGACTTGGGCAATTCCAGCAGGACATTGCGACACCCCAAACGTCGAGAATTGCTACAGAGTGGCTCCAGGAACACTCTTCTGTGTTTAAAAACTTTCACTGGCCACCAAAGTCCCCAGACATGAACATTATTGAGCATATCTGGGATGCCTTGCAACATGCTGTTCAGAAGGGATTTCCACCCCCTCGTACTCTTACAGATTTATGGACAGCCTTGTACGATTCACGGTATCAATGCCCTCCAGCACTATTTCAGACATTTTTCGAATTCATGCCACGTCTTGTTCCGGCACTTCTGCATGCTCACGAGGGCCCTACACAACGTTAGGCAGGTGTAACAGTTTCTTTGGCTTTTGAGTGTATAAAGTAATAATAAGAATACAAGCTTTACAAAAATTTACATCTACATGAGAAGTCTGCAAATCACATATAAGTCCACTGGAGAGGATTCATCGAACCACCTTCACAATTCTCTTTTATTCCAATCTCGTGTAGCGCATGGAAGGCACGAACACCTATATCTTCCCGTACGAGCTCTGATATCTCGTATTTTATCATGGTGATGGTTTCTCCCTATGTATTCCGTGTCAACATGATATTTTCGCATTCGGATGAGAAAACTAGTGATTGGAATTTCGTGAGAAGATTCCTCCGCAATGAGAAACGCCTTTGTTTTAATTATGTCCATCCCAAATTCTGCAGTGACATGCTCTCCTCTATTTCGCGATAATACAACACGTGATGCCCTTCTTTGAACTTTTCGTTGTATTCCGTCAGTCCTGTCTGGTAAGAATCCCACACGGTGCAGCAGTATTTTGAAAGAGGAAGGACAAGCGTAGTGTAGGCCGTCTCCTTAGTAGATGTGTTACTTTTTCTAGGTGTCCTGTCAATAAAAAGCAATCTTTGGTTGCCCTTCCCCACAACATTTTCTATATGTTCTTTCCGGTTTAAGTTGTTTGTAATTGTAATTCCTAGGTATTTAGTTGAACTTACGGCGTTTAGATTTGACTGAGTTATCGTGTAACCAACGTTTAACGGAAAGCCTAACACTTTTCGTTATTTATGTTCAATTGCCAATTTTCGCACCATACAGGTATCTTTTCTAAATCGTTTTGCAGTTTGTTTTCATCTTCTGATGACTTTAGTAGCCGATAAACGTCAGCGTCGTCTGCAAACAATCTAAGACGGCTGTTAAGATTGCCTCCCAAATCGTTTATATAGATAAGGAACAGCAAAGGGCCTATAACACTACATTGGGGAACGCCACAAATCACTTCTGTTTTACTCGATGACTTTCCGTCAATTACTATACACTGTGACCCCTCTGACAGGAAATCACGAATACACTCACATAAGCACGCAATTTCACTACAAGCCACTTGTGTGGTATAGTGTCAAAAGCCTTCCGCAAATCCAGAAATACGGAACCAATTTGAAATCCCTTGTCAATAGCATTCAACATTTCATGCGAGTAAAGAGCTAGTTGTGTTTCACAAGAACGATGTTTTCTAAATCCGTGTTGACTGTGTGTCAATAGATCGTTTTCTTCGAGGAAATTCATAATGTTCGAACACAATATATGTTCCAAAGTCCAGCTGCATATCGGCGTTACTGATATGGGCCTGTAATTAGTGGATTACTCCCACTACCTTTCTTGAATATTGTTGTGACCTGGGCAACTTTCCAGTCTTTGGGTGTTGATCTTTCGTAGAGCGAACGGTTGTGTATGATTGTTAACTATGGAGCTATTGCATCAGCATATTTTGAAAGGAACCTAACTGATTTACAGTCTGGACCAGAAGACCTACTTTCGTTAAGTGATTTAAGTTGCTTCACTACTCCGAGGATATCTACTTCTACATTACTCATGTTGGCACCTGTTCTTTATTCGAATTCTGGAATATTTACTTCGTCTCCTTTTGTGAAGGCATTTCGGAAGGCTGTGTTTAGCAATTTTGCTTTGGTAGGACTGTTTTAGATAGTATCTCCATTGCTACCACGCAGAGAATGCATTGATTGTGTCTTGCCGCTAGCATACTTCACACACGACCAGAATCTCTTTGGATTTTCTGACAAGTTTCGAGACAAAGTTTCGTTATGGAAACTTCTATAAGCATCTTGCATTGAAGTCCTCGCTAAATTTCGAGCTTCTGTAAAAGGTCGCAAATCTTGGTGATTTTGCGTCCGTTTAAATCTGGCATGTTTTTTTCGTTGTTTCTGCTACAGTGTTGTGACCTATTTTGTGTACCAAGGAGGATCAGCTCCGTTGTTTGTTAATTTATTTGGTGTAAATCTCTCAATTTCTGCCGATACTATTACTTTGAATTCAAGCTACATCTGGTCTACACTTATATTGTTAATATGGAAGGAGTGGAAATTTTTATCTGATTTTCTGAATGGATATATTATTCTCTTATTTTTGGAGGAATTGGGGTTAAAAAATTCAATCTCGCTACGACAACCCTGTGTTCACTAATCCCTGTATCCGTCTAGATGCTCCTTATTAACTCAGGATTATTTGTTGCTAACAGGTCAAGTGTGTTTTCACAACCGTTTACTATTCGCGTGGGCTCATGAACTTAATGTTCGAAATAATTTGCAGAGAATGCATTTAGCACAATTTCGGATGATGTTTTATGCGCACCCCCGGAATTAAACATGTATTTTCGCCAACATATCTAGGGTAAATTAAAGTCACCATCAACTATAATTTTATGAGTCGGGTATGTGTTTCAAATCAAACTCAATATTTCTTTGAACCTTTCAGCAATTGTCTCATCTGAATTGAGAGGTCGGTAAGAGGATACAATTATTATTTTATTCCGGTTGCCAAGAATGGCCTCTGGCCATACTAACTCACAGGAACTATCTACTTCAATTTCGCGACAAGATAAACTACTTCTAACAGCAACAAACACGCCACCGCCAACTGTGTTTAGCCTGTCCTTTTGGAACACCCTTAGGTTCTTCGCAAAAATTTCGGCTGAGCTTATCTCCGGCTTTAGCCATCTTTCAGCGCCTATAACGATTTGAACATCATTGCTTTCTATTAGCGCTTGGAACTCTGGTACTTTCCCAACACAGCTACAATTTACAACTGTTATACCGATCGTTCCTGTATCAATGTTCTTCCTGCGTTTGGCCAGAACCCTTTATGACTGAAGCCCTTTTTGTGTTTTCCCGAGACGCTCTAAACTAAGAAACCACCCAGTCCACGCCACATAGCCCCTCCTACCCGTATAGCCGCTTCCTGCGTATAGTGGACTCCTAACCTATTCAGCGGAGCCAGAAACCTAACTCCCTATGTCGCAAGTCGAGCAATCCGCAGCCTACACGGTCACAGCCGCTAATTCAGAACCTCCAATCGGCTCTGTACCAGAGGTCCGCAATCGGTCCTGTCGACTATGCTGCAAATGGTCAGCTCTGCTTTCATCTCACAAACAAGACTGGCAGCCTTTACTACTTTTGTTAGCCACTCGAAACCTCAGATAATGTCTTCTGATCCCAAGGGACACACATCGTTGGTACAGATGTGAGTCACCACCTGCAGTTGTCTGCCCGTGCTCTTCATAGCATCTGGAAGAACCAATTCCACATCTGGAATGATTCCACCCAGTTTACACACGGAGTGCACATTGGCTTTCTTCCCCTTCTTGGCAGCCATGTCCCTAAGGAGCCCATAACGCGCCTAACGTAGCTCCCAACTATCAATAAAACCCGGATCTGGCAGGCTGAGAGGTTTCCTCTGAAACAGGACAACCGACAGCATCTGGCTGAGCGACAGTGTCAGCCACAGACAGCACCTGGAACCTGTTAGACAATCTGGGGAGGCCTTACGTGCGGCCCCCTGGGAAGTCTTTTGCTGCCTGCTATGTGTCAGGGCGACCTCCCACCCGACCACAGGTGAGAGGTCAACATCAGTGCGAGGAGTAACTGGCTTGGCCACCGGTGAGGACCGACTGGAGGAATCGGACGTGCTGGACGTCTGTTCGATCCCCATGGCTGACCCACAACAGTAGTGCCCATCCACTGCAGCTTCAAGCTGTGTAACCAAAGTCATCACAGCCTGGAGCTGAGAGCGAAATGTCACCATCTCGGCTCGCATCTGCACACAACAATCACAGTCCCTATCCATACTAAAGACTGTGGAAAACTAAACTACCCAGGTAAACGGTGAACCGTAAAATTACTACTGGTTCACCAAAGGTTATTAATCTCAATCAATACACAAAATGTAAAGTGGAAGTAGGTGCCAAGGAATAACTGGTGAAATTACACACAATTTTCAGTAACACTCTTTATTCAAATTTGGTGCAAGACTTTACGATATTTAAAAAAAGCAACAATAATTTCATGAATAAGTCACAATTTACGATAGGAAAGGACTTTTAAATTATTATAAAAAATTTCACGCCAGTAAAAGGCAAGTACAGGCAAGCAATTTAAAGTATACAATGCAACGCTGTATAATATTCAAGCTCAGCTAAATTACAGATGAATTTCACTCCATTCATTAAATGGCGCAGAATCTAACTTGTCTGCAACATGTAAAGACAAACCTGTTTACAAAAGTTCTCAAAAGAGAAAAACCAAAACGCATGAGTCATGCACATGGGGGGGGGGGGGGGACGACACTCACAGTTAATACAGTTAATAACATTAACCTTTCCAAAATATATTAAAAAAACAAATTTTACAAATTTCTGGCAGTTAACTTATGACAAACACACACGCTCGCCAGGTACGACTTGCGAACTTTTACAACATTCTCCTTTCAAGGCAACGATTTCTACCCGTAATGAAATGGCAAACTTTTGCATGGCAAGAAAACACACTAATAACCAACTACCTGTATAAAACACATAAACAGGTTTAGTAAAAGCCTTGAAAGGTATTGAATTGGAAAAACGCACAACAGTTTTTGCTGACTAGAAACAATACAAAAAATCCACTACGGCGTACATTAACAGCCTTGCTTGATTATAGCCAAATATACATAGACACAAATTTACGTAAGTTGCAGCTTTCAGATGGGCAGGAATTCGTTATGCAATTGACTAGTTCCTACCACGAGGCAAAAGGAATTTTTCTTCTTTCTTAGAGTACCTTTTACACGTGAGTCTAGTAAAACTAGTTATGGCAGGCGAGAGAATGGATCAGGTCTTAGTGCCTTGCATTTTAAACAGTACAGTCATTGGTGCCTTAGACTTTCACAGAGGCTAACAGTCGAATAAACCCGTAGGTAAGCTGGGAGGAGAAAAAAGTAATCCGAACCACAGATTTACTCTGACACCCCCCTTTCGTCCTCAAAAGGGGACGAACGGACCACCCTTTCTAATATTACCACATTCCCGCGGGTGAGCAGACGAGAATGAATGGCGGGAAACCCCCAAAAAATACGGCTGGTAACGCCCCATACTACGGAGCTGCTGCTCGCGTCGCTTACGCTGATGCCGCGGTCTGCGTGCTGTCCCTCTAGCACCGGCAGAGAAGTCGCTTCTTGATGACCCGACTGGAACTCTCCACGAGAGCCCATACAGCCACTTCTTAAACCCACGCGAACAGCCCACTTTTCCCCTTTCCCGCTAGAGGGAGACACCGAAGCCTTCAATTGCGACAAAGGCGCCACCGCCAGAAAAGGAGGGCGACTGCTTCAAGCTACGCGCTTTTCAAAGCTAACTTTACTACGGCTCAAACGGACTGTCGGCACATGCTGTGGAACTCTACTGTAGACGCTGACGGCAATGCAGGAACTGTGTCTAATAAATTAGATTGATATGCAGAGGAAAAAAAAAACTAACTACCGAAGCGTTCAGTTGAAACTAAATAATACACCCCTGATTGGGAACTTGTAATATGTCACAAACTCAGTTTACTTTCCGACGCAAGCGATAATGCGAGAACTGTGGCTATTAGATATTAAATTAATACGCAGAAACTCAATAAACTAAACTATTAAAGCACACAGATGATATTAAGCAATTCGCTCCTGTTTAGGAACTTGTAAAAGTTACAAAATCGGTTACTTCCCTGTTGCTGCGTCTGTCTTGGCCAGCTGCTGCTGCATGTACCTTGTTATTAGAAGAGCAAACCAAAGCTCTGAGTTCCAAAGTTACCGAAAGAGGTGTAGTTGCTTAAAAATCTCGCGTCTAATTCTGTGAAATGTACTGCAACCTACTGTGACGATGACAGTGACTGTCTAGTACTAACACCCCAGAATTCTAAGGATCTGAGGTAGCACTGACGAACTATGAGACAGTGAAAGCTATATTGAAACTGACCTACAGTACTCTTGTTGTCCTAGTATGGCAGAGCTGTTAGCGACGCCTACCGCAACCTTGACTGTAACGTGAGTAGAGTCGAGACACCACGACTCGTCGACTCGAGACTGCAGCCGCAACTTAGCCTTCATCTCCTTTTTGTGACTTCTACATCTGCTTCTGTCCGCATTTACCCTGCAACTTCTGCTTTCTGCGTCTCTTATTTTTCTCTCTTATTTGTCAGGTCTCTAACACACAGCTTGCTCCTGTCTTCCCGCTAATAAAAAGCGCCCAGCAATCCTCCACGAGTTACTACAGCCCCCAATGGCGTAATTGTTTCTTTGACAATATATCACGCCAAGAAATGGTGAAATGACAACAAACCAATGAATTAAATTTTTCCCATTTTTTGTAAGAAACTTCCTACTAAGTGTTACATCCTCTTGACGTCACTTGTAACATACCAATCAGTGCTCATTCAGCCACCAGCTAGCCTTGCATTATGGGTCCGATGAAAATGTTAAAGAAATTCTACGAGGCTAGTTGCCAATTATGCTCCCACTTCCGAATGTTAAGTATGCCAGAGCCGTTTCTATAAGTTTCTAGGAAAGCCAAGAAATGCTTATCTGCTTAAGTATGTCTCTTAACAAGCTCCCAGCGCCTGTAATCCACTGACAGAATGTTCAAATGTTTGGGAATTCCTAAGGGAGCAAACTGCTGAGGTCATCTGTCCTTACACTTACACACTACTTAAGCTAACTAACGCTAAGAACAACACACACCCACCCATGCCCGAGGGAGGACTCGAACCTCCGACGGGAGGGGCCGCGCAGTCCGTGACATGGCGTCTCAAACCACGCGGCCATCGCACGCGGCCCACTGACAGAGTTCCGTCTTCTGGAGTGAAGATTTTTTTATCTCAGCTATCCTACAGACCCTTCCGTTAGCAGATAATGACACTTTCGCCTGTTCTTCATCTCCCGACAAGGCGAGGACGCCATACCTGCAGTTCTTCCCCCTTTGTTTCTACAAAGGCCAGCGTGCACACAGCCCCCGTAGCTCGTTTCGCTGTGCCTCTCTACATGTCGCCTGTCTCAAATTCACGGCTCTCTTCACTTCCAATGCTCAACCATGAATCAAATTCATGTACTCAGAACCGCGTTAGATTGCTAATGGTTAGTAAGGAGAAGTGAAATCAGCTCACACAATCACTGTGATATCATACTCTCGTTAAACTAATTAAACTCCGCTCTAGTTGCATAAATGAGAGTGAATGAATGAAAAGAGGCTATCTGACGGGCTTGTTGCCTTTCAGCTAGATATTCTTCCACATTCAAGGCCATTTCTTCGATCCTACGTTGCACACTGCCGTTTGAAAGAGGTATCTCGTCCATTTTTCGCTGATGATCTTCTGTAAAAACAGTTCTTGTTGCTTTAAGAATGGAAGGATTTATTAATATCTGACCAGTATCATGAGGTTTTCTTGTTTTTCTATCTTTTAAGAGAGAAATTACATATGATGCTTCAACGTCTTCTCATATTCCTGCTGAAAAATCCCAGTAGAATCCAGTTTCATGCGACTTAAAGAATTTCTCTTTTCAACAAAAAAAACTCTTTTGGTCTATTTTTCAATGCAAGGTGAGCTGCTGTTAGACGACGTTCCAGATGCACAGGTCGCAATGATTGGTTACTGAGGATATTATAACACACAACACACTCTGGGATTTGGACACTGCCATTCCAATAAATGTGAATCGATACTTAATATATTGGAATGGAATGAAGTCCCACGCTTCTTTACAGAGCTTAGGGGAACGATGCGGGAGATCCGCACCGCCGCACTAGAAAAGGTCCTAATGGAGGGTGTTTGCCGTTGCCTTCCTCCGACCGTGATGGGGACGAATGATGATGATGAAGACGACACAACAACACCCAGTCATGTCGAGGCAGGTGAAAATCCCGGACCCCGCCATGAATCGAATCTGGGACCCCGTCCTCGTGAAGCGAGAACGCTACCGCGAGACCATGAGTGGCGGACACTTAATATATTATTCATTATAAGCCTTACCTTATCAGACATTCTTACTCAACGTACATACATAACCAATAAAGATATTATTTACTTCTACAGAGTACAACAGGCATAATACTGAGTTAAAAATGTGGAGTACAGACTAAACAATGTGTTGTGTCAGCAATAACTTGATGAGATGCGAAGGAAAGCTGATGCTCCCAACTCTAGAAAAAATAAACTTGCTAACTGCAATAAGAATATAAAATTGTTGACCTTCATGGCATTTTTCTGCTTTCTTCTGAGCTGTCTGAACCTCTGCCCCCCCCTTCCTTCCCCGCCATAAATCTCTCGCGTACAATTAAACCCAGTTAAGAAATTACTCAGTGCCGTAATTTCATTTATGAAATTATTATTTATTTTCTAAAGGACGTCATAGATAAAATCATATATTCATAAAAGCCAAAAATTATTTCGGCAGAACTAGAACAAGGTATTATCAAGTACGCAGTATCATAAGCTTTTTGCCCCCGGAATGTGGGCCCACTGGAACAGACGTATAAAGAAACTCAGTTAAGAAATTACTCAGTGCCGTAATTTCATAAATTTTCTAAAGACCGTCATAGATAAAATCATATATTCACAAGAAACCAAAAATTGTTTCGGCAGAACCAGAACAAGGTATTATCAAGAGTGCAGTATCATAATGTGCAGTATCATAAGCTTTTTGCCCTCAGAATGTGGGATACTGGAAGTAGCGAGTGGACATGTGATACAGAAGTTTCCTTAAAATTTCCTTTATTCATTTTCTGACTGTCTAACGAAAGCTCTGTGACAGAGTAGGTAAAAAACTGGCGTCCATTGAGACTGGAACTGAGACGAAATGCAGCGTTAACTTTGCAATGAGATTTCATTACCTCATAGATAGTGAAGCGCTGCAGCATTTGTCTCTCCTATATTGGCCCAGTGGTGGTTAGGACAGATAAATCGGAATGCAAAAGACGAGATTAGTCACAGTTTCCGAGTGCAACGACCTCCTTCGGCTAAAAACCATAAATTGACACCCGATGTCA
This sequence comes from Schistocerca piceifrons, assembly GCF_021461385.2. Lineage (NCBI taxonomy): Eukaryota > Metazoa > Arthropoda > Insecta > Orthoptera > Acrididae > Schistocerca > Schistocerca piceifrons. The sequence continues at coordinate 280,251,788 of NC_060149.1, forward strand.
CACCTTGAGTGAAAATAACTCAGATTATTCGATGGGAATGACAAGAAAATATCAAATGAATTTAGCCGGATATTTCTGTGCTCTCCAGGAATAAACTTGACGGTCACATAGTTGGCAAAGGTATTCTGTGTTGTTGCAAATTTTAATTTATACCACCAGTAGGAAGAATTCATTTCATCAGCCAATGTGTTCCTTGAGCTGGCTTTGAATTAACCGCAGCTTGTGTCTGAAAGATGTGGCTGCCTAGGGTTGGAATAGCAAAAGTATATGTCAATGAGTTTTAATTCCATTACTGTAACTAGTTTTAGGGTCTAGAGCATAGTTATTAATAATTATGAGGTGCATCAACTGAAAACTAAACACCGTAAATCAATAGCTGTCACAAACATAGTGACGAAAAAAAAATCGCAGCACAAAGAAGGAGTAGTGTGACAGAAACAAAAGTTGGTTGGCGTGTTTCTACATCTGAAAAAATTATGTCAGTTCATTTTTTACGTCAGTTGCATAACAGTGGCTCCAGTAGCGCCACTAGAAGGATGAAGATCAGGTTTGCTTGAAATACACGCTGTAAACGTCGTGAGAGTTACTTTTGACATTAGACGTAGTGAGTTGATGTCAGTTAAGATTGACTTTAAGGCGACAGAGACGCCATTATCAACACCTCCCTGAGTTTTAACGAAATTCTGTAGTAGGCTATGAGAAGCTGAATGTTCCTTCTACGTTACTGCAGTAAGACTTGGCAGGAATGTTGCCACTGTACATGACTGTTGATAGCAGTGGTCGCGAGAATGTACGGTCGCAAGAAGTCGGGGCTCCGGACGAACACGTGGCACTAGTGAGAAGAAAGACCATCGTATCCAGCTTATGGCTCTGGCGCATAGTACTGCATCTGCGGCAACAATTTAAGCAGCAGTTGGAACCACAGTGAAACAACGAACTAATAGAGATGGGGCCCCTCCACGCCGATGGGGCCCCTCCACGCCCGCACCAACGTGGTGACCAGACCAAAAGTTCTACTGTCACCTCCGTCAACATGTCAGTTATCTAGTAAGTGGATCACAGGATGCTGGGCTGTGATGTTATCCGTGCGTCTCGGTAAGACTACGCATTAACACGGTCCATCAGGTGATATATAGTGGACGAAACGCGAGTGAAGGCAGCGATTTCAAGAGCAGAGGGGAAAAAAGTGCCAAGGCTCGTACCGCGGGAAAAAACCTCTGCGACAGCGGCATGGGTAGTAAGAGCAGTAGTGGCTTTCTAGCTGCGATAGTTCATGCAAGGTTGGATTTGTTAGTATGGGTATCATGCATCATTAGCGTGGCAAGCGATGGCGATGTATCCCAGTTCCTGCAGCCGCTACATTCCTGGAACAATCAAGATAGTTATGTAGTAGTGGGAGATCGGCCATAGATCATCTCACTGTGCGGTGGATGTGTGGAGCTTGTGTGCATACAGTGTACGATACGGCTTCCCTGCGTGGTGTCAGTTATTCGGCAGTGTGTTCCAGCTGGATACCCAGTAATGGCGTCTGATTAACAGGGGCTCACCTATACCGTTGTGTTTGCGTGTGCTTGGCCATAGATATTAGGTCCTTACAAGTATGTCTTTTGGTCTTTTATGTTTCCATCTGTGGTTGTGGTCGTAGTTCCCCAGATTCAGAATAAACGGGTTCTACGAATGTCTGGAGTTTCTGTATAGTCTTGTGGTGAGTTTGTGGATTACCTCCGTGAGAGTCTCAAGTCGGTATTACAGGTGAAGGTCCGCGATGCGTGTGTATCGTGGAGCATTGCTTATGATTTTGAGTACTTTGTTTTGTATGAGCTGCAGACGGCGCAGGCGTATAGGCGCAGCGTATACCCAGACAGGAGCTGCGTACGTCATCAAAGGTCGAATAAGTGTCATGTACATGGACCTCGACACCCTTCTGTTCAGTGTGCTACGCCTGTTAGCATAGGGTAGAGCTGTTTGAGCCTCGCGCTAGCTCAGTTGGTCATGTGTTGTATGTGGTCCCCCCAGAGTAGTTTCCGGTCCAGCCAGACACCGAGGCATTTGACTTTCTCACGGAAACGTATTGGGCGTGCATGTAGAGTTATTGGTCTGCAGTATCGGTGTTTGCGCAGTTGCTTCGGTCTTCTAGTGAACAGAACGGCTTCGCACTTGTCGACGTTTACTCTAACACGCCATTTCTCCAACCAAGGCTCAGCCACTCTGAGTGCAGTCTGTAAGCGTGACGTAATGTTTGATGGTTTCCAATCTTGCGTGAGGATGGCTGTGTCATCCGCGTAGATTGCCATCGTCGTGTTGTGTGTGGTTGGGAGATCTTTTATGTAGAGGTTAAACAGTAGGGGCCCTAGGATGCTTCCCTGGGGTACTCCCGCGTGTATACCGTGTCGTGTTGATTGTTTTCCCTGCACGTCAGTGTTGAAACTCCTGTCTGTGAGGTATGAGTGTATTAGACGCACCAGCCCGTCGGGGAATCCCGCGTCGCTGAGTTTGCGAATGAGGCCGTTGTGCCATAGACGGTCGAAAGCCTTTTCGATGTCCAGGAACACCGCCCCTGTTGCTTTGTTTGTGTTGAAGCCATGTGTTATATGTTCAACGACCCGTAAGAGTTGTTGTGTTGTGGAGTGGTGATTCCTGAACCCGAACTTCTCAGGTCTCAGGATGTCATTTGTTATGCAGTGCCTAGTGATGCGTTTGAGAATCACTTTCTCAAAAATCTTACTGAGCGAGCTCAGAAGGCTGATGGGTCGGTAATTTTGTGGGAGGCTGTGGTCTTTCCCCGGCTTCCCGAACATCAGGACCTTGGCCGTCTTCCAGAAGGCGGGGAAGTGTTGGTGTTTTAGTATGGCATTCGTTATGTGTGTTAGGTACTCAGTAGCTTTATCCGTGGACTCCTGAAGGACACGGTTTTGAATGCCATCATGACCAGGGGCTTTCCTAGCAGTGGAATGCATTATAGCCCAGGAGACTTCGGCTGTGCTGTCGTCGCGCGATGGTTGGGCTAGAATGCGTGTAACCTCCTAGTCAGTAGCAAGTGTGAACACTGGATCTGATGGTACCAGGTTCGGTGTGAATGACGCTGCGGGTGTGCGGGCCATTAATTCTGCTTTCTCTTCCGGTGAGTATGCAGGTCCGTCAGGCCCTTGAAGCGTTGGGGTATAGATTTTCTCCCTGGTGAAGTGTCAGGCTAGTTGCCACACGCCAGGTCGCGCGGTGTCCAGCCCTTCGAGTTTTTGGTTCCACTGTTGTGTTCTATGTGTTTGTATTTTATCGTGTATGTTGCCGTGTAGCCTGTTAATTGTAAATCGGTTACTTCAACGACAACTCCGAGCTGGACGCCCTGTAGCGTGCATTTTACTGACTCCAAACCACCGCCATTGGCAACTTCAATAGTGTTAAACGAGAGCACATTGGAGAGCAAGGCAGAGATCTGTTGCGTTTTCAGATGGAAGCTGGTTCTGCCTCGGTGCCAGTGATGGTCCTTGTGTTGGTTAGGATGAGACCAGTTGAGGGCCTACAACCAACCTGTCTGTGTGCTATAGACGCATTGGACCTTCACCTGGAATTATGGTCTGGGGTGCGATTTCGTATGACAGCAGGAGCACTGTGTGGTTATCCCACGCACCCTGACTGCAAATTTGTACGTCCATCTGGTAATTCGACGTATTGTACTGCCATTCATAAACAGCATTAGAGTAGCGTTTTCCAACAAGATAACGCTCGCCCACATACTGCTTTTGTAACCAAACGTGCTCTACAGAGTGTTGACATATTGCCTGACCTGCCCGATCACCAGACCTGTCTCCAATCGAGCACATATGGGACATCATCGGACGAAAACTTCAGCTTCATCCACTATCAACGTTAACCGTCCCTGTATTGACCGACCAAGTGCAACACGCATGGAGATCCATCCCACAAATTGACCTCCGACCCCTGTGCAGCGCAAAGCATGCACGTTTTGATGCTTGCATTCAACATTCTGGCGGTTACACCAGTTATTAATGCGCCAAAAGTTTTACATTTTCCATGGCTTATCTCGCGCTTATAGTGGGTATAGTAGGTATACATAATATTTTGATAGAGTGGTTGTTATTTATGGAGCTAAAATGACAAGAGATTGTGATCATAATCATGAAATGAAACGGATAACAAAGATATTGACAAATAGATTTAATGATTTTGTCATCAACAATCCCGAAGTTATTTCAGATGTTATAGAATATTTCTATAATAAAACTTATATTGATTGTAAATCCGAGAAACATTATGGAGTATTACATAATTCTAGTTTAGTCCTCAGTTTTGAATACAAATTCATGTTTATAAATATTGTAGCACGTACTTAATTACATGAATATTTAACATGAGAAGATAAAGGAATTGTAGTTAAGCACATAGGTGACATGATGTTTCTTATTGTAATACACTCCTGGAAATTGAAATAAGAACACCGTGAATTCATTGTCCCAGGAAGGGGAAACTTTATTGACACATTCCTGGGTCAGATACATCACATGATCACACTGACAGAACCACAGGCACATAGACACAGGCAACAGAGCATGCACAATGTCGGCACTAGTACAGTGCATATCCACCTTTCGTAGCAATGCAGGCTGCTATTCTCCCATGGAGACGATCGTAGAGATGCTGGATGTAGTCCTGTGGAACGGCTTGCCATGCCATTTCCACCTGGCGCCTCAGTTGGACCAGCGTTCGTGCTGGACGTGCAGACCGCGTGAGACGACGCTTCATCCAGTCCCAAACATGCTCAATGGGGGACAGATCCGGAGATCTTGCTGGCCAGGGTAGTTGACTTACACCTTCTAGAGCACGTTGGGTGGCACGGGATACATGCGGACGTGCATTGTCCTGTTGGAACAGCAAGTTCCCTTGAAGGTCTAGGAATGGTAGAACGATGGGTTCGATGACGGTTTGGATGTACCGTGCACTATTCAGTGTCCCCTCGACGATCACCAGTGGTGTACGGCCAGTGTAGGAGATCGCTCCCCACACCATGATGCCGGGTGTTGGCCCTGTGTGCCTCGGTCGTATGCAGTCCTGATTGTGGCGCTCACCTGCACGGCGCCAAACACGCATACGACCATCATTGGCACCAAGGCAGAAGCGACTCTCATCGCTGAAGACGACACGTCTCCATTCGTCCCTCCATTCACGCCTGTCGCGACACCACTGGAGGCGGGCTGCACGATGTTGGGGCGTGAGCGGAAGACGGCCTAACGGTGTGCGGGACCGTAGCCCAGCTTCATGGAGACGGTTGCGAATGGTCCACGCCGATACCCCAGGAGCAACAGTGTCCCTAATTTGCTGGGAAGTGGCGGTGCGGTCCCCTACGGCACTGCGTAGGATCCTACGGTCTTGGCGTGCATCCGTGCGTCGCTGCGGTCCGGTCCCAGGTCGACGGGCACGTGCACCTTCCGCCGACCACTGGCGACAACATCGATGTACTGTGGAGACCTCACGCCCCACGTGTTGAGCAATTCGGCGGTACGTCCACCCGGCCTCCCGCATGCCCACTATACGCCCTCGCTCAAAGTCCGTCAACTGCACATACGGTTCACGTCCACGTTGTCGCGGCATGCTACCAGTGTTAAAGACTGCGATGGAGCTCCGTATGCCACGGCAAACTGGCTGACACTGACGGCGGCGGTGCACAAATGCTGCGCAGCTAGCGCCATTCGACGGCCAACACCGCGGTTCCTGGTGTGTCCGCTGTGCCGTGCGTGTGATCATTGCTTGTACAGCCCTCTCGCAGTGTCCGGAGCAAGTATGGTGGGTCTGACACACCGGTGTCATTGTGTTCTTTTTTCCATTTCTAGGAGTGTAGTTAAGATTTAAAAGTGAAATATAACTTAGAAAAACATTAGAAGTGGTCAAATGAATATATGGTAAAGATGTAAATTTAACAGAAATATTAACTGTGACAGCTGAAATGTCGTGTGGCTAGGGCCTCTCGTCGGGTAGACCTGTCGCCTGGTGCAAGTCGCGCTGTCCACTCAGCTATTGAAGGCGGACATTGTAGCAGCTATAGGACGTATTTTTTTATGAAAAGATAGGGTTCGGAATAGAAGTGAAGTTGATTCAAATAATTTTTTTTCTCTTGGTGCCGCAGCACGTTATATGTCTTGCAGCAACATAATAAAAAACGGTAATGTACCAGAATGGTGCTATAATTGTTAATTGTTAGACTTTTACATTATCAATAGGCCTATTTCGGCAGTATCGCCATCTTCAGGCTATCTGCAACCAATACGCTTTGTTAAAAGTTGTTGCATTTTAACTACTAACAATTCTTTATACTATGTACTAGTACTTACTTCCATATTGCCTCGTGGCGCTGTCGCTGTCATGTAATCTTGTTGCCGTATAGGGAGTTTCCAGTTGCAACAAAATTTTTAAGTATTTAACTTAATTACTGCTATTAATTGTTGTTGTTAGCACATGTAAGCTAGACCTTCTACCGCTTGTATATACTGCTATCGTTTTGACAGCTACAATTGACAGCTAATCCAGTGATGCTGTATGATTAGAATTCGGTTATTCATTTGCCAATGTTTTGTAATTATCTGTGGTGTGGTATTATAACCTTTGTTGCGTTTTTGTAATGTGTATGTATCTGTGTTTTTATTTTATTATATCTAATCCGAATCGAGCTGTATGATTTCAATGAAATTATCTGAAAAATTTATATATTTTAGGTCCGTTTGTACGTTTAATATTTTATCCGGGTCTGGCTTTGTGTAAATATAGATACGATTTCTGCCAAAACGTTCAGTTGACATCTTTCTGAACACTTTAAAAACAATATTCTTCAATACAACTAATCCACTAACAAGAAAATAGCAGACTATTTCCGGTTAGTTGATGATACTCTGCTACTAACAGACGGATCCAACACTGACAAACAACAGTTACATAAAACTCTGAATGAACTACGAGCAAAAATCAAATTCACATTGGAACCTGAAACCAATGAAACCATAAACCTTTTGAACATGACAATGAAAAATAGTAACAATGAGCACAAATTTGAAATATACCGAAAACGCAGTACATCAGACAACATTATTAATGCAAACTCTTGCCACCTGAAAACACAGAAACATGCATGCTTTAACACAATGATTAACAGACTAATAAATCTATCTTTAGAACATACAGCCATACAAAAAGAACTGGCAGTCCTTGCCTACATAGCTCAACAAAATAGCTTCGATCCAAGCATAGTGAAAAAACTGTACGACAAACGCCATAAACCTAAATCCGTTAAGATTCACAGTGACATAAAATTCACGAAAGAAATATCCACAAAATATAAGTTCAAATACATTCCACAAACTTATATGCGAAAAATATCCAATGAACTGAACACATTGCTAAAAAAGCAGCAATTAAATTCGCATACAGAACCAGAAATAACCTCAAAACATTAATCCATTCCGATAAATCAAAGCCACCACTACACGCACTACCAGGCATATATAAAGCAAATGGTAAAAAATTGATAAATTCTATATATGACAAACAAGGAAAAACATTGAAATTACATAGAGAGAACAGACAAGAATGAGCGACACAAAGGAATCCACGTTCTTCAACGATTTAGAAACAGAAAATCATTAAGCTGATCATATAACAAACGCCATTAAAATCTTACATATAATACCATAGAGATTTAAAATGAACGTTTTGGAAGAAATCGAAATAAAAACGCAGATACATACACAGTGAAAAAACATTACGAAGATTATAATACCACGCCATAGATGATTACGATACATGGACAAATGAATAAATAGACTGTAATCATACAACATCGCTGGATTAGCTGTCAATCGTAGCTGATAAAACCACAACAGTATACACAAGCGATAAAAGACTTGTCTTACAGTTGCTAAAAACAGCAATTAATAGAGATAATTAAGTAAAATATTTAAAAATTCGGCTGCAACTGGAAATGTCCTACGCAGCAATAAGATTATAAGACAACTGCAGTGTCACGATGCAATATGGAAGTAAGCACTAGCAAAGAATAAAGCAAAATTGTTATTAGTTATAATGCTTCAACTTTTAACAAGGCGTATTGGTTGCAGATAGCCTGAAATGGCGATACTGCCGAAATGGGCCTATTGATAATGTAAAAGTCTAGCAATTAGCAATTATAGCAGCATTCTGGAACATTACTGATTTTTATTACGATTTAAATGAATGTGGGTTATAATAGATTTCTGTCCTGTATGAATTACAGTAGTGGAACAGAGTGCATCCTGGTGCACTGATTGTGAGCCTATTGGTCTCCTTATGTAAACAAACAGCTCTCCAGTAAGCCACACCATTGCATATTTTAGATAATTTGTGACACTAATGTAAACAATCGGCTCACCTGTGCTCGTTATGCTTATACAAGTGTAACTTATGATCCTAACGTAAACAAACATGGATATGTGTGCTCTTAGTAACCTTAATGCAAGTATAATTTAGGACCAGATGATTTTAGTGTAATTTTAATAACCCAAATTTGTGATCCAAACTGGACACCTTCTAGATCTCTCATTCCCCTACTCCAAATAGGTGATGAGGAAGCTATTCCATTCGAAGAAGTTGACTCACAACACCAGTCCTCATCACCACTAATGTGGGTGTGGTAACCATCATCATGATATGGACTTGTCATTCATACTCTAAACATTGGTTGATCTCCATGAAGCATCAGCACAGCAGCAGAGATCAGTCAAAGGCCACAGGCAGAATAAAAAGAAGAAGTAGACCATCACATTTGAATGTAAGTATTACTAATCCATCTGTCTCACACATTGCTTATTATTATTCATTTTGTGTGTGTTTTCATTTATTATTATTTCTCCCATAGTGCCACGGACCCTTGATGTTGCAGTAGAGTAATAGCTATCTACACAACTGAAGCCACACCAAACATTTGGCCCACCTGATTTATGGGATCAGGATACACAGCAACTGTTCCCGGATTTCGAATTTCAATTTTCCACACCACCACAGAAGTGCACTGTCAGCCTATCTCATTTATTGGATCAGCCTTTCCTGGACTTTGAGTTTCCAGTATCTGCACTGCAGAATACCATTGATATATTGGTGCAGCAGCAGCAAGATGTACAAGAATATAGCAGAGCAAACTGTGTTCTAAGCCACTTTGTTAGTATGTGTAGCACACATCAGGGGCAAGCATACATTAATGGGCAAACCTGATTAATCTATGGCCCCATTCCCTCCCCATAACCTATTATTATGTTAACTGATTTATGACCCCCTCAGGATTGATTTATGACCCCTTGGGGATAATCCATCCTACATTAATGGGCAAACCTGATTAATCTATGGCCCCATTCCCTCCCTGTAACCTATTATTATGTTAACTGATTTATGACCCCCTCAGGATTGATTTATGACCCCTTGGGGATAATCCATCCTTCTGAGAAACTTCCACACCTACCCTCCCCCTCCTCTTCACCGACCTCTCTGGGAAATCCCCAACCTTCCCCTGCTCCTTGCAGATAAGAGAGCACTTTTGATATAAAATTATTCGACTATTTAATTAAACTGACCAATCAGTTATCCACTCCCCTAACTGTGAAATTCCAAAACCCTCTACCTTACTCAAAAAAGGGCGAGAAAATCGCTCAGTTTCTGCTGGACAGGAAGCATCTGATGATACAAAACTGAAGTCAATGTCAACTATATAGCAGAAAATATACTGTTTATTAATAAAAATTCAATTTTCAGGGGCTGATCTCTTTATTTGGCGATAAGAGCTCACATCCAGCAACTACATGTCCTACTCCCATAATTACACTGCTGCAGATTGGAGGTATCTTGTTAAAAAATTTTCCTGTGTGTGCTCACTTTGACATGCAGGGATCGACTGAGCTAGTGCACAACGCCACCACCAGAAGGCATTCCTCCCCCCCCCCCCAATTTCTCACCCCCTCCATTCCCACCACTACCAGAAAAAATTGGTGGGAAAAAGACCCATTCTGTGTAGAGAAGAAGGATCACATGACATGAAATTCACATCGGTGTCAATAATATATTGCTGCATATTCTTTATTTAATCAGTTTGCGAGAGACAGAGCTCTCCCACTGGGGTAGAGCTCATGTCTGCACCCCCACCACCGCTTCCCATGATGTAATTACTGTTAGAATCAATGAATGGAATGAAGTGCGGTATAGAATTCATCGTTTTGGGTCTCCCATTAGTGCGTCTGTCGTCCAGGCGCCGTCATGGAGGTCAAAACAGCCCAATGTCCTAATTACAGATCATGCTACTAAATCTGATTTGATCAATTATAAATGGTTTTTGAAAGCCTTCTACTGTGAAAACAGAAGATTTATTGATAAACAAACCTATGGTACTAAATACCACCGACCCTGGACTGAATGTCGGCCTCCTATGATCATGCAGCCCCAAACAAAGCATCAAGTGGCGGCATTCTGTTGATCGGGAAATTCCAGACTCCTTCCCTGTCTCGCTCTCAGGAGGCTACTTTCTGTTTGTGTGTGTGAACCATCGTCTCCAAATACACAGATGGAGGTTTTCATCTCCCCTTAGAATACTGTGTTCCTAGCTAATACGAGGTGCATTCAAGTTCTAAGGCCTCCGATTTTTTTTCTAATTCTCAGTTCTCAGTTCTCACCCGAAATCGATGAAACTGGCGTTACTTCTCGACGTAATCGCCCTGCAGACGTACACATTTTTCACAACGCTGACGCCATGATTCCATGGCAGCGGCGAAGGCTTCTTTAGGAGTCTGTTTTGACCACTGGAAAATCGCTGAGGCAATAGCGGCACGGCTGGTGAATGTGCGGCCACGGAGAGTGTCTTTCATTGTTGGAAAAAGCCAAAAGTCACTAGGAGCCAGGTCAGGTGGCTAGGGAGCATGAGGAATCACTTCAAAGTTGTTATCACGAAGAAACTGTTGCGTAACGTTAGCTCGATGTGCGGGTGCGTTGTCTTGGTGAAACAGCACACGCGTAGTCCTTCCCGGACGTTTTTGTTGCAGTGCAGGAAGGAATTTGTTCTTCAAAACATTTTCGTAGGATGCATCTGTTACCGTAGCGCCCTTTGGAACGCAATGGGTAAGGATTACGACCTCGCTGTCCCAGAACATGGACACCATCAGTTTTTCAGCACTGGCGGTTACCCGAAATTTTTTTGGTGGCGGTGAATCTGTGTGCTTCCATTGACCTGACTGGCGCTTTGTTTCTGGATTGAAAAATGGCATCCATGTCTCATCCATTGTCACAACCGACGAAAAGGAAGTCCCATTCATGCTGTCGTTGTGCGTCAACATTGCTTGCCAACATGCCACACGGGCAGCCATGTGGTCGTCCGTCAGCATTCGTGGCACCCACCTGGATGACACTTTTCGCATTTTCAGGTCGTCATGCAGGATTGTGTGCACAGAACCCACAGAAATGCCAACTCTGGAGGCGATCTGTTCAACAGTCATTCGACGATCCCCCAAAACAATTCTCTCCACTTTCTCGATCATGTCGTCAGACAGGCTTGTGCGAGTCCGAGGTTGTTTCGGTTTGTTGTCACATGATGTTCTGCCTTCATTAAACTGTCGCACCCACGAACGCACTTTTGACACATCCATAACTCCATCACCACATGTCTCCTTCAACTGTCGATGCATTTCAATTGGTTTCACACCACGCAAATTCAGAAAACGAATGATTGCACGCTGTTCAAGTAAGGAAAACGTCGCCATTTTAAGTATTTAAAACAGTTCTCATTCTCGCCGCTGGCGGTAAAATTCCATCAGCCGTACGGTGCTGCCGTCTCTGGGACGTATCGACAATGAACGCGGCCTCATTTTAAAACAATGCGCATGTTTCTATCTCTTTCCAGTCCGGAGAAAAAAAATCGGAGGCCTTAGAACTTGAATGCAACTCGTACTGGGACAAAGTGAGAGCCAATGCAATTTTGATATAAAAATAGAGTGAAATATTCCATTTGCACTACCATATAAATTAATTGTCTAACAATGTACAGGAGTAGAACAGATCGCTTAAGACAATCACCTGCACCTTACGATGGTTCTTCTTGGTAATAAAACATATTTTCAGCGTTTGAGAGTAACATAGAAACCTTATGCAAATCAAGAAATTAAATTGCCGCCACAAATAGATCATAGTGCTAAATATATCTGAGGTGTTGTATGCACCAACGTTTCACAACACAAGCGCCCTCCTCCACCACAACGTTTCCACTAAACATACCTGGCGGAAAAAATCCCACCGATCACATAAACGAGTGATCGCGAAGAGCACGCCATCCGCCATCCACAGCATTGCATCACAGAGAAACAGCTGTGCTGCACACGTCGACCGCAACGACAGTTAAGCACCAATCTCATGATGTTTGCACCTCTACCGTACCAGGCACTCTGGGGCCAGAGATAGTATCACCAAGCAGCCAACCGATTAATTTACATTGTGGCAGTAATCATCCTGTGCAAATGCCTTTCATAATGAATCTCCTCACACAACATACATGCCCACTTCTGTCGCCTCCCACCCAGCACGCTAGTCACTTCGCTAGCCCCTGCTGCAGCGGGTAAGTGCTTGCACAGTCTTTGTACGTGCCCGCCTGTCACAGACTAAGTAATCCATGACTTCTGGTGCCAACTCCTCATGATCACTCCTGACGCCAGACACGGTACACTCCGAGTCAAGCAGCAGCGGCTTGGATGTATACGGTAATTCTAACCAATCCCACACAGACATAGACACTCCCTCCCCCCCCCCCCCCCCCACTTTAAAAAAATCCACTCTACCCAAACCGAGACAGGGATGTTGACCATACACATCGAATTTGTCACGTGAAATGTGCATTTCTCGCTTTTATTGAGTTCTTTTCGAAGACAGAAAAATCGGGTCATACACGCGTTTTCACAAGTATCGTTACGTCTTGCGAAAATCCTGTAACAGTACGGCATAGTTCATGTTTCCACTAAGTACTCTTTCACCAGGTAAGAAAGATCTGTTCTAATTAGCTTAATATCTGTTGCGTACTGCATCACAGGAATAGAATGTTAAACTCATTTTTGGCTCATAGCAGAGTAGCAGAGTGCTAAGGTCTCCTTTATCACCGGAGGCCGCCTCACTTTCTAACTCTATTAAATTAACCAAATACTCGCCGCACAAGAAGTCTCTTAAAAGTAACAACACATAGAGGCTGTAAATACTAGGTTTATACAGGATGTTACAAAAAGGTTTGGCCAAACTTTCAGGAGACATTCCTCACACTCAATAAAGAAAAGATGTTATGTGGACATGTGCCCGGAAATGCTTAATTTCCATGTTAGAGCTCATTCTAGTTTCGTGAGTATGTACTGTACTTCCTCGATTCACCACCAGTTGGCCTAATTGAAGGAGGGTAATGTTGACTTCGGTGCTTGTGTTGACATGCGACTCATTGCTCTACAGTACTAGCATCAAGCACATCAGTACGTAGCATCAACAGGTTAGTGTTCATCACGAACGTGGTTTTGGAGTCCGTGCAATGTTTACAAATGCAGAGTTGGCAGATGCCCATTTTATTTATGGCTAATTGATTCTAATGGCTCTGAGCACTATGGGACTTAACATCTGTGGTCATCAGTCCCCTAGAACTTAGAACCACTTAAACCTACCTAACCTAAGGACATCACACACATCCATGCCCGAGGCAGGATTCGAACCTGCGACCGTAGCGGTCACGCGGTTCCAGAATGAAGCGCCTAGAACCACACGGTCACACCGGCCGGCTATTATGTATGGATTAGCACGGGGCAATAGCCGTGGCGCGGTACGTTTGTATCGAGACAGATTTCCAGAACGAAGGTGTCCCGACAGGAAGACGTTCGAAGCATTCGATCGGCGTCTTTGGGAGAACGGAACATTCTAGCCTATGACTCGCACCTGGGAAAGACCTAGAACGACGAGGACACCTGCAATGGACGAGGCAATTCTTCGTGCAGTTGACGATAACCCTAATGTCAGCGTCAGAGAAGTTGCTGCTGTACAAGGTAACGTTGACCACGTCACTGTATGGAGAGTGCTACGGGAGAACCAGTTGTTTCCGTACCATGTACAGCGTGTGCAGGCACTATCAGCAGCTGATTGGCCTCCACGGGTACACTTCTGCGAATGGTTCATCTAACAATGTGTCAATCCTCATTTCAGTGCATATGTTCTCTTTACGGATGAGGCTTCATTCCAACGTGATCAAATTGTAAATTTTCACAATCAACATGTGTGGGCTGACGAGAATCCGCACGCAATTGTGCAATCACATCATCAACACAGATTTTCTGTGAACGTTTGGGCAGGCAATGTTGGTGATGTCTTGATTGGGCCCCATGTTCTTCCACCTACGCTCAATGGAGCATGTTATCATGATTTCATAGGGGATACTCTACCTGTGCTGCTAGAACATGTGCCTTTACAAGTACGACACAACACGTGGTTCATGCACGATGGAGCTCCTGCACATTTCAGTCGAAGTGTTCGTACGCTTCTCAACAACAGATTCGGTGACCGATGGATTGGTAGAGGCGGACGAATTCCATGGCCTCCACGCTCTCCTGACCTCAACCCTCTTGACTTTCATTTATGGGGGCATTTGAAAGCTCTTGTGTACGCAACCCCGGTACTAAATGTAGAGACTCTTCGTGCTCGTATTGCGCACGGCTGTGATACAATACGCTATTCTCCAGGGCTGCATCAGCGCATCAGGGATTCCATGCGACGGAGGGTGGATGCATGTAGCGTTGCTAAAGGGGGGCATTTTGAACATTTCCTGTATCAAAGTGTTTGAAGTCACGCTGGTACGTTCTGTTGCTGTGTGTTTCCATTCAATGATTAATGTGATTTGAAGAGAAGTAATAAAATGAGCTCTAACACGGAAAGTAAGCGTTTCCGGACACATGTCCACATAACATATTTTCTTTCTTTGTGTGTGAGGAATGTTTCCTGAAAGTTTGGCCGTACCTTTTTGTAACACTCTGTATTACGTATCATTTTATAAATTCGGTAATACATCTGATTTAAGGGGCACAGAGAACAGAGTTCCAGGGTACAAAGAAACACAGCAGAGGAAAGGAAATACAGTACTAACCTAACTATAGCAGATGTTGAAAGTAACCACAATTCATCTTTTGTCACTTTTGGGGCCTTGTGAGTAAGTTACTAAAGGCGGGTCGAAGCTGGACTACTGGATTGCTGCAATCTCATCCAAAATGTTCTGTTGCAGTTCTTGAAGACTATGAGGGTTAACAGTTTTTGATGTTGCTGAGCAACAGTCATACAATAATTTTTAAATGAACACACCACTATTTGACTGTACTCTTCTTTATTTAATTACGACCCAGGTTTTGGCCTTTTATGCCATTTTCAAGATACTGCTAAAAGCAAAAATTGCATACAGTAAGACCAAATAAAATTTCAAAAGATGTAAAACGTCTTAAACAATGAATGTAAATTAGTATATAATTACGAAATGCGAACTTACAGTTTATGTCATTAATAAGCATGACATAAATTGTAAGTGCATATTTCGTAATTAAATAAAGAACCATATAGTCAAATGACGATGTGTTCATTAAAAAAAAAAAACAAAAAAAGAACTATGAAGGTTGTTGCGATACACCTTAGACTTGAAGGCTCCCCATATAAAGTAATTGCTCACTGACAGATCAGGTGACCTAGGTGCCAAGCTAGAGCTGCAACCAGACTATCGTCTGCTAACAACTCTGCGAGATGTGAAGATAGTGCAAAAGTGCTCCAAGGTTCGGCCAGCTGTATGGGCAGTTGCTCCATCCTGTTGTGTATAACCACACGGCGTGTTGTTATATGCATACATTCACATCCAATCGTATCCATTTGTCTGGGTCACTTTTATTTGCCCCTCCCTGTATAAGAGACTACTGCAATCAGTCTGGACGGAAGTGAAACGGGACGTCGCATGGGCATTAGATATGATCCAACGGGTCACATATGTTAACACCTACCTAACATCACGAATTCTGCACTTTGTCCAAGTACTCCTGATGCTGGTGATGATAGCGCGACGCATAGTGGCGGTGTTCGGATCCTTCGTAAGTGCAGGTCTACTACTTAAAGTATGATGCTACGCCCTTACCCTTCCACTTAGGAGTGGGTTGGTCTTGTGCATGTACAAGATCGAGCGGCATCGCTATCTGTCAACATGATGTTAAAACTGTGGAGATGACATCAGACATGTCTGACAAGAATCTTAATAGTAGAACTAGCACCACTTTCTCGAATGGCGCCCGTGGCGGTCCAGCACATTTCCGTTATTTCACCATATTCACTATGTTCAAATGTCTCTTGTAATGGCGCGTGACATCGATCAAATATTACCAAAGCGACGACGTTGCAATCCTGTTGAGAGGAGGCATTAAACATCTCCTTAGAAAAATTATGAATTACTGTGTTGGTAAACTTCTTACGTTATTTGATTTTCAAACAGATGAGCAAAACTGAACGTACTCAGACATTTCTCTCTTTACTTATTCTGATCAACACTAAACCGACACACAATATTTTTAGCGCAACGCAATCTGACTTTCAATAACCCCAACTAAAGAATAGCCCTGACTAACAGTAACCTATACCTTTCATGAATCACTTACCTCACAAAAATTCTTCGTTACTCGAACTACTGCAATACAGCGAGCGCCAATACTGCCACCTAAATACAAGATTCTAACTACTGAAGGCACTAACTACTTACAGGAATAGTTAGCAAGATTTTGATGGAGAACAAACAATGTATTTACCTTAATAGTGTTCAAAAGTCATAATACATATCAGTTCATGACATCCAGTCTCACAAATTTCCTTTTTCTGACGGACACACGTCCAGATCGTCCGCTCTCAAAACTCTGCCATCTCTCTCCCCACATCCACCACTGCTGGCGGTTCACCTCCAACTGCGCAACGCTATGAGCTGTTCACAAGCCCAACACTACAATAGCGAATACTCCAACAATGCCAACCAGCCACAGACTGCACACAGCACAGTCAGTGATTTTCATACAGAGAGCTACTTGGCATTACCAACATAAATACCTAAACAGCCTACTTACAGCATCCACATATCAATTGGCATGTAGTATGGCGACCGATATATCATGTTTCCTTAGACACGGAGACACGTGAAATATGGTACCTACATCTACATTTACATAGATACTCCGTCAGACACCGTACGGTGGGTGGCGGAGGGTACCATGTACCACTACTGGCCATTCCCTCCCCTGTACCTCTCTCAAGTAAAGCGAGGCAAAAACAATTGTCTTTCTGCCTCTGTATGAGCCCTGATTTCCCGTATCTTATTTTCGTAGTTCTTACCTGAAATAATGTGAACACTTGTACTGACTAGGGAATTGTTTATTAATAATGGGTTGGATCCCCATTTGCCCGAAATACAGCTGTGGTTCTATTTGGAATACTGGAATGCAATGATTGTATAGTCTCCAGGGGAATTTTATGCAACTCTTCGATCAGAGCCACTTCTAAGTCTATCATATGTACGCCAATATTGTGGGTTCTTGAATTCTTTTATTGTATACAACGTACACGGAGTCGGCCCTGATGCAGAGCATTTTGGTACGCCGGGCCGGATACTGTACCCAGTTGAGACAGCTTCCACGCCACGTTTGTTGAAAGAGCACTCCAAGGACGTCAGCAGCACTTAGCTTTTAAGCGGCAGGGATCACTTCTACCTGAGCCACTCAAAGAAACACTCCATCGATAGTGGTGGCGCAGTGATAAGACGCTGGGCGACCATACAGAAATCGATTGATGGGACAGATATTGAGGGTTCAAGAAATTGTCAGTTTGATAATTGAAAGGTGTGGAGGGTGCGGCAGGGGTAAGTTGTAGGTGTTGACCAAGGTCTGACTACAGTAAACCGTCATAAATGAATGCGAATGCACGGAAGAGGCTTGCACAGGGTAGCCTAGCGTGGAGAGCTGCATTAAACCAGTCTCCCGACTGAAGACCACAACTCTTTACGCGTCTGTCTGAATATTTTACGGATTTTGTTTGTTTTTAGTATTTCATTAAACAGCACCGCGCTACGCAGATTTCGTGGTTTTTGAGCGCTACGTTTTCTACCTAGGATGATGTAACGAATGCAGCACCGATTGAACATACAACGACGCACTCCGTATCATCATGAGAAATTATTACATATTATAAATAGGGAATTATAGGTCCTACGGAAGCCTAAAGAATGTCATCTTAAGTATATAAAAATCCATATGAAATTTCTCATTGTGTACATATCGTAATAAGGGTTTGATCCACCGCTCGCCATTATTACAGCACCCATTTCATACCTTCTAGGTAATGAAAGAACTGCTGACGAACTGGAGCCCGTCCTTCGCTGACATGCTGAATGAAAATATGTAGGCATTCTTGTGAATGTTTGGTCGTTATAAATCGTCTCGCTAATATTTTGCTTAATTTGAATAAAGATTACCACTAGGTCAGCCACTAAATGGTACTTTTTGTCGTGAAATCACTCGTCTATCACCTGAGAACCATAAACGTGTAATTTTTCATGCTAGTACATACAATGTTCATACTGTAATTGTTATTTGATTATAGACAGCAAATAACAAGTCAGAACAGCGACGTATCCCGCTTCCGAAACAAAGTCATGGAAGCGAACGAGATTGCTAAGGCCTCTTCGCGACAAACGGAATAAAATGGTCTGGCCGGCCGGAGTGGCCGAGCGGTTCTAGGCGCTACAGTCTGGAACCGCGCAACCGCTACGGTCGCAGGTTAGAAGCCTGCCTCGGGCATGGATGTGTGTGATGTCCTTAGGTTAGTTAGGTTTAAGTAGTTCTAAGTTCTAGGCGACTGATGACCTCAGATGTTAAGTCCCATAGTGCTCAGAACCATTTGAACCATTTGAATAAAATGGTCTTTTTTGCGTAGCTGTTCGATCATGTAAACCATCTCTCGTGGTGAACAGAAAAAGTCCTAAAATTGAGTGGATTTTTTGGTTACCGTTGTCGATTTGCTAGAACACCTTCTTCAATGCTTTCTGCAGGCCAAACACGGAGGTATTTCAGGTCAACTTTTGGCCTAGATCTTTTTCCAGTTGACGCACAACTGAACGTACGTAGTCAATTCAAACTGCCACATTCGGCGGTCTGTGCTATTTCAGAACTGAGTTCCTTTATTATTAGTTTTTCAAATACTCCACATACAGTAATGAAAAGTCACTAATCGCATTCGCTCAACATGTTGCGATCTGCTTCATCCTGGAGCCTTTTATAACCCGGCATAAGAAATATAGCTGGCAGCGTCGCTTGGCACCTGCCCCCTGTGTTCAGCTGAACAGGTGTTCCTCGAGACGACTGGTCCATACCGAAACACTGGTGGGGGTCTTTGTCGCATGTTGCCCCTATTCAATGCCACGCATCTGTTCAGGAGCAGCTCCGCAACAAGGTGTCAAGCAATCTTGTCCAGTTCTGCTCGAAATGTCTTGGGAACTATCCTACGCAGGCATCACTGCTTCGCTATTACTTTCGGCTAAAAATGGAAATAAAAAAACGGAAAAGATGGTGGATACGGAAGCTGTTCAGTGCTACCAATGAACCGTGCCATCGTCTCCTGGATACATAAAAACTGGTAGATGGCAGTGGGTTTATTAACTTTTTAAAGATGTGATTTTGAACACCTACAAGATCTGAAAAAAAAGACGAATTTTAGAATTTCGATTTCGCCTGCAACTACCCTCCAATACCTTTCAGCTGGAGATTCCTTTAAAAGTCTCATGTATACTTTCAAGATTTCTCTATAAAGTATGTCTTTATTTGTCCCAGAAGTGTGTGAAGCCATCCTCAGCGTTTTGAAAGCATACATCAAGGTACGTGGAAAAATTCCTTTTTTTTTTTCTAAGACAGATTTGATACTGCTTTATTTTTTCTTATTTGTACATTATAGGAATAGAATTGTAGCGAAAAATAGGGTATTATAAACTCAAAATAATGAAATAAAACACTAACACATTATCAAACGTAATAATTGAGTATTGCATAAACTTTGTAACGAAACATTGTGTAAACCAGGGCTTCACAACATACGTGCTCGTGGAGCAAGCTGTGAGCAGCAAGGCGCGAGCACGGAGCAGCGCGAGCACGCTACCCCCACTACCGGACCAGAGCGGAGAGTGGGGAAAGTCACGTGGGGCACACAACAGCTGCAGCCAGTCAATGTAAATCCGCGGCCACCTGCAGGGATATCACTCACGAATTATTACTGCGACAAATGAAACAAATAAAGGAGAATGTACACATGCGACATAATTTTATTAGCTTAGTGTATGCCTATACATTCGCATTAATTTGTGAACTGTTACACAATAAAAGGTGTCACTGAAGTGTGGGATTCTCGGTTATCTTGTACTTTTTGCCCTTTACAATTGCGTCTATGTTCGGAGTAATTGTTCTTGTGCATTGTAGGCGCAGCGTGCAGTTTAAATTTCGATCAGACAATGCGTTTCTCAGGCGCGTCTTGTTACATTTCATTGCAGAGAACAGTTGTTCACAAACATACGTGGAACCGAACATTGATATTATTGTAGCCGCCAGTTTGTGCAAACTAGGAAATCTATCCTGAGGGAAGCGTCTGTAGAATTACAAAATGTTTTTCTTGTTCTGAAATTTGTCTCTGTATTCTCTGTCACACTGCAGGTCAATAATTTCTAGTTGCAGCTCAGGACGAATCTCTTCAATATTCGCTGAATATGGAGAGGAGAACAGATCAAAATCACTGTCTAGTGCTGTCAGATCTTGAAAGCGTTGATCAAATTCTTCCTTAAGGGCAACGAAACTATGTGAATAACGTTCACAGTCTTTGTGAACATCTTGCATGGATGATAATTTAGGAAAATGAGCTAGATTTCCTGTTTCCAGCTGACTCACCCAAAGTGTCAATTTCATTTTAAAAGCTCGTATTCGATCTATGAAATGAGTAATTAGCAGATCTTTACCTTGTAGTGAAATGTTCAAAGCATTCAGATGGCTAGTTAAATCTGCTAAGAACGGGAGATCACATTTCCATGAAGGCTCTTTCAATTCAGGAAAACACATGTTATTTATTCCCATGAACATATTTATCTCATCTAATAGGCAAAAAAATCGATTTAATAATTCGCCACGACTAAGCCAGCGGATCTCGCTGTAATAAGGCAGGCTACCATACTGGCTTTCTACATCCTCAAGAAAGCTTTTAAATTGCCTGTGTTGTAGCCCATGCTTCATTATATAATTGGTTGTACGAACAACAACACTCATCACATTTTTTAGAGTGATACTCTTTGCACATAAGTTTTCCTGGTGGATCACACAATGAACGCCCCTTATTTCATTTGGCACGGTCAGTTTTTGCATTTTCTCCTTCAACAGCGCAACGAAACCAGATTTTTTCCCTGTCATCACTGGTGCACCGTCTGTAGACACTGAAACTAAAGAATTCCACGACAATCCTATATTTTCAACACTTTATCCAACACTACTTAAAATATCACCGCCGGTTGTAGTGTTCTTCATAGCTACTACATCGAGGAGCTCTTCCCTCACCTGAAGATCTCTGTTAACACCTCTAATAAATATGGCAAGCTGCGCTGTTCCAGTGATATCAACACTTTCGTCCAGAGCTAGAGAATACGCTATAAAATCTTTACAGATATTTGCAAGCTGGCTCTGGACATCGTCTGCCATGTCCTGTATGCGACACATAATGGTCATGTTAGATAATGGCACAATCCGAAACTGTTCAACTTGAGATGGACACAAATGTTCCGCTGCAACTACCAAACATTCTTTTATTAAATCGCCATCAGTGAAGGGGCATAGGTACTTTGCTAAAAGCAAAGCAATTTTGTAACTCACTCTGAGAGCTGCTTCAGTTGATTTTTCTTCGTCGTCCAGATCTTCTTCGGATAGCTTCCTTTTAAGTTTAATAACTTCCTGTGCAAGATCTGGTCCATCACATTTTCCACTTCCGTAGTCTTTCGCGTGGTACGACATATAATGTCGCTGCAAATTAAATTTCCTAAAAGAATTCAGCGTTTTGTGACATACTAAACATTTTGCAACACCATCTTTTTCTGTAAACAGATACAATTCCTCCCAATGGGGGTTGAACTGCGAAAGCATGGTTGGGGTTACAACAACGGCGACTTGACATGATTCTTAACCAGCGAAGTGACTGTTAGAGCTGATCGTAGTACTTTAAACGTTACACAGTCGGCGCGAATTCAATAGGCACGCTGCGGCCCTATTCAAACTTGCGCGCCTATTTCCCCTCCCTCCCCTCCCTCCCTACTCCTCCACCTTGCACCTGCTCGCGAGCACGTGCCTGAGCAGACGCGAGTACTCGCGCTCAAAACCGGCCAGTTGTTAAGCCCTGGTGTAAACGAACTCCATTACATAACTATAACATACAAATGTACACTAAACAAATTTTATGCCCACTTGTAGAGGGTAAATATGATAGTATGTTATACTCAGGGCAAGAACCGCTTTTAGAACTGAGAGATGGAGAACTGAAAGCGTTAGTGATATCTCGAGACTCATTGCCTATTGGATTGGGGCTGGTAATGTTCAATTTGTGTAGAAAAGAAGCGTTTACATTTTTATTCTGTCGAATGAAATGTCCCGTCTCTTTTGCTTGATAAGCTCCTCCTTGCAAACTGAATAAAATATTCGAAATACTTTTTTTTCGCTCCCGTTATTTCAATATTCGGTCTATCGCTCGTCCTTAATGAGTCCGCAATAAAGACCCCAAAAGCAGTGAAACTATCTCTGTTTTCAGTGCTTGGGTCTTAGTTCTCATGCACTGCAAAGCTTCATTTGTAAATACACCGTGTTCCTTACGACGTTTTTAAAGCATAGTGGGTACTCTGAAGGAAGCAGCATTACTTCCTGTTTCGTCGTCTTGTGCCTCTGAGTGTGATGTTTGCGTGTCCGTATTGTTGTTGCTTTCAATTCTCAGCTCCTGAAATAAAATTTGAAGGCTGATAACATATTTGTCCACAAACGCATTAAATGTCTGAAAATAGCAAAGAACGTCATTTGATAAAATTACGAGGGCTATTCGGAAAGTAAGGAACGATAGGTCGCGAAATGGAAACCACAGTGAAAATCAAAACTGTTTTATTTGCAACAGTTAGCTACACTGTCCAGCTACTTCTCTACACAGTCGCCGCTCAGACTTAGACATCTGTCTTAGCGTTGTACCAACTTTTCTATTCCCTCATTATGGAAGACAGCTGCCAGTGCTTTTCGACAATTTTCTACTCTGGAATGCAGCTTGTTGTCTGTGTCAAAATATTGTCTTCATAGCCAGCAGTTCATCTGAGCAGAGATGAACCTCAGGAGTAGCCAGTTTCAGGCTGTATTGTGGGCGATCAAACACTTCCCATCGAAAAAGCTGCAGGAGCATCTTTATTGCCCCTGCAGAGTGCGGCCGAGAATTGTCGTGTAGAACGAACCGCATCACAGTTATGTTATGTGGATTGCATAGCTTCAGGCGGAATCTTTCACCAGGCCCTCATACTTGGCAGGAGATGCTAATTTCTAGCCTTCTTTACGTTCTTACTGTGAGCTTAGAACTGAAAAGAACGACATGATGTGATCGATGGACGTACTAGACACAGTGTCCAATGCATCTGTGCAAAGATTCATCAGATTTTCACTGTATTTTCCATTTTGCGTCCGATCGTTCTTTTCTTTCCCAATAACCCTCATATTATTAAGTCCCGCACACATGCAAGAAAATATAATCACCAAGAGAGATGTTGTGTGTGTGTGTGTGTGTGTTAGAAAATGATGTCACTCATAATTTTATGGGTGTGGGTCTATAAAAGTAAAGACTTATAAAGTTATAATAATGATCTTATTTTTAATGTTTTAGATACCCACTACGAACTCTGAATGGTTGACAGTGGCCCATGATTTCTGAATAAAACGGAATTTTCCTTACTGTGCGGGCAGTATTGATGGAAAACACAAACAAATTGTGCCTCCAGAACACAGCGGAACAATGTTTTTTAATTGTAATGGATTCTTCCGCATTTTGGTGCTTGCTGTAACTAATGCCAAGTACAATTTCATATACTTGGATGTGAGGTGTGAAGAAAATATTTCTGACGCCAGAGTCTTTAAATATACTAAGCTTCATGAAGAAATAAATAATGGAACATTCACTTCATTGCCAGGGAAATCAAACCCCGTCCCATATGTATGTTTTAGCAAGTGATGCGTTTTCTCTGTTACAACAACCGATCGTTATCACGTGCTGATTGACTATTCAGTTACCGTCTAAGTCGTGCACTCCTCGTTATTGAAAATGTTTTCGGGACATGGGCCGCGAAATTTCTCGTTTTACTGACACCTATAGCATTACAACCCAGTGAAGTGGAAACAATGGTTCTTGGAAGTGCCTATTTGCATATTTTTTTACGATGGTATTCAAAAATAAATTACACTCCACCTAGCACTTTTGACAAGGAAGATTCTGATGGGAACTTAATACATGAAGCATGGATGTTAAAGCTACAAGAATCACAACTTGTACGGCTATATAAACTGTACCGAGGAGATCTTCAAATGAAGCGCAGGAAATCAGAAATTAATTTAGAGATTACTTTATATCATCTGAAGGTTCAGTGCCTTGGCAGTATGAAATGATTTGCAAAAATATACATATTATTCTACATCAGCGCTACGAATTCTTGATTCATTCGCCAGTAGAAGAAACATGAGAGATTCATATCTAAACCACGAATTTTTTGGGGGGAAGTCCCCCCACTTCCTCCTGTCCTCTAATTTCTTCTGTTCCCTCAGAACCTGACTTTTCGAAGTGTAATTTTTTTCCATTTCCACTGTTGCAACGCCAAACTTCCCTGACAAACATTTCAATTTCTATTCTCATTTGTTATGGTTTCTGTATTCGATGCGTGTGTGTGTGTGTGTGTGTGTGTGTGTGTGTGTTATTCATTTGAAGCGCTTCATTTAGTTTCAAAATATTCCCAGTCGTCCACACATTGAAAAAGATGAAATATAAGCACGTCAGACGACGACAATAACACTAGCGACTACGTGCCAGACTGCACCAAGCTTCCCTCGAACACGTCCACACTTTCACTGTTGCGCAGTGTTGTTCAACATTGCTTCAGAGAATCCCATTTTGATGGAATTCAAATCTTCTATCACTTTAGACCCCCAATACACTCCGAGAACATGAGAACGTGGCGCGCGCCTGAAACGCAGCAGTGTCCATTCAGACTCGATTCAGCTACACAAAAAAGACGCGCTACATTGAGTTCTGCTGTGGACCAAGCTTTAGGTGCACCTGACACGGCTAAATCCCAGAAAATATTAAGCGTTGTCAGGGAGTTGCGCCTTCTCATTCACATGACCCAACACTGCGACTGACATTATATTTCGTATTTATTGTATCATTTCAGCAACCCTGTCAAGATGATGAGTTTAGAAAGAGTTTAAATTGGTGAGTTTTTAGAAGCATAATGCGTATCGCTTTGTCTTGTGCGTCATACACAAACAAAAAAATAGGGTTGTCGTTTGGTAATAAAACCTTAACGCAGACGTCTATGCGGTGCACATATTTTCGAAAAATACGAGGCCTGTTCAGAAAGTAAGCTCCGATTGATTGCCAAATTGCTACACCTTTCAGCTACTTCTCTAGGTAGTCGCCGTTCTGACTTAGACTTTTGTCATAGCGTTGTACCAACTTTTCAATAGCCTCATCATAGAAGGCAGCCGCCAGTGCTTTCCGCCAATTCTCCACGCTGGCCTACACCTCGTTGTCTGTGTCAAAATGTTGTCTTCAAAGACAGCGGTTCATGTGACCAGAGATGAAACTCAGGGGGAGACAATTGCGGACTGTATTGTGGGTAATCTAACATTTCCACTTGAAAACTATGCAGGAGCATCTTCATTGCCCCTGCAGAATGCGGCTGAGAATTGTCGTGAAGATGAAACAGCACGACAGTTATGTAATGTTAGCTGCATAGCTTCAGGCGAAATTTCTCACCAGGCCCTCGTACTTGGCGGCAGACACTATTTTCTAGACATCTTTACGCACTCACTGCGAGCTCAGAAATGAGAAGAGCGACGTGATGCTAACTGGGGTTATACTAGAGACACTACCCAACACATCTGTGCAAAGGTTTATCGGATTTTCATAGTCGTTTCCATTTCGCGACCGATCGGAGCTTACTTTCTGAACGCCCCTCGTATTTAAGAAATCATTTTCCCTAGTGATTCAAGGTAGGTAAGAAAAGGGGCCCATAACGGGCAAACGATGGAGATAAGGCGGGAATACAGCATTGCTCTCCTGGGCCAACACTGTTCCTTTATTTATGTCCCATTAGTGAAGGATGTGGATGATTTCTTGTGTACAGTAATTTTCTCGTATGAAAATAAGGAAGAGAGCATGACACTCGGGATCGGCACGGTAAACAATAGCTTGTGCCCCCAGCCCATAGAATACTGAGAAAAGGCCTGAAAATTTAACCCATAACAGCGTAACCCCTAAGATCTTATGATACGAGTATGATTTAAAAAGATGAAAATAAAAATCTGTTACGATAAAGATACAGTGTTTCTCCTAAAACACAAACACAACAACAACAACAACAACAACAACACACACACACACACACACACACAAGCGCGTACGCGCACGCACGCACAGACGATAATAACACGTGACCAGCCAATCACAAAACTCGGGACAAAAAGCAGAAATTTATTAGAGAAAGATCTGAAATAGGACAGCAAACAAACATTTCTGGCTGGCTACTAGCCGAAAACAAGAAAAGCCAACAATTCTCTAAGATATCATAAACTCCAAACTAGGATATTAGCCTGGAGTCCGAGTACAATATACTTGTACAATTCTAAATTGTTACCGCAGTAGTCTCATCGTCAGCAAAGTAGAAGTCACTTACAAACTTGCGTTTACTGTTACCCTTTTGTCAAGATAGGAAGTACAGCCCATTAAAATGTAGCGTACAGTGATTCATAGGACATAAGCACCGCTTATGGCACTCCTTCCTCCTGAGTATGAAAGGTCCGCGTTAGTGGGCATTGCCCAATTTGGAAGCCCATTAGTGTGATTTCGCCCAGTGGGGTGATCGGTATAAGGTACGCCACGTCCAGCTATTACTTTCACTGCCTGCGGGTTATTGTTCCTCATCACCAGACACTCCTCTGTCCACAATTTGTGTCAACAGCGAGGTGACAGTCAGCGAGGAAATTGCAGATTGAGACTTACTTTAGTTGTAGGAGAAGAAGGTAATAAAAGAAAAGGAAAACACCCTAATCTGACTGGACGGCATCCACGCACAAGTCCTGCAGGAACTACTGCTGCCGATCGTATATTACTTAATATCTGTAGTAAATGTAGCGTTATGTCTGGTGAGGGTAGTTAAAACATGGAAACATTAACAAATCGGAGGGTGGATACTTTGGATAGTCCATGGGACAACCGAGATAATTATTTCTTCCCGAATATTCAGGAAAATTTGAAATGCACCACGCCAGTCCCAGTGGGGGCCGTTTGATAGGATCGATGTCCTTTATCCCATTCATCTTGAACAACTCTAGCGCAGGCCGAGATAGATTAGTGAATGCGGAGATGTAGGAATTGCAGAACACAATACCTTCTTCCATTGCACATTATTTAACACGTTTAGCCAGTACATTCTTTTTGCATCCGATCGATACACGGCTGTAAGAGATGCCGAAATGTCATTCATAATTAACTGCATAACGAACAAAGTGTCCAAGAGAGTGCTAGTGTAATGTAAGGAGAGCTGTCGCCACAGCCTACATAGGGTTGTCAGGGGTGCAAATACCGAGTAGGGTCCTACTTGGACTGAGAGTGATGAGGGAGCATCACGTAGTGAAATTTAAGTTCAATCATCTATAGAAAATTCAAGACATTGAATGTTTAAAAAGTAAAGAAAGAAGATTATCTCAAGATAAAGGTCGATATTTCCAGCGAAACTTAAAAACTTAGGCTGACCAGACGTTCCCTGCGTCGAGGTAACGTTAAGTGTAAGATAAAATCACGCAACCGTCTGTATAGGATATCCGCTTTCTGTTGTTAAGACTCAAAAGACTTGAGAAATAAAGTTAACTGTTTCTAAGGAACCAGTAAAGCCCAATTCTTTAAACAATTGAACTTCCATGTATAAAACAGCTTCAAACGTCTGATTGCTTTACAAATGACTTAGTGTGTTAAATATTTGACGTTGAGCATGTAAGCGAGAAAAAAGTTTGAAATTATGCTTAAAGTTTTTTGGAAGTCGTTAAGTTCGCTCATTATGAAACACTGTATGAGTAAAGTCTGGTCAATTTGCGCTCCGTTTTAAGCAAAAGCAAGTTTTTCAGGGATCTATTTGTTTATAACATCATACTTCCTGAACCATGTGTCGCACAATTGCTGGTAAATTTAGTGGTATACGTAGATACTGTCTGCAAACTGTGTTGCGAATAGAGTAGTCAGTAAAGACGTAATAATCTAAACCGTCGTGTCTGGTGCTGAAGTTTTACTGCATCATAAATTTTTTTTCATTTCATCATTTTGTGGGCGATAATAGCGAGAAAAAGTTTCGTAAAGGTTTAAAATCATGTGTGAATGTTGATGGAAGTTGTTAAGTGACCTCATTCCCATATACTGGATGAAGTGGACAAAGTTCAGGTAATTGTGCGCCGTCAGCTACACTGCCTCAACACGAACACACAGTTTCTATCTGTAATAGTTGTGGTGGTAATAGCCTATGGGACCAAACTGCTGAGGTCATCGGTCTCTAAGCTTACACTCTACTTAATCTAACTTAAACTAACTTACTCTAAGGACAACACACAGACCCATGCCCGAGAGATGACTTGAACTTTCGACGGGGGCAACCGCGCGGACCGTGACAAAGCGTCTGGACCGCGCGGCTACCCCTCGCGACAGTAAAACTTATATTATTGTGTTAAACGGTTAACATAAGATTGTACTTCTTAACGAGTAGATTATGAAAGCACTTTAAATTTTTAAATTCTGTCAGTAACAACGCGCGGGGTTGAAAATAATTTTTTTTTTGCCCTTGGAAGCCATTAGATAGACAACAAACAACTGGTACTTGTTCCGGGCTAGTCGCTTATACACTGAAGCGTCAAAGAAACTGGTAGATGCATGCGTATTCAAATACAGAGCTACTGTATGAAAACAGGCAGAATACGGGGCTGCGGTCGGCAACGCCTATATAAGACAAGTGTCTGGTGAAGCTGTTAGTTAGATCGGTTACTGCTGCTGCAACGGCAGATTATCAAGATTTAAGTCAGTTTGAAAGTGGTGTTACACTCGCGCACGAGCGATGGGACACAGCATCGCCGAGGTAGCGATGAAGTGGGGACTATTCCGTACGACGATTTGACGAGCGTACCGTGAATATCAGGAATCAGAAAAAACCATCAGATCTCCGACACCGCTGCGGCCGGAGAAAGATCCTGTAAGAACTGGACCAACGATGACTGAAGAGAATCGTTCAACATGACAGAAGTGCAACCCTTCTGTAAATTGCTGCAGATTTAAATTCTGGGACATCAAAAAGTGTGCTGGCCAGTGTGGTCGAGCGGTTCTAGGCGCTTCGGTCTGGAACTGCGCGACCGCTACGGTCGCAGGTTCGAATCCTGCCTCTGGCATGGTTGTGTGTGATGTCCTTAGGTTAGTTAGGTTTAAGTAGTTCTAAGATCTAGGGGACTGATGATCTCCGATGTTAAGTCCCATAGTGCTCACAGCCATTTTGAACATCAAAAAGTGAGAGCCATTCAACGAAACTTCATCGTTATGGGCTTTTGGAGCCGAAGGCCCACTCGTGTATCCTTGATAACTGCGTGGCACAAAGCTTTACCCCTCGCCTGGGCCCGTCAACACCGATAGTGAACTGTTGATGACTGGAAACATTTTGCCTGGTCAGACGAGTCTCGTTTCAAGTTGTATCGAGCGGATGGACACACGTTTATGGGGACAACCTCATGAACCCATGTAACCTGCATGTCAGTAGGGTACTGTTCAAGCTGGTGGAGACTGTGTAATGGTGTGTGGTGGGTGCAGTTGGATACATCTAGGTACGATTCTGACAGGTGACACGTACGTAAGCTTCCTGTCTGATCACCTGCATCCGTTCATGTCCATTGTGCATTCCGACGGACTTGGGCAATTCCAGCAGGACATTGCGTCACCCCAAACGTCCAGAATTGCTACAGAGTGGCTCCAGGAACACTGTTTTGAGTTTAAACACTTCCACTGGCAACCAAAGTCCCCAGACATGAACATTATTAAGCATATCTGGGATACCTTGTAACGTGTTGTTCAGAAGAGATCTCCACCACATCGTACTCCTATGGATTAATGGACAGCAGTGCAGAATTCATGCTGTCAATTCCCTCCAGCAAACCTTCAGACATTAGTCGAGTCCATGCCACGTCGTGCTGTGGCACTTCTGTATGCTCGCGGTGGCCCTACACGATATTAGACAGGTGTACCAGTTTCTTTGGTTCATCAGTGTAGATAACAAATGGCATGTGGCTCTGTTACATAATCAGTCAGGAAAAGACTCGGTCATAGCAATCTTCATGATTTTTCTGGAATTTCCCACTGAGCGTGGGGAAAACGATGTAAATCCCTGATGAACGTCCTGCATCAATTGTGGAATGGTATTGTCTAGGTGTGCTAAATTACCTCCATCAGATGTACTGTAACAGGTGCAGGGGGTGTCCAACCTCTAATTTACTGGAAGGCGATATCCACGGATTTGTAAGTACTGGGTTCTTTCGTTTGGAAATGTCTAGAAAAGGTAGATTATGGCACATTTGTAGTATCTTAAATGAATCTAATCTCCTGCATTGTCACTGCTGTGTCAGTAATGCAGATGCAAGAGTGTGTTTTGCCACGCATACATATGCCGGCAGCAAAACTATAACGTGAGCAGTCGAGAAAACGGGGATATCTTTAAACATGTCTAATGTAACATGGGATTGTATATTATTCTGTTACATAGAAAATTTTGTTATTGACATTTTGTGTATGGAGCAATTAGTTTCCTGCTTGTGATAACAACAGTAATAAACACAAGACTGTATGTTTATTTTTTGTTCATTTGTTTTACTCTGTAGCTTATAAGAAATTCGTATTTTGTGTAAAAGATTATTTCTCACAACACAGTCCTTTCGACTGTTCAGTGATTTCACTAAACCCGCCCAAAGATGTAAACAACCATGCATGAGCAGCCCCTATTAGTCGAAGGGGGTCCGACAGCCGATCAGTTCCAGTCATTCCACCAGGAAGGAGGTACCTGGCTCGTGTTGTATGTAGTTCAGCCATGCATAGACGATCAATACCGCGGTTTGATTGCGTCCGCGTTGTTACTTTTTACTTTGTGCCCGGAAGGGCTCTCAATAAGGGAAGTGTCCAGGCGTCTCGGAGTGAACCAAATGGTTCAAATGGCTCTGAGCACTATGGGACTTAACTTCTAAGGTCATCAGTCCCCTAGAACTTAGAACTACTTAAACCTAACTAACCTAAGGACATTACACACATCCATGTCCGAGGCAGGATTCGAACCTACGACCGCAGCGGTCGTGCAGTTCCAGACTGTAGCGCCTAGAACCGCTCGGCTACTCCGGCCGACAGGAGTGAACCAAAGCGATATTGTTCGGACATGGAGGAGATACAGAGGGACAAGAACTGTCGATGGCATGCCTCGCTCAGGCCGCCCAAGGGCTACTACTGCAGTGCATGACGGCTACTTACGGATTATGGCTCAGAGGAAACCTGAAAGCAACCCCATCATGTTGAATAATGCTTTTCGTGCCGCCACAGGACGTCGTGTTACGACTCAAACTGTGCGCAATAGGCTGCATGACGCGCAACTTCACTCCCGACGTCTATGGCAGGGTCCACCTTTGTTGGAGGTTCCCTGCTGTTTTAGTGTGGTATTATGTGGGGCCGACGTACGCCGCTGGTGGTCATGGAAGGCGCCGTAATGGCTGTACGATGCGTGAATGCCATCCTGTGACCGATAGTGCAACCACATAGGCAGCATATTGGCGAGGCATTCGTCTTCATGGACGACAATTCGCGCCCCCATCGTGCATATCTTGTGAATGATTTCCTTCGGGATAACTACATCTCTCGATTAGAAGGGCCAGACATGAACCCTATCGAACATGCCTGAGATAGATTGAAAAAGGCTGTTTATGGACGACGTGACCCACCAACCACTCTGAGGGATCTACGCCGAATCGCCGTTAAGGAGTGGGATAATCTGGACCAACAGTGCTTTGATGAAATTGTGGATAGTATGCCACGACGAATACAGACATGCATCAATGCAAGAGGACGTGCTACTCTATATCAGAGGTACCGGTGTGTACCGCAATCTGGACCACCACCTCTGAAGGTCTCCCTGTATTGTGGCACAACATGCAATGTGTGGATTTCATGAGCAATAAAAAAGGGCGGAAATGATGTTAATGTTGATCTCTGTTCCAGTTTTGTGTGCAGGTTCCGGAACTCTCGGAACGGAGGTGATGCAAAACTTTTTTTGATATGTGTATTTAAGGTCAGGATTGACCTCTGAACAAATGCGTTTAAAGGACTAAACCTTGGCTCACTGCTGGATACACTTGGCGGGTTTAGTTTAACTTCCGTGGAACGATTTTCGGACACTTTCTTGGAGATGAACTTCAACAGCCCTACAGTAAACTGTTTGTCACTGAGTCCTCTATGCTTCTGATAACAGCTACAAATACCAATAGCTTAAAACCTGTATTTACGCGGAGCAATAACGTCATTTCCGACAGGCTGCTGAATCTACCCCATGAGACATCCCAGCCAACAGTGCCACGTTGCACTTACATTTTTTTACCACTTTGCAGATGGAGCTATCTCATTTTCAGACCTACACTCGTGGACTTACTCTTTCTGCGTCTTACCGTTTTATTATACTGACACACACCTACAGGTATAAGAAGAACTAGCACGTTAGTTGAGGACATGGTTTTATAAACAGCATTAGTAACATCACTGCTTATATCTCGTGTTTGTCGATGTACGCTTGTTTTTTTTCCCTCTGCCTAATACTCGTTTCCTTTCTCTTTCCAAGCGGGAAACTGTTGTGAGTGCAGGCACGCAGGATACTCTTCTAAGTAAGAGACCTACGTAGTTAGAACTTTGAGAAGTGCCTGAAGTCGTGCCGACTTGTAATTAGAGAATTTTCATGGAAATATTCTCGTAATTGGCTACAAGAGTAAGCATGACATAGCTTACAAGCGTCATGGACTTATGACACCAGCAACATCACCCAGTGGTAACATTTTTCTTCAGGAAAGTCGAGGAAATGTTTGTGATTCAAATTTGTAAAACAAAACCACCAGCTCATAGCAAGCAGCTAGTTGTAAGCTGCAGTTGTAAGTTGCAGCTGTGGTAAGTGAAGTACTTTTGTTACATGTGATTTGTGTGTGTGTGTGTGTGTGTGTGTGTGTGTGTGTGATTTAAGGGCGCTCAAGGGCGTGGTTATCGGTGCCGTTACTGAAATAGTTAGAGACGCATATGTTTAAAAATACAGAAACTGAATAAAAGGTAAAATACAATCTCAGTTAAAATCACAATCGCTGTCCGTCATTCTCACTCACGTACATCCATACATTCACATTATTACTTAAAATCTAAAAAATTACGATTTTGGCCATTGTTCTAAAAACTTTGTCGAAATACGACAAAAATAAGTAAAAATAAACAGAATTGTAAGTCCCATCAATTACCAATACGTGGATGCGTCTTCCACTTCCACAGTACACTAAGAACTCTTTCATAGTATTTTACGAGGTAAAGCACTCCGTCCTACCGCGACCATCCGAACGCCGTGTCATCCTCAGTGGAGGATGCGGATAGGAGGGCCGTGGGGTCAGCACACCGCTCTCCCGGTCGTTATGATGGTATTCTACATCTACATCTATACTCCGCAAGCCACCTGGGGGCGTGTGGCGGAGGGTACTTTGAGTACCTCTATCGGTTCTCCCTTCTATTCCAGTCTCGTAATTGTTCGTGGAAAGAAAGATTGTCGGTATGCCTCTGTGTGGTCTATAAACTCTCTGATTTTATCCTCATGGTCTCTTCGCGAGATATACGTAGGAGGGAGCAATATACTGGTTGACTCCTCGGTGAAGGTATGTTCTCGAAACTTCAACAAAAGCCCGTACCGAGCTACTGCGCGTCTCTCCTGCAAAGTCTTCCACTGGAGTTTATCTATCATCTCCGTAACGCTTTCGCGATTACCAAATGATCATGTAACGAAGCGCGCCGCTCTCCGTTGGATCTCCTCTATCTCCTCTATCAACCCTATCTGGTACGGATCCCACACTGGTGAGCAATATTTAAGCAGTGGGCGAACAAGTGTACTGTAACCTACTTCCTTTGTTTTCGGACTGCATTTCCTTAGGAATCTTCCAATGAATCTCAGTCTGATATCTGCTTTACCGACAATCAACTTTATATGATTATTCCATTTTAAATCACTCCTAATGCGTACTCCCAGATAATTTATGGAATTAACTGCTTCCAGTTGCTGACCTGCTACATTGTAGCTAAATGATAAAGGATCTTTCCTTCTATGTATTCGCAGCACATTACACTTGTCTACATTGAGATTCAATTGCCATTCCCTGCACCATGCGTCAATTCGTTGCAGATCCTCCTGCATTTCAGTACAATTTTCCATTGTTACAACCTCTCGATATACCACAGCATCATTCACAAAAAGCCTCAGTGAACTTCCGATGTTATCCACAAGGTCATTTATATATAATGCTAATAGCAACGGTCCTACGACACTCCCCTGCGGCACACCTGAAATCACTCTTACTTCGGAAGACTTCTCTCCATTGAGAATGACGTGCTGCGTTCTGTTATCTAGGAACTCTTCAATCCAATCACACAATTGGTCTGATAGTCCATATGCTCTTACCTTGTTCATTAGACGACTGTGGGGAACTGTATCGAACGCCTTGCGGAAATCAAGAAACACGGCATCTACTTAGGAACCCGTGTCTATGGCCCTCTGAGTCTCGTGGACGAATAGCACGAGCTGGGTTTCACACGATCGTCTTTTTCGAAACCCATGCTGATTCCTACAGAGTAGATTTCTAGTCTCCAGAAAAGTCATTGTACTCGAATATAATACGTGTTCCAAAATTCTACAACTGATCGACATTAGAGATATAGGTCTATAGTTCTGCACATCTGTTCGACGTCCCTTCTTAAAAACGGGGATGATCTGTGCCCTTTTCCAATACTTTGGAACGCTACGCTCTTGTAGAGACCTACGGTACACCGCTGCGAGAAGGGGGGCAAGTTCCTTTTCCTACTCTGTGTAAAATCGAACTGGTATCCCATCAGGTCCAGCGGCCTTTCCTCTTTTGAGCGATTTTAATATTTTTCCTGTGTCGTCTATTTCGATATCTACCATTTTGTCATCTGTGCGACAATCTAGAGAGGGAACTACAGTACAGTCTTCCTCTGTGGAACAGCTTCGGAAAAGACATTTAGTATTTCGGCGTTTAGTCTGTCATCCTCTGTTTCAGTACCATTTTGGTCACAGAGTGTCTGGACATTTTGTTTTGATCCACCTACCACTTTGACATAATGAGACCAAAATTTCTTAGGATTTTCTGCCAAGTCAGTACATAGAACCTTACTTTCGAATTCATTGAACGCTTCTCGCATAGCCCTCCTCACATTACGTTTCGCTTAATTTTTGTTTGTCTGCAGGGCTTTGGCTATGTTTATGTTTGCTGTGAAGTTCCCTTTGTTTCCGCAGCAGTTTTCGAACTCGGTTGTTGTACCACGGGGGCTCTCTTCCATCTCTTACGATCTTGCTTGGCACATACTCATCTAATGCATATTGTACGATGGTTCTGAACTTTGCCCAGCGATCCTCAACACTATCTGTACTTGAGACAAAACTTTTGTGTTGAGCCGTCAAGTACTCTGAAATCTGCTTTTTGTCACTTTTGCTAAACAGAAAAATCTTCCTGCCTTTTTTAATATTTCTATTTACGGCTGAAATCATCGATGTAGTAACCAGTTTATGGTAGCTAATTCCCTGTTCTGCGTTAACTGTTTCAAATAGTTCGGGTCTGTTTGTCACCAGAAAGTCTAATATGTTATCGCCACGAGTCGGTTCTGTGTTTAACTGCTCGAGGTAGTTTTCAGATAATGCACTTAAAAAGATTTCACTGGATTCTTTGTCCCTGCCACCCGTTATAAACGTTTTAGTCTCCCAGTCTATATCCGGCAAATTAAAATCTCCACCCAGAACTATAACATGGTCGGGAAATCTACTCGAAACATTTTCCAAATATTCCTTCAGGTGCTCTGCCACAACAGCTGCTGAGCCAGGGGGCCTATAGAGACATCCAATTACCATGTTTGAGCCTGCTTTAACCGTGACCTTCACCCAAATTATTTCACATTTAGGATCTCCGTCAATTTCCTTCGATACTGTTGTACTTTTTATCGCCTCCCCCTTCACTGTCCAGCCTGTCTCTGCGGTATACATTCCAATCTGAGTTTAGATGGTTCAAATGGCTCTGAGCACTATGGGACTTATCATCTGTGGTCATCAGTCCCCTAAAACTTAGAACTACTTAAACCTAACTAACCTAAGGATATCACACACATCCATGCCCGAGGCAGGATTCGAACCTGCGACCGTAGCAGTCGCGCGGTTCCGGACTGAGCGCCTAGAACCGCTAGACCACCGCGGCGGCAATCTGAGTTTAGAATTTCATTACTGTTTACATCTGGTTTCAGCCAACTTTCTGTTCCTAGTACTATGTGGGCGTTGTGACCAAAGCCGCTACTATTCGGTCGAATAGCTACTCAATTGGCATCACGAGGCTGAGTGCACCCCGAAAAATGGCAACAGCGCATGGCGGCCTGGATGGTCACCCATCCAAGTGCCGACCACGCCCGACATGCTAACTTCGGTGATCTCACGGAAACCGGTGTAGCCACTGCGGCAAGGACGTTGCCTCATTTTCCGAGGTAGATGTGACATTTCACAGAATTTTAAAATTTATATCACATTCGTCTCGTTGTTAGCTAAAATAGAGGGCATATCTGCAAGTAAATTTCCTTCTGTCCTCTTGTCTGAATCCACTGAGGTGACAAAAATCATGATATCCCTCCTAATTCCGTGTCGGACCTCCTTTCGTCTGGCGTAGTGCTACAGTTTGTCGTGGCATGGACTCAACAAGTCGTTGGAAGTCCCCTGCAGAAATATTGAGCCATGTTGTCTCTATAGCAGTCCATAATTGCGAAAGCGTTGCCGGTGCAGGATTTTGTGCACGAACTGACTTCACGATTATGTTCCATAAATGTCCGATGGGATTCATGTCGGGCGATCTCGGTGGCCAAACCATTCGATCAAGTTGTCCAGAATGTTTTTCAAACCAATCGTGAACAACTGTGACCCAGTAACGCGACACGCTGTCATCCATAAGTAGTGCATCGTTGTTTAGGAACATGAAGTTCATGAACGGCTGCAAATAGTCTCCACGTAGCCAAACATAACCAATTTCAGTCAATGATCGATTCAGTTGGACTACCGGACCCAGTTTATTTCATGTAAATACAGCCCACACCATTATGGAACCACCACTATCTTGTAGAGTGCCTTGAATCGTGCCTCGGGCATGGATGTGTGTGATGTCCTTAGGTTAGTTAGGTTTAAGTAGTTCTAAGTTCTAGGGGACTGATGACCTTAGAAGTTAATCCCATAGTGTTCAGAGCCATTTGAACCATTTTTTCTACCATCAGCTCTTACCAAACGAAATTGGGACTCATCTGCCCAGGCCACGGTTTTCAGGTTGTGTAGAGTCCAACCGATATGGTCACGAGCCCAGGAGAGGCGCCGCAGGCGATGTCGTATTTTAAACAAAGGCTCTCGCATCGATCGTCTGCTGCCATAGCACATTAATACCAAATTTCGCCACACTGTGCTAACGGATACATTCGTCGTACATCCTATATCGATTTCTGCGGTTTTCTTCCCACAGTACTGCTTGTTTGTTAGCACTGAAAATTCCACGCAAATGCCGCTGTTCTCGGTCGTTAAGTGAAGGCTGTCGGCTACTGCGTTGTCCATCGTGAGAGGTAATGCCTGAAATCTGGCATTCCTGGCACACTCGTGACACTGTGAATCTCATAATATTGAATTTCCTAAAAATTTCCGTCCAGCTCCAATTACCATTACACGTTCGAAGTCTTTTAATTCCCGTCGTGCAGCCGTAATCACATCGGAAACCTTCTCACACGAATCAACCGAGTACAAATGACAGCTCCTCCAACGGAGCGCCATTTCACACCTCGTGTACTCTGTATATGTGCATACGGCTATTCCATGACTTTTTCAGCTCAGTGAAAAAACAGATTCAATAAAATAAATGCGTATGGTGATCCGTACGCCACAAGCACCACGCACTAATGGGTACTTTCGCTGGAGCGGGAAGCCATGCGTCACCGGACTGTAATCTACGTCTACAAAAAATTGAGAAGTGCCTCATCTCGACTGTGTCTTGACGGATTCATGCCACGGCCGAATGTTTATTTTATTAGCCGCAGCATATTGTGTGTCTAAACCACGTCTCTCCCTGTCTGTACATGTCTCTGTAATTCAGTAATGAGGTGATGGCATGTACGAGGTTCAAATGGCTCTGAGCACTATGCGACTTAACATCTGTGGTCACCAGTCGCCTAGAACTTAGAACTAATTAAACCTAACTAACCTAAGGACATCACACACATCCATGCCCGAGGCAGGATTCGAACCTGCGACCGTAGCGGTCGCTCGGCTCCAGACTGCAGCTCCTAGAACCGCACGGCCACTTCGGCCGGCCGGCATGCACGAGGACGACACGCTTAACCACCTGATTATTACTACATGTCTGCTTGGCTGAGTCATCTGCTGATCTGTTTCCCTGAATTCCCCTGTGCCTTGATATCCAGCAGGATGACACCTCTTCATCTTCATGGATAGGCAAGGACGTTCCAAATCTTCTGGTTTACTTAGTCAGCTAGGTTCAAGCGTTGTAGGGGGTCAGAGCAGATGAGGAATTTTGCAGCCCGAATACACCTCAGCTGCCCCAGTGCCCTCAAGAGTGAATATAGCTCTGGGCCACACTTAGTAAATACCCTTAAGTAGATGGATCTTGAGGGTATGCTGTGGAAAAAAACACAGAACAACCAAGAGAGTCTCCCTGCTTAAACCACAGCTATGTGGTTAGCGCCTTATTTGAAACGTCGTAAAACATGGTATTAAAAATATATGCGTCTCTATCTCAATAAATCTCAAATTATCCAGTTTGGATCCTGGGTCTGGGATAGGGCATGTGCCACACACTAAGTGCTACTAGATCGAGCTTCACACATGCCTTAAATAACCTTGTTCTTTGTGGAAAATTGATGAAAACTGGTCCACGGAACGATGGACAACTGTTCTGTATGCTAATGATTCTGTAATAGCAAGGAACCTATGCACCTGACACACCATGAGCTTCTGCCGGATTATGATTGTCGGCTGCCCAGCCTCAGCATAGAGACTGAGGACGGCGCGGTTGCTGGAAGAACTTTCAGCCGTCCTGTTCCTCTCATAGCGGGTTGTTACAATAACATCAACGTAACTAACGATCCTTGACTGGGCAACCATAATTTAGTATTTATCACATGAATGCTTTATAAAAAAAACTAACTCAGACGTGCCACGTCTGCTACCCAGTATCTGTGATTAAGACACTTAAAGATATTCATTGTCTTCATGGACCTTCAGGTCATTTAACTGTCAAAACCGCGACAATTTAGAATCAAACGTCATGCCCAGAAACCTCACAGAATCCTAAAAGTTTAGAATGGTGTTTCTCACTTGTAGAATAAGTAGGTTAAAATTACGATAAGAACGTTTACTCACCTGTAGAAAACTTAAAACAAGTTTCTCTAGTCCATTTCTACAATCAGTATACAGGTGCTGCTGCTGGCGGATTGCTGTTGCAGTGTTGGAAGGGGAAAAAACTGCAAAATTGTTCAAAATCAAGTAGCGTTAGACTGGATTCCTGACAGTCAATGTTATACTGTTTATAACAGGTGCGAAGAGGTTGCAATTAAAATACTTTCTTGAGGGACACAGTTGGTTTTAATATTCAGATCTGTCAGACAAGATTTCGTCATCTCGGTACCAAACAAACTATCTGCATAGGAAGAACCGAGTGTAACTACGGTGCCGACCATGGAGGCCCTACTGATGAAGCTTGTGCGAGTATACTGTGCTACGAAGTAATATGATACACCCTATCTACAACAAATATATGAGAACTAATTCGTGTTGTGGGTGGTAAATCGATACCTCCTGAACCTTAGGGTATACAAGGAGTGGTTAAGGAGCTGAACTGTCTCTGATATCCAGATTGAGAGATGGCTGAGCACTAACACCAAGGTCTTTCCTACACTGCTCGTAAAATAAATGCTTCTGTCAGAACGGGGACAGAATCATTCATTTACTCGTTTGTGGATGGGGGCTAAATTTGTCTCCCCCCTCGGACTGGGAAATTATTCTGTCTGCCACATTTTATTACAGATTTCTAGAAGGATTTACTTTGGTTTGGTACCTTGGTGCTGGGGCATGCTGTACTTATTTTGGTCGTGATGGGCGCAGAGTCATGGCCCCACGCTATACCGGATCTGAGCACGTAGTGGCGGTAGTCTTAGCGGAAACGTTGACTATTGTCTACAAGATGTCTCTGAGCGTTACTCTGGGGCACTCTTCGCTCAGTACAGCTGTTATATGTTGCTGGTTGCTTTTCTCTCACAAATAATTCTGATGGTGTTGGTGGTGGTGGTTAGTGTTTAACGTCCCGTCGACAACGAGGTCATTAGAGACGGAGCGCAAGCTCGGGTTAGGGAAGGATTGGGAAGGAAATCGGCCGTGCCCTTTCAAAGGAACCATCCCAGCATTTGCCTGAAACGATTTAGGGAAATCACGGAAAACCTAAATCAGGATGGCCGGAGACGGGATTGAACCGTCGTCCTCCCGAATGCGAGTCCAGTGTGCTAACCACTGCGCCACCTCGCTCGGTCTGATGGATTTCTCATTTGTGTTGAGGTAGTGGAGCGACTGCGACTGATTTCATTCAGGAATACTCACCAAATACCTCATTCTGCTGTGCTTAATACACTACTGGCCATTAAAATTGCTACACCACGAAGATGACGTGCTACAGACGCGAAATTTAACCGACAGGAAGAAGATGCTGTGATATGCAAATGATTAGCTTTTCAGAGCATTCACGCAAGGTTGGCGCCGGTGGCGACGCCTACAACGTGCTGACATGAGGAAAGTTTCCAACCGATTTCTCATACACAAACAGCAGATGACCGGCGTTGCTTGGTGAAACGTTGTTGTGATGCCTCGTGCAAGGAGGAGAAATGGGTACCATCACGTTTCCGACTGTGATCAAGGTCGGATTGTAGCCTATCGCGATTGCGGTTTATCGTATAGCGACATTGCTGCTCGCGTTGGTCGAGATCCAATGACTGATAGCAGAATATGGAATCGGTGGGTCCAGGAGGGTATTACGGAACGCCATGCTGGATCCCAACGGCCTCGTATCACTAGCAGTCGAGATGACAGGCATCTTATCCGCATGGCTGTAACGGATCGTGCAGCCACGTCTCGATCCCTGAGTCAACAGATGGGGACGTTTGCAAGACAACAACCATCTGCACGAACAGTTCGACGACGTTTGAAGCAGCGGTTACCCTTGACGCCGCATCACATACAGGAGCGCCTGCGATGGTGTACTCAACGACAAACCTGGGTGCACGAATGGCAAAACGTCATTTTTTCGGATGAATCCAGGTTCTGTTTACAGTATCATGATGGTCGCATCCGTGTTTGGCGACATCGCGGTGAACACACATTGGAAGCGTGTATTCTTCATCGCCATACTGGCGTATCACCCGGCGTGATGATACGGGGTGCCATTGGTTACACGTCTCGGTCACCACTTGTTCGCATTGACGGCACTTTGAACAGTGGACGTTAGATTTCAGATGTGTTATGAATCGTGGCTCTACCCTTCATTCGATCCCTGCGAAACCCTACATTTCAGCAGGATAATGCACGACCGCATGGTGCAGGTCCTGTACGGGCCTTTCTGGATACAGGAAATGTTCGACTGCTGCCCTGGCCAGCACATTCTCCAGATATCTCACCAACTGAAAGCGTCTGGTCAATGGTGGCCGAGCAACTGGCTCCTCACAATACTCCAGTCACTACTCTTGAGGAACTGTGGTATCGTGTTGAAGCTGCATGGGCAGCTGTAGCTGTACATGCCATGCCATACAAGCTATGTTTAACTCAATGCCCAGGCGTATCGCGTATCAAGGCCGTTATTACGGCCAGATGTGGTTGTTCTGGGTACTGATTTCTCAGTATCTATGCACCCAAATTGCATGAAACTGTAATCACATGTCAGTTCTAGTATAATATATCTGTCCAATGAATACCCGTTTATCATCTGCATTTCTTCTTGGTGTAGCAATTTCAATGGCCGGTAGTGTAATTCGTCAGGC
The DNA here is from genome assembly GCF_021461385.2 of Schistocerca piceifrons. Lineage (NCBI taxonomy): Eukaryota > Metazoa > Arthropoda > Insecta > Orthoptera > Acrididae > Schistocerca > Schistocerca piceifrons. The sequence goes on from NC_060149.1 coordinate 280,294,592, forward strand.
CTTTGTCCTTGGGAATCGAAAGAATGAAAATCATTTGCAGTTGGCCTACATTTCAAGTTTTACAGATCTGGACACCTGATTCTGATTCTATTCTCACTCCATCTGACACTCTATTCTCACTCCATCAGGTGACTGAGTATTTATGTAGCTAGCCTTAAGACTGCGGAATGGATGCATCAGCAGCGTGGGGGATCACATGCGTAATGTGATCCACCTACTCCTCGACCCTGTCGGTGTTTTCAAACGGAGCAAGCTGACTGCACACTGTTCGCTTAACTAACAGGGGGAGGCCACAGATTTAATGCAAGCTATGTACGCCTACAGCAGGCCATTAAAACGACATAATGTGCAAGTAGTAAGGTGTACTACTCTGACAATTAAGAGCAAATGGCAAGAGAAGTTTTATGCGTCTGTTATTTGGCTTATGTATCTGTGTGTATGTTCCGGCTGTTAGAGTTCATGGTGGTCCAGTGATTCTCGTTCGTAGAGCTACGTCTCGTGTACCCTACAATGGCCGTCTCACTCTTCCCATCTCGATCCGTCGATCAGTGCGTCAAGGCTACCCGCTCTCTGCCCTGTTGTATCCCTTCGCCATGGAACCGATGTTCTGCGGCCTCCGTCAACGTCTCTCTGGAGTGTCTCTCGGTGAAGCTGTATTCATCAGCACTGATTATGTAGACGATCTCGTCACCGTTCTTCGCAGCGATGCTGAGGTCAGGGAGTCACTGGCATGGGTTACCAGCTACGGCGAAGCTTCTGGTAGCTGCCTTAATGTCCGCAAATCGAGCGCCATGGCTATAGGTGCGGGACTTCCTGCCGACAGCGCTGCTCCTTTGCGTGTAGCTGATACCATCCAGTGCTTAGGATTCGATTTCTCCGCGCGAGATTAGCCGAGCGGTCTCAGGCGCTGCAGTCATGGACTGTGCGGCTGGTCCCGGCGGAGGTTCGAGTCCTCCCTCGGGCATGGGTGTGTGTGTTTGTCCTTAGGATAATTTAGGTTAAGTAGTGTGTAAGCTTAGGGACTGATGATCTTAGCAGTTAAATCCCATAAGATTTCACACACATTTGAACATTTTTGATTCGATTTCGTTAGTGATCTACGGCGGACAATTGCCCTTAACTGCCGGCGGCTACTTTCCCAATTAAGAGCTGGGCTCTCAGATCACCGTCTACGAGCACTCCATCTTCTGCGACGGACACAATAAGTAAATGTATATTTGGCGTCATGTATCCCCCACGTGGGACAGACACTTCCTAGGCCGGCCGGTGTGGCCGTGTGGTTCTAGGCGCGTCAGTCTGGAACCGTGTGACCGCTACGGTCGCAGGTTCGAACCCTGCCTCGGGCATGGATGTGTGTGATGTCCTTAGGTTAGTTAGGTATAAGTAGTTCTAAGTTCTAGGGGGCTTATGACCTAAGATGTTGAGTCCCATAGTGATCAGAGCCATTTGAACCATTTTTTTGACACTTCCTATTTCGCCATCCATAGCCCGCCGCATGCTAGCGACATTGGCTTCATTTGTTTGCCACGGGTTGCTGTTCAAGACAAGGTACGAGACGCTCACCCTCCCGTGGTGCAGGGCCGGTTTAGGTCTGTATCATGTGGCTGACAGAACGGTAGCCCTTTTCATTGGCTCGCACATGGCGTTGTGCCACCGTTCTCCCATGCGCATTATCAGCCTATTCTCTCAGTACCTATCCTCCCCCCCTCCCCCCTGAACTGGCGTGCAATCTGGCGATCGCTGTGTGCTCCTTATCTTCACACTGACGTCCGCTCTGCATGGTACCTTACTGTCAATGGAAAGCAAGTAAACCGGTCACGCCTTCACAGGATCCACCTCGCAGACACCCATTGTGTGTGGCCTGCGATGTTCTGGGCACAGACAAGGACCGCCTGGTGTGCTGATCTACAAGAGGTGTCTGGTTCTTGGTGCGGCAGATGTCCCTAATTACCCGTACGACTCATGAGCTATCTGCTCAGCTGCTCCTCTTTCTGGACGCGGGATACTTCCCCCAAGCTAAGACGAACTCTGCGAAGTGGATTTGTGGACACGCAGTTCACTACTTGTTTGCTAATGGCGACAAATGTGTCCCTTATTTTTGACAGTTCCTTAATGAACGGCATTGTACAGTTGTCCGCGATCCAAAATGCAGACAATTTTTCTCCAATTTCCTTTGCAGTGTCTTCCTTAACCCACGTCAGAGGTGGTGTGTTCCTGTCATGAAGAGTTGATCCCCGCCTCTTCCACACTTAGAATCGAGATATTCTCTGGTCATCGGAATGTTATTCTCGCTGGTCTCAATGAGTCTGACGTCTTGCTGCGCCCTCCTAGTCACCACCACGGTTTCCTGCTGTTCTCGGTGGTATTAATGTTAAAAAGAAGGAAAATCAATAAATAAGATATGTTAATTGTACCTCTACTTCACGTTCCCCACGCTTTCCTCGGTTTCTGGACGGTGGGAATGGTCATGGTGGCCAGGCCTCGGGTTGTGACCGCTGCCCACTTTGTCCCTACCCCTCCCTTTAGGCGCCGGGAACGTTCCTTCAAAAAAAAAAAAAAAAAAAGAAAAAAAAAAGCGATCTAGCTTCGTAAGACGAATGTGTATGAGGCGATGGTCAACTCTCGCTCAAACTTAATCATAAATCAATTTTTTCCATTGCTGGTCACATTATTTAATTTACATGACATTTGAGAGATAATATAATGAAAAAAAAACACGTGTATTTGCGTGAAGTTTCAATTTATGTTTTCAGTGTCTGTATGACAAATACCATCCTGCAGCATGTGATGTCGAGAGCACATGAGACCAGTAATTGTACATTACTCTTGTGGTCTGGCACATTGTGATTTAACGTATTACTGATTGTGAATAATGTCATTCATATCGCTATTTATAGAGGTTTGACTTGGGCTTTCCAAGCCTCTCCCTCCTTAAAAATTTAATTAAAAATAGTAAATAGTCAAATTACATATGAAACTCACTACAACTTCATAAATACGCACATGTTTTTTTCGTTATATTACCTCTCAAATGTCATATAAAGTAAATAATGTGACTAGTGATGAAAAAAATAGAGTGAAAAGGAAATCGTAGCGAGATTTGAACCGTCGCCTCGTCCACTATCGAATCTCAAATCGCGAACGCTAACGCTATACGACAATGACTCTTTACAACCAGCTCTCTCCACAATTACATCAGTTACGTAATACATGAGTAAAACTTCTCTTGCGATATTCTCGGAACTGCCATAGTAGTGCACCTTACTACTTGCACATTATGTTGTGTTAATGACCTACCAAAGGTGTACAAAGTTCGAAGTAAATCCGTGGTCCCAACGTCGTGGCCTCCCCTTCTAAGCGTTTCCCGATAAGAAAATGGCCACTGAAGTGCACGTCGTACACGAATTTCGTTTTAGCCGTGTCTGAGAAATGTGGAGAGCAAACTGACTTATCAGTGGTGCAGAACGAAGACATAGTAGTGCTATGCGTTATCTGTCCGTGTTCAGAAGACATATTACTTCTGCAGACACGAGGTTCTCAACAGCTCTGTCACTAGTACAGATGGTAGCAGAGCCGCGTAACACGTGTCCATTTAAATTTCCACGGAGCAAGAACAATTGGGGGGCACTGTACTGAACGTTCTGTGAGAGCCTCAACGTTTACAATAATTAGATTGCAGGTTTAGGGAACATACATTTACGCTGGACGGCACGCAAGCGATAGCAGCGGCTATCTGGAAGCTCCTGGTGAGGGGGAAAAGTGAAGTGTGACATGTTTTATTAACACCACCTGTAGCTCTCCCCGTAGTGATGTCGTCCTTTCGGTGGACCTCTTAGCACGGAAATATTGGTATTCTTATAACGTGTCTCTCGGTGCTTTGCGTGGCTGATTTACTCGTTACGGGTGTGGATATAATGATTACTCCGTAACTACACTTGCAGGAACATGTATTTGAAGTTAAACTGCCGCTCCGTGTCTGAGTGGACACGTCAACGCTCGACAGCCGTTGTACGGACTGAGACGAAGGATGTCGCAAATAGGGGCGACTGCACTGATTTGTAAAATATTTTAGCCTCATCTAAGTCATCTGCTCGGTAGCTTTCATCTTCAGCACCTTTTTATCCCTCCTGAAATGTTTCAGTTTCGATTACATGCAGCGTGATCACCAGAGCAATTGATTTAGAATTATGGAAGTGAGCATGGGATTCTCGATTCGTGAAATGAATTGCTGTATCTACCTCACTTTGCTTGCCCATCACGTGAAAGTACTGTGTGGCCATATCGTTGGAACTTAAAGCACTGCAGGAGTTTGGTATGTATGGCCTCGCTTAAGATGGAGGGAGCCTGTGTTAATGCACTCCGTGAAGTTTGACGAGTCAAAAGTACTAAGAAGCAGTGGCGGCCGCTTAGGCAGTCTATCGGCGATCCCAAAGTAAAAGTCAATACATAAATAAAAATTGGACAGACGCGAGTGGGACTCGCGCACTGAGGGTTCCGTATAAACTTAATTATGTTTAAATTAAGAATTTTCTCATTTTCCTTTGCTTGTATTGTAAAACCTTTCTTCTTGTCAAATTTCATGATTATACATAAAGGAGAAGTACTCTATAGCTTTTAATGAGTGAGTTTGAAAGTGTCAAAATATGTGACACAAATGGCCGTATCTTTTGATTACATTGACTTACAAGTGTAACATTTTACACCACCAAAGTACTATAGACCTCGGCCAGTGGTGTAAATTTCTCCTTGATACGTCGACCTGTTCCTTAGAAAAAGGGTTTCGAAGAGGCGGGCAGACAGACAGAGAACAACAAAGTGATTCTACAAGATTTCAGTTTTTCTTGTGTTCAAAATCTTACCAACTTTGTGCGGTATCATCGTACGTATTAGTCAGTCTTGTCAGTAATTCGTATATTTCATAATATTATGTATCAAACCAAATGTACAGGGAAACAGAAATAAACATGTATTACAATGGCGCTCTTCATATGTACAGTAAGAGCATATTAGTTTAAATTGCGAGAAACCGCAGCTAAACTTTCACATTTGGAAAGAAATAATCTGCATGGCTGTATAACACTTTTTCCTAAATGTCACAACCGTTTTTACGACGCTAGAAGACGCATACTCAGGTGATAAAGATTCTTTTTAATAGGTCATCGCCGACAGGTAACTGCCTGAGAGCCACTACTTGTCATTCAGGTCATGTTGTAAACAAATTGAGTAGTAAGATCGGTAGTCCTTATTTAAATCAAAGGAGGTAGCAGAACCGCGACACAAGCAGGAGCCGGCCGGAGTGGCCGTGCGGTTAAAGGCGCTGCAGTCTGGAACCGCAAGACCGCTAGGGTCGCAGGTTCGAATCCTCCCTCGGGCATGGATGTTTGTGTTGTCCTTAGGTTAGTTAGGTTTAACTAGTTCTAAGTTCTAGGGGACTAATGACCTCAGCAGTTGAGTCCCATAGTGCTCAGAGCCATTTGAACCATTTGAACACAAGCAGGAATGTGCCGGCCGATGTGGCCGATCGGTTCTAGGCGCTTCAGTCTGCAACCGCGCGACCGCTACGGTCGCAGGTTCGAATCCTGCCTCTGGCATGGATGTGTGTGATGTCATTAGGTAAGTTAGATTTAAGTAGTTCTATGTTTAGGAGACTGATGACCTCAGATGTTAAGTGCCATAGTGCTCAGAGCCATCTGAACCAAACAGGAATGTGGTTGAGCGGCAGCAGGTACGGAATCTATCGCCTGAAGGTGCGTCTTCTAGTGGGGCGAAACCTGTCGTGACTTTTAATAAAAAGTATTCTTCAAAATTTGCAGTAATAATTTCATATACCGTAAAACATTATGACCACCGCCAACCGCGACGTTGGATGCCGCTTGGCGGTGTTGAGGGCACGTGACCCGGTAACAAAAGAATGTAAGCAGAGCAGACTAGGTCGGAGGACCACGCTAGCGAAGTTAAGGACTGCAAACGGTGAAATCCACTGAGATAAGCGACTTTCACAAAGGGTAGATTATTGTTACGCAAAGACTGTGAACGAGCAACTCGGAAACAGCGTAGATGGTCGAATGTTCACGTGCTACTGTCGTGAGTATCTACGGCAAAAGGCAGAAGGACAGTGAAATTACCACTAACTGCTAAATCGTTGGAAGTCAACGACTCTTCACAGAACGTGGGTTTCGGAGGCTTGTCTGTTCTGTAAACTAGGATAGATGGTGATCTATGGCATCTCTGTCGAAAGAGCACAATGCTGGTGCACTTACAAAAGTTTCGGAGCACACTGTTCGTCGTAAATTGTTGAACAAAGAGCTACGCAGCAGACGACTCCAAAGTACTCACATTATGACCCAACGACATCGTCAATGACGACTGCAGTGGGCGCGGGACCATAGGGATTAGGCTGTCGATCAACGGAAATGTGTCTGTTCTACATCTACACCTACATACATACTCCGCAATCCAAAATACGGTGCGTGGCGGAGGGTACCTCGTACCACAACTAGCATCTTCTCTTCCTGTTCCACTCCGAAACGGATCGAGGGAAAAATGACTGCCTATATGCCTCTGTACGAGCCCTAATCTCTCTTATCTTATCTTTGTGGGCTTTCCGCGAAATATAAGTTGGCGGCAGTAAAATTGTACTGCAGTCAGCCTCAAATGCTGGTTCTCTAAATTTCCTCAGCAGCGATTCACGAAAAGAACGCCTCCTTTCCTCCAGAGACCCCCACCCGAGTTCCTGAAGTATTTCCGCAACACTCGCGTGATGATCAAACCTACCAGTAACAAATCTAGCTGCCCGCCTCTGAACTGCTTCTATGTCCTCCCTCAATCCGACCTGATAGGGATCCCAAACGCTCGAGCAGTACTCAAGAATAGGTCGTATTAGTGTTTTATAAGCGGTCTCCTTTACAGATGAACCACATCTTCCCAAAATTCTACCAATGAACCAAAGACGACTATCCGCCTTCCCCACAACTGCTATTACATGCTTGTCTCACTTCATATCGCTCTGCAATGTTACGCCCAAATATTTAATCGACGTGACTGTCAAGCGCTACACTACTAATGGAGTATTCAAACATTACGGGATTCTTTTTCCTATTCATCTGCATTAATTTACATTTATCTATATTTAGTTAGCTGCCATTCTTTACACCAATCACAAATCCTGTCCAAGTCATCTAGTATCCTCCTACAGTCACTCAACGAAGACACCTTCCCGTACACCACAGCATCATCAGCAAACAGCCGCACATTGCTATCATCCCTATCCAAGAGATCATTTATGTAGATAGAAAACAACAGCGGACCTACCACACTTCCCTGGGGCACTCCAGATGATACCCTCACCTCCGATGAACACTCACCATCGAGGACAACGTACTGGGTTCTATTATTTAAGAAGTTTTAGAGCCACTCACATATTTGGGAACCAATCCCATATGCTCGTACCTTAGTTAGGAGTCTGCAGTGGGGCACAGAATCAAACGCTTCCCGGAAGTCAAGGAATATGGCATCCGTATGATACCCTTCATCCATGGTTCGCAAGATATCATGTGACAAAAGGGCGAGTGGCGTTTCGCAGGAGCGATGCTTTCTAAGGCCGTGCTGAAGCATGGACAGCAACTTCTCTGTCTCAAGGAATTTCATTATATTCGAACTGAGAATGTGGTGTCACCGCCAGACACCACACTTGCTAGGTGGTAGCCTTTAAATCGGCCGCGGTCCGTTAGTATACGTCGGACCCGCGTGTCGCCACTATCAGTGATTGCAGACCGAGCGCCGCCACACGGCAGGTCTAGAGTCTTCCTAGCACTCGCCCCAGTTGTACAGCCGACTTTGCTAGCGATGGTTCACTGACAAAATACGCTCTCATTTGCCGAGACGATAGTTAGCATAGCCTTCAGCTACGTCATTTGCTACGACCTAGCAAGGCGCCATTACCAGTTACTATTGATGCTGTAGAACATGTACCGTCAAGAGCGATGTTCACCATTTATGGATTAAAGTTAAGTATTCCACAGCTACGTCATTTTTTTGCTAGTCTCATTTCCTTGACCTGTTCCAGACCTCACGCCAGCCTGCGTGAGCTAAAACGCGTGCCTTTTGGCTTCCTCTCATAGTGGGGTGGCTCTCTTGCCAATCCACAACAGAGAATATGTTCGAGAATCCTGCAACAAACTGATGTTAAGGATATTGGTCTGTAAGTTTGAGGATCCGTCCTTCTACCCTTCTTATATACAGGCATCACCTGCGCTTTTTTCCAGTCGCTCGGGACTTTACGTTGGGCAAGAGATTCACGGTAAATGCAAGCTAGGTAAGGAGCCAATGCAGTAGAGTACTCTCTGTAAAACCGAATTGGAATCCCATCAGGACCTGGTGATTTAGTTATTTTCAACCCATTCAGCTGCTTCACAACCCCGGGGATATCTATCACTATGTCCTCCATACGGGAATCTGTACGAGACTCAAACGGCGGTATGTTTGTACGATCCTCCTGCGTGAAAGATATCCCAAATGCTAAATTTAAAATTTCAGCTTTAGTTTTGCTGTCTTCCGTTGCCAGGCCAGACAGATCAGTCAGTGACTGGATGGAAGCCTTCACCCCCCCTTACCAATTTTACGTAAGACGAGAATTTCCTTGGGTTTTCAGCAACATCTTTTGCTAAGGTATGACGGTGGTAGTGGTTGTATGCTTCGCGTATCGCTCTTCTTACAGCAGAACGAATCCAAATTTTGCCTGTCCTCATTCTCCCGATCTTTCTTGTACCGTGTGAATCTCATTTTTCTACATTGGGTCGATGGTCGTCTCCACAAAAGCCGTCATCGAGGTGAACGGCGACTCGAAACGTGCAGAGGGTAACGGACGCAGACTGGTGGGAGCAGGATTTTGCTGTGGGAGAAATTCTGCTGCGACTATGTGGGACCTGTGGTAGTAATTGAAGACAGGCTGGCAGCTGCGAACCATCTGCACCCATTCATAGTTGATGTCTTCTCCAACGGCGATGTCATTTTTCAGCAGTATAGTTGTCCGTGTCTCGCCAACAGAGCCACGCTACAGCGGATTGAGGAGCATTATAGTGAACTCACATTGTTGCTTTGGAGACCAAATTCGCTTGATGTAAAGCCTATGACATCCACCTGGGTCGCTATCGGGCGCCATCACCGCGTACACAAAACAGTGGCCCGTTATTTACGCTAGTTACATGGCTAGTTAGTAGATATCTAATGCCACATACCTCCACAAACCTACCATCAAACTGTCGGATCACTGATACACAGAATCAGTGATGTATTCCTTTGTAAAGGCGGACAAACAAGCTATTAAGGAGGTGCTCATAATGTTTTACTTCATCATTATACGATATCGCGAAAGAGAGAGAGAGAGAGAGAGAGAGAGAGAGAGAGAGAGAGAAGTAGTAGCTTTCAGGTTCAGCCACCGAGTTGCAAGTGTTTTCAGTTGACTCCATACTGGGCGACTTGCGTGCTAATGATGTAATGATTATGAGGAAAACGCAGTATCCAGTCCCCGAGCGGAGAAACCCTCCGAGCGGACTGGGAATCGAAGCCGGGCCCGCTGTATGGTCGTCATACGCGCTGACCACTCAGCTGTAGAGGGGGACTCCAAGGGAAACAAAATGTAACAGCGACTCCGAAAATGTCTCTCGCACGCACAAATGCACGCACGCACGCACGCAAATAGACCGCGCGATTCTTCACTGCTCGTAGGCTACAACATGACTGACATTAGCATGCGAAATAATAGAGCGTCGAAAATTAGAACATCTAATCTGGATCAACATTTAAAACTAAAATCATTGTACTCAGCAAAAGAAGCAACTCCACGACTTGTTAAGGCAGCTTCAAAATATACTGGTGTCCAAAATTAAAGCAAGAAACCACTGTTCCCTTGTTCTGTGTTTGATTCACGATATAATCATACAAACTGTCAACAGATGTCCGTACGATCGTGTTCTGTACGGGAGACGGCATCCGGTCGACGACAACAACCCCAACGATGACGTCAAGATACCCATCAAAGGGGTTAGTGTTTGTCTGGTAGTTCTACATCCTCAATCGCTGTGTACACAGTCACAGATGGTGCATTATGGCACAGAGGATACGCCTACCAGACTCTCAGCTATGGTGGGCCATAGGAAGAGTGGACGCAGGATAGTTGCAAACTGATATGGCTCGATGGCTTAATGTGAACCATTCTGTTGTTTCTCGGATGTGGCGACAGTTCATAGAGACAGAAACTGTATCCCGAAGACCAGAGCAGGGCTGATCACATGCGATGTCAGAGAGAGAGGACCGGTACTTGAGTGTAAGGACACGACGGTACCGCCTTAGTATTGCACGGCAACTGGCACCTGTCCTGCAGCATCCAATGGACGTGTTGTAACGAGGCAAATGGTGCACAAAAGGCTTCGGCGGATTGGCCTTTATTTTCGAAGACCTGGTGTATGTGTACCTCTGACGCGTCTTCACAGAAGGAAGCGTCTAGAGTGAAGTCGTCAGCATGCCACCTGGACGGTCGAAAAGTGGATCAGTGTTCTTTTCACAGATGGTCCCGATTTCATATGGAGAGTGATTCTCGACGGATTCGCATCTGGGGGGAACGTGGAACACGAGTTCGCGAACCAAACTTTGTGGAAAGAGACTAATATCGATGGTGTCAAAATGGTTCAAATGGCTCTGAGCACTATGGGACTTAACGTCTGAGGTCATCAGTCCCCTAGAACTTAGAACTACTAAAACCTAACTAACCTAAGGACATCACACACATCCATGCCCGAGGCAGAATTCGAACCTGCGACCGTAGCGGTCGTGCGGTTCCAGACTGTAGCGCCTAGAACCACTCGGCCACTCCGGCCGTCTCGATGGTGTCTGAAGCGATTATGTTGACCACTCGAACACCTCTTCATGAAATTGTACGGGTGAGTCGGCGTGATTTAACTACTGTCAGATATTGTGACGAAATCTTGGGACCTCATGTGCGGTTGTTGCGAGGTGCTGTGGGCCCAGACTTCGTACTGATGGACGATAATGCTCGACCTCATACAGCACGGGTGGTTGATGTTTTCTTGCAAATGGAAGATACTGAACGCATGGTGTGGCTGCTAGCTCTCCCGATTTTAACTCCATATAACATGTCTGGGATGCACTAGGGAGACGGGTTGCATCACGTCAGCATTCGCCAACCAGTCTCCAAGACTTGCGAGCAGATGTGGAGGAAGAATGAGCGTTATTGCCTCAACATGAGATTAATGGCATCATTTACAAGGGTTTTCAGGCATGTATTGCTGCCAGAGGTGGTCACACTCCATACTGACAAGGGAACCTCCCCATCGCACCCCCATCAGATTGCTCCATCGTTGCATTTGGTTTATCAAACGTCAGGTAGCTTCAGAAAGATTATTATTAGTCATTCGTTAGACTGCCACTAGTCTGAGTTACCATCTTGTGAAGTGAATGTAACTCTTGGCTGCCTGTCTCATCGCTCGGGAAAGTGTTTGTTACCGGACCTACTTAGAGGTCGATTTCTGGAGCACCGTCTGTGGCCCCTTGATTCTTGTAAGACATGTGTGTTCTAAAAGGGGGTCTGATGGTCAGTAGTTCAGTGTAAGGCTCCTTCAGTCCACGCCTTCTGCGGGTATAATCTGCCTCAGTACCCTTCAAGAAACTTAATGTACGGCTCCTTGTGTTTTATTATTGTATTACTTATTAAAATACCATGTAATGCCTACATCAAAGGCCGGCCGGAGTGGCCGAGCGGTTCTAGGCGCTACAGTCTGGAACCACGCGACCGCTACAGTCGCAGGTTCGAATCCTGCCTCGGGCATGGATGTGTGTGATGTCCTTAGATTAGTTAGGTTTAAATTGTTTTAAGTTCTAGGGGACTGATGACCACATCAATTAAGTCCCATAGTGCTCAGAGCCATTTGAACCATTTTGAACTTACATTAAAGGTTATATATGTCGAGTTAGTAGTTCTGGTCGCCTTCTGGAATAAATCTAGCAGTGTAGTGTTCAGTGGATGTTAGGAGTTGTGTTACAAAGTTTACTATCATCTTATTTCACCCGTTTGGTGATCACTTGCTTGTTTTTTTTTTTTTTTAAATTAACTTTTGCTATTGTATTTGTTGTTTTACAGCAGGTTTCTAATTTTTTTTTATATTATTGCCATTATTGGCGTGTAAGGCCTCCAGCCGTGTTTGTGGTCACTTGCCTTAAAATTCTAATTTGGTATTTGTATTTACGCAGTAAGCCTTAAAACCTTATTTACTGCCATTCCTGGCGTCTGATGCTTTCTGCTGTGTTTGTGGCGACTTGCCTTTAATATTTCAATACCTGTAATTTGTAAGTTTCAGCGAATTTTAAACAATTCTTAATTTATTGCCATTCCTGGCGTGTAAGGCGTTCTGCCCAGATCACAGTGGCTTTCTTTCAAAACATTATCTGCTGTCTCTGTATTTAATGGTGATTGGCTAAATTGTAACTCACTGAAAACACTATATTTACCCCGTTGTTTATTCCTTCATTAATAACGAGTGGTATTTTTATTTATTGTTGAGTCTGGAATTACTGGCTTGAAATAAATTGCGTGTAACTGTAAAAGCCAACCAATAGTAACTGATTACGACCCCGTCCACAATCGTAACCGAATCTTGCCTTCCCTTGACTACAGATTTCAGATATCTTACATTACTGCTTCAAAGTTCTGGATGTCTTGTTTCAGTCTTTTGAAACGGATTAACAAGTATGTCCGCATGAGGCATTATCTTATAGAAAAGGGGTAACCAGAAAATGAAGTCTTTATCTTGCAGTCTTTGTATGAACCAATTTTTTCCATAGTACAGGATAGGTTTGTGCTCTCACTTGTTTCAGTATCTTCAATTACAATAATATCTTCCCTGTTTTCATGAACATCAATCACTACTCGCGAATGGTAATTCCACCTCGTGAGAGCCACATGGAACAAGTTTTTCTGAAGAATGCTATGCAACACTTTTGATCTTTGCGGCGAATTGAAAAAAGGAAGAAATACCTGAAAGATGTACAAAGAATATGAGGGCCCTGCGATTAACAGAGGGTGCCGTAGACATTATAACGTTGAACTGGTGTGCGCTGCAATGGATGTAATTTGCATTTGGGTGTTTGTCTTTTATTAATTTCTGTACTCCATTTGACTTGCCACTCATAACGTTTGAACTGTCATAGCCCTGACATATTACATTGCTCCGTCATCACCAATTAAGTGCTCATTTTCTTCCAGAATATTCTCCGATATAGTACGAGCACTTCGACTTATTGTTTAACAGGTTCCAAAATCTTCGATGATGATGTTCAGATGTGTGTGAAATCTTATGGGACTTAACTGCTAAGGTCATCAGTCCCTAAGCTTACACACTACTTAACCTAAATTATCCTAAGGACAAACACACACACCCATGCCCGAGGGAGGACTGGAACCTCCGCCGGGACCAGCCGCACAGTCCACGACTTCAGCTCAGCGCCTTTGACCGCTCGGCTAATCCTGCGCGGTTCCCAAAATCTTTCAATGGGTTTTTCATCAACAATGTATCAAAAATAATAACCAACTGAAATTCGCAAGGCACGTCTGCGGCTTCATCAGCGTTTATTGCAACATAATCGGCACGTTTGATTTTTTTACGAACTTCCTTGTGGTACACTTCCAAGACGCATTGTAGTAGTTCGTTCGGAACAGTCTTAGAGATGCCTTGGAAAACTAATGGTTGACGGAGACAAATCTGAAGTTCTTTATCCAATTCGACAATAAATTGAATTAGATCATGAAAACTCCCTTATTTTGAGAGGCATGAGACTGATCGTAGCCCCTCGGAGCTAGTCCCAAATCACCACAAAGTCGAATACAGTTTACAGTTAAATTCAGTATACGTTATATCTGTTCTTTTCTACTTGTTTGTTGCGGCTGTTAATTGATTGCTATAGTTGGGATCTAATTTCTGGTGAATGTTGATTTTGCCTAGAAACGAAAGAAACATAAAATTATTCAAGTGTCACTTACGTGTTATATATTTAATGTACTTTCATTTTAGGACATATATGCTCAGTATCTGTTATTATGGCCTTACACCAATGAATATCTCCCCCAAATAACACGCAAGGAAAACAACAAACAGTACAGTTTTCTTTACAGCCACAAATCTATTTTTTTTTTCCAGATCGAACTTCCAGCATCGATTTTTTTCTTTGCTGCTACAGATTTAGATTCGAGAGTGACCTGCTTTGCGTTTTTGTCGGAATTTTTTCACTGATATTTCTGTTGGTAAATAGTTTTTAATAATTCACTTACTTTGTTCATATTTGTTGTTTTGACAGTCAACTGAATTTTCTCTTAAGGAAAACACTCTGCGCACAGCTACGCTGTAAAATATACAAATACTGAAATAACGCCTCTTACGTGTTAGTTCCAAAGTCTAAAGGCATAACTATATTCAGAACCTTATATTTTTATTCACAATAATATTTACGAGTATTATTTCCGTATTCGGTTAAATCAAGCATTAATTAGCGTTTCCAAATCATTAGCATTAACTTGCAGCAAGATTATAACACTGCATTAGCGGCAGTTTGAGCCTGGAATGTATTCTACTATTGTCACTAGATGGCAGACTCGTGCTGTCGCAGGATCTGTGCTTTACTGCCTGCTAACGGGCGGAACATAAAGCTCTGAGTCAGAGCAACTTTGAACTACCCCTACAGTAAAAACCTTACCGGTGTAGAAACCCACACCCTATCCTTTTACACAGCTCTTACGAGCGTAGACGGTGTCAGTCTACAAACGGTTCCAAGCTTCAGCAAACTACCGGGAGAGGACGCGAGCGCAGCTTAACGCGCCTCTTAAAACCACAGACCGCATTCTCGACAACAACGTTTAATGCGCAATTCGTACAAACTTCTATTTCGTTCTTTTTCATACAAGTGGTGCCACAGCATAGCGGCACTGTCTTAGAAGTCGCTCCTGTAAAAAGACAGCAGTGTTTTCATGCTCGTCGTTTGTATAGATTAAGAACAGCAGCGGGCCGTTAACTTTTCCTTCTGGTCCCAGATACAACTTAGGTTTCACTAGATGACCTGCAGTCTGCTATTACGAACTTTGACCTTTCTGACAAGAAATCATGAATCAAATCATATAGTTATGACTATAGTACATACGTCCGCAGTCTGATTAGTATCCGCTTGTGAGGCTCAAGTGAGGAATCGTTGCAGCGAAATATTTTCACGAAACTTCTGACGCCAACTTTTTACTCCTTCAAACTTTTGTCCCCCCCCCCCCCCCCACCTAGTTAGTGAGACATGAGCGTTATGATACAATAAAAGCTGCGTGTCTCCATCGTGAAGTCAGGACAGGACCAGCAACTTAGATAACAAGATCTTTATTGTAATTCCATCACAGTTGCCTTTTACACTACTGGCCATTAAAATTGCTACACCAAGAAGAGATGCAGATGATAAACGGGTATTCATTGGGCAGATATATTATACTAGAACTGACATCTGATTACATTTTCACGCAATTTGGGTGTATACATCCTGAGAAACCAGCACCCAGAACAACCACCCCTGGCCGTAATACCGGCCTTGATACGCCTGGGCATTACGTCAAACAGAGCTTGGACGGCGTGTACAGGTACAGCTGCCCATGCAGCTTCAACACGATACCACAGTTCATCATGAGTAGTGACTGACGTATTGTCACGAGCCAGTTGCTCGGCCACCATTGACCAGACGTTTTCAATTGGTGAGAGATCTGAAGAATGTGCTGGCCAGGACAGCAGTCGAACATTTTCTGTACCCAGAAAGGGCCGTGGAGGCCCTGCAACATGCGGTCGTGCATTATCCCGCTGACATGTAGAGTTTCGCAGGGATCGAATGAAGCGTAGAGCCACGGGTCGTAACACATCTGAAATGTAACGTCCACTGTTC
Source organism: Schistocerca piceifrons (assembly GCF_021461385.2). NCBI lineage: Eukaryota > Metazoa > Arthropoda > Insecta > Orthoptera > Acrididae > Schistocerca > Schistocerca piceifrons. The sequence goes on from NC_060149.1 coordinate 280,310,564, forward strand.
AAAGTGCCGTCAGTGCGAACAAGTGGTGACCGAGACATGTAAACAATGGCACCCAATACCATCACGTCGGGTGATACGCCAGTATGGCGATGAGGAATACACGCTTCCAATGTGCGTTCACCGCGATGTCGCCAAACACGGATGGGACCATCATGATGCTGCAAACGGAACCTGGATTCATCCGAAAAAATGACGTTTTGCCATTCGTGCACCCAGGTTCGTCGTTGAGTACAGCACCACAGGCGCTCCTGTCTGTTCAAAAATCGCTCTGAGCACTATGGGACTCAACTGCTGAGGTCGTAAGGCCCCTAGAACTTAGAACTACTTAAACCTAACTAACCTAAGGACATAACACACATCCATGGCTGAGGCAGGATTCGAACCTGCGACCGTAGAGGTATCCTGTCTGTGATGCAGCGTCAAGGGTAACCGCAGTCATGGTCTCCGAGCTGATAGTCCATGCTGTTGCAAACGTCGTCGAACTGTTCGTGCGGATGGTTGTTGTCTTGCAAACGTCCCCATCTGTTGACTCAGGGATCGAGACGTGGCTGCACGATCCGTTACAGCCATGCGGATATGATGCCTGTCATCTCGACTGCTAGTGATACGTGGCCGTTGGGATCCAGAACGGCGTTCCGTATTACCCTCCTGAACCCACCGATTCCATATTCTGCTAACAGTCATTGGATCTCGACCAACGCGAGCAGCAATGCCGCGATACGATAAACCGCAATCGCGATAGGCTACAATCCGACCTTTATCAAAGTCGGAAACGTGATGGTACGCATTTCTCCTCCTTACACGAGGCATCAAAACAACGTTTCACCAAGCAACGTCGGTCAGCTGCTGTTTGTGTATGCGAAATCGATTGTAAACTTTCCACATGTCAGCACGTTGTAGGTGTCGCCACCGGCGCCAACCTTGTGTGAATGCTCTGAAAAGCTAATCATTTGCATATCACAGCATCTTCTTCCTGTTGGTTAAATTTCGCGTCTGTAGCACGTCATATTCTTGGTGTAGCAATTTTAATGGTCAGTAGTGTATTAAAGTGGCGGCTAGTTTTCGAGCCGGGCCTATTAAAGCTGCACGAGTATTGCCTGGTTAGCCGACAATCAGTTCACATATAGGTAACACACACATGATACATAATCACATGGTAACCAGACCAGTTTCGCCGTGTAGACCTATTCATGAAGTGCAGTTGAACCAGACTACAACCCGAAATTGGTCAGGTTTCCATGTGACTGTGTACCATGTCTGTAGTACCTATGTGTGAAATGATTGTCGCCTAACCAAGCAGTAATAGTGCAGCTTTGATAGACCTGGCTTGAAAATGACCTTGGTACTTCGAAACTAGTGACCAATTTAATAAAACGCAAGCATGACGGAATTACAATAGCCGGCCGCTTTGACGAGCGGTTCTAGGCGCTTCAGTCCGGAACCGCATAGCTGCTACGGTCGCCTTGGGCATGGATGTATGTGATGTCCTTAGGTTAGACAGGTTTAAGTACTTATTAGATTGCCGGCCGAAGTGGCCGAGCGGTTCTAGGCGCTACAGTCTGGAACCACGCGACCGCTACGGTCGCAGGTTCGAATCCTGCCTCGGGCATGGATGTGTGTGATGTCCTTAGGTTAGTTAGGTTTAAGTAGTTCTAAGTTCTAGGGGACTGATGACCACAGCTGTTAAGTCCCATAGTGCTCAGAGCCATTTGAGAGAAACAGTCTGAAAGTGGTTCTACGCACCCTCAGCCAAACACTTCATGTGAATTGCAGAGAAACGACGAAGATGCGGATGTAGAAGTACAGACCAGGCAGTTACTAGCTCAGAAGGAAACGTCAAATGGAGATCTATAAGAGAACCTTCAACATTGTAGCGCGTCAGCAATCGTTGATTAATATATTAAAAAACTAAAAACCCGCCTCGGTTGCGAAAAAAAGCACCTAGTGTTAACCTAGGTTTCGGCGTAGATAACTACACCTTCTTCAGAACAACAATAAAACCCACAAGTGCCTAAGAAGACCTTTCTCAATGATTAAAAGAACACCATAGCTATACATTTGTTGTTGTTGTTGTGGTCTTCAGTCCTGAGACTGGTTTGATGCAGCTCTCCATGCTACTCTATCCTGTGCAAGCGTCTTCATCTCCCAGTACCTACTGCAGCCTACATCCTTCTGAATCTGCTTAGTGTATTCATCTTGAAACGTCCCCTTTGAACAATTTATACAAGACTGTGCTTATACTGACACACAATGTTTTTAGCGCAACGCAATCTGACTTTCAAAATTCCCTACTAAAGAATGGCCCTGACTAACATTAAACTATACCTTTCACAAATCACTTACCTCACAAAAATCTTCGCTGCTCAAGCTACTGCAATACAGCGAGCGCCACTACTGCCAGCTAAATAAAAGATTCAAACTATGGAAGGCACTAACTACTGATAGGGATAGTTAGCAAATGAAAGATATTAGTAGAGAACAAACAATGTATTTACCTTGATATCATCATATATAAATATAGCAGTTCATGACAAATTACAAATCTCTCTCCCCACATCCACCACTGCTGGCGGCTCACCTCCAACTGCGCAACGCTACGCGCTGTTCACAGCCAGCTGCCTAACACTACAATGGCGAGTATTACAACAATGCAAAGCAGCCACAGACTGCACACAGCACAGCCAGTGATTTTCATACAGAGGTGGCGTTACCAATAAAAAAACCTAAACAGCCTACTTAAAATCTCTTGGTCTCCCTCTACGATTTTTACACTTCACGCTGCCCTCCAATACTAAATTAGTGATCCCTTGATGCCTCAGAACATGTCCTACCAACCGATCCCTTCTTCTAGTCAAGTTGTGCCACAAGCTCCTCTTCTCCCCAATTCTATTCAATACCTCCTCATTAGTTACGTGATCTACCCATCTAATCTTCAGCATTCTTCTGTAGCACCACATTTCGAAAGCTTCTATTCTCTTCTTGTCCAAACTATTTATCGTCCACGTTTCGTTTCCATACATGGCTACACTCCATACAAATACTTTCAGAAACGACTTCCTAACATTGAAATCTATACTCGATGTTAACAAATTTTTCTTCTTCAGAAACGCTTTCCTTGCCATTGCCAGTCTACATTTTATATCCTCTCTACTTCGACGATCATCAGTTATTTTGCTCCCCAAATAGCAAAACTCCTTTACTACTTTAAGTCTCTCATTTTCTAATCTAATTCCCTCAGCTTCACCCGACTTAATTCGACTACATTCCATTATCCTCGTTTTGCTTTTGTTTACGTTCATCTTATAACCTCGTTTCAAGACACTGTCCATTCCGTTCAACTGCTCTTCCAAGTTCTTTGCTGTCTCTGACAGAATAACAATGTCATCGGCGAACCTCAAAGTTTTTATTTCTTCTCCATGGATTTTAATACCTAATCTTTATTCTAAGATAAGTCGCAGGGTCAGTATTGCCTCACGTGTTCCATCATTTCTACGGAATCCAAACTGATCTTCCCCGAGGTCGGCTTCTACTAGTTTTTCCATTCGTCTGTAAAGAATTCGCGTTAGTATTTTGCAGCTGTGACTTATTAAACTGATAGTTCGGTAATTTTCACATCTGTCAACACCTGCTTTCTTTGGGATTGGAATTATTATATTCTTCTTGAAATCTGAGGGAATTTCGCCTGTCTCATACATCTTGCTCACCAGATGGTGGAGTTTTGTCAGGACTGGCTCTCCCAAGGCTGTCAGTAGTTCTAATGGGATGTTGTCTACTCCTGGGGCCTTGTTTCGACTTAAGTCATTCAGTGCTCTGTCAAACTCTTCACGCAGTATCATATCTCCCATTTCGTCTTCATCTACCTCCTCTTCCATTTCCATAATATTGTCGTCAAGAACATCGCCCCTATAAACGAAAAAAAAGGAAAACACAAACAGTACATATGTAGAAAGTCAAAACCACTACTTAACTTGATGGTGTACGCTCCACCTCACACCGGCGTGTGTTCGATGGGCCATGACCCGCCATAAACTGCAGCTACAAATGGTCGCTCATTTACCAAAGTGAGCGACCATTTGTAGCTGCACTTTATGGCGGGTCATGGCCCATCGAACATAGGCCGGTGTGAGATGGAGCGTACACCATCAAGTTAAGTAGTGGTTTGACTTTGTACATATGTACTGTTTGTGTTTTCCTTTTTTTCGTTTATAAATGTATAGCTATGGTGTTCTTTTAATCATTGACAATGTCCGCCCCAGTAGCTGAGTGGTCAGCGTGACGGATTGCCGTCCTCTGGGCCCGGGTTCGATTCCCGGCTGGGTCGGAGATTTTCTCCGCTCAGGGACTGGGTGTTGTGTTGTGTTCATCATCATTTCATCCCCATCCGGCGTGCAGGTCGCCCAATGTGGCGCCGAATGTAATAAGACCTGCGCTATGGCGGCCAGACCTGCCCCGCGAGGGGCCTCCCGGCCAATGACGCCAAACGCTCATCATCATCATCATCATTGACAATGGTCTTCTTAGGCACTTGTGGGTTTTATTGTTGTTCTGAAGAAGGTGTAGTTATCTACGCCGAAACCTAGGTTAACACTAGGTGCTTTTTCTCGCAATCGAGGCGGGCTTTTAGTTTTTTAATATATCTATAAGAAAAGTAATGGAAAGGAAGATTATCGAAACTGGCTCCTCGCTTCGTCGGCCGGTTGTGTTACAGCTTGCCAGACGGCTTGTTTGAGCTACAGCGGATTGTTTTCGGAGAGGGGTTGCGAGGCGGTGGCTGGGGAGCAGGAGCAGGGAGCAGGAGTCTGCGCGAGGGCGCATGCGCGGCCTCCGGGGGTGACGTCGGCAGCCCGGCGAGGGGCAGTCGGCGAGCAGCGACACGGCCACACTGACGCAGCCGCCGTCCCCGCCGCCGCCGCAGCAGCAGCCCAGGTGAGTAGACCAGTCACACTCAGCGCGTCGGAAACGCCCAATTGAAGGCTATTTCCGCGCCCGCATCACCTCTCTCGCTCCTCCTCAACGAGCCCAGTGCGAGACAACGCATCGCTTATTGCTCCACGCTCTAGCTCACTTAAGTGGGTGGTTTCTCTGACGGGTATTCTTCGAGAATTTCTATGTTATTGCCTGTAGTCTCTGAGGCGCCTTTCGCAGTTTAATGACACGATGTACACCGAGGAAATAATGTTTAGACCTTGGTGAGCACACACTGCGGAAAACGTTTTGTTTTATGACAGAAAACTTATTTTTCTCATTTCTTTCTGGAGCAGTTTTTTGCGTTTATCGAAGAAACAATATATGTGAATTTGTAGCTACTAGGAATAAAGTAGTAAACATTTCAGAACCTGCTACCTATGCAAACTGGCTCCGAGCAGAATAGTTTCGTAACAAATTTTCCAATATTAACCATATGTGAATTTTAGAATGTATGTTTTACAGTACTCATTGTTGCTTTTCTGGTCTTGAAATCACAGATCTAATTTCTGATTTTTGAAAACGTGCAAGCTACGCAGCTTTGAGTTACTTTTATTGGGCTTGATGGAGGTGGACTTCGATGTTTATCTCGGGGATCGTAATCTCCAGACCTTCACGATAGAACGTTGTGCAACTTGGGGCAGCAAATGAGAAAGATTGATTTTGATCAGTAACCACAGAATACTGGGTGATAAAATGGTAAGTCGTGTTATTACGTCCCAGATTGGCTGTGACGTTGCAAGAGAGAAACCAGAGCTGCAGTCGACATTGGACCAGGAGTCCAATATAATGGCGACTAATGAAGTTTTCAATGGCATCTGCCGTTATTTGAGCTTCTTATCGTCGCAGTTGTGTGAGCGCCAAGAATAATATGGAACTGCAAAGATCTGAAATTCCTTATTAAAATGAAGAGGAGCTCAAATAGTGATTCTGAGGTGACCAGTTTGTAACCAGTAATTTTCTTGTAACATAATCCGTTCGGGGACGGAAATCGGTAGATGTGATGTACATATACAGGCAAACAAATGACTGCAATTTGAGAAAAAATGGATGATTTATTCAAGGGGAAGCGCTTCACATATTGAGCGTGTTGTTCCTCTTCTGACCCTTATGCAAGCAGTTGTTCTGATTGACATCGATTGACAGAGCTCTAGGCTGTCCTCCTCAGGGATATCGTGCCAAATTCTGCCCACTTGGTGCGTTAGATCGTCAAAATCCCGAGCTGGTTGGAAGGCGGTGCCCATAATGTTCCAAACGTTCTCAATAGGGGAGAGATGTGGTAACCTTGCTGGCAAAGTTAGGTTTTGGCAAGCACGAAGAAAAGCAATAGAAACTCTTGCCGTGTGTAGGCGGGCATTACCTTGCTGAAGTGTAGGTCCATGAAGGCTTGCCATGAAGGGCAACAAAACGGAACGCAGAATATCGTCGACATACTGCTGTCCTGTAAAAGGGCCGCGGATGACAACCAAAGACACTGTTAAAGGAAATGGCGCCACAGGCCATCACTCCTGGTTGTCGGGCCATAAGACGGGCAACGGTCTAGTTGGTAACCCACCAATGTCTGGGCCGTCTCCAGGTATGTCTTCGCTGACCACTGGGGTTCATTTCGAAGCGGGACTCGTCAGTGAAGACAATTCTACTCCAGTCAATGACATTCCGTGCCCCGATGACCAGCTAAGACGTGTCTGGAGACGCCCCAGAGACTGGTGGGATACCTATCTGACTGTCGCCTGCCATACGGCCCGACAAACAGGAGCGATCATCTGGGGTGCTATTTCATTTCACAGCAGGGCCCCTTTGGTTTTCATCTGCGGTACCCTTACAGCCAAGTGGCCCCTCATGGCAAGTCATCCTGGGCCTACATTTCAGCAAGATAATACCAGCCCGTACACAGCGCGATTTTCTGCTGCTTGTCTTCGAGCTTGTCAACCTACCTTGATCAGCAATGTCGCCAAATCTCTTGAGAATTGCGAACATTTGGAGCATTGTGGGAAGGGCCCACCAACCACTTCGGAATTTTGGCGGTCTAACGTGCTAACTGGACAGAATTTGGCGCGATAGTCCTCAATAGGACATCCAACAACTCTATCAGTCAGTGCCAATCCGAATAACTGCTTGCATAAGGGCAGAGGAGGATCAACGTGTTATTGACTTTCTCTACTTGTGAAGCTCTTTCTCCTGAATAAATCATCCTATTTCTATGAAATTGTAATCTTTTGTTTGTCTATAGATGTGCATCACACCTAGCGATTTTCATGCCATTCGGATACTTTCTTCGTATTCTGTATTATCTTAGAGTGTATTTTCATCAAACAGGCATTCTTACTTGAAGTGGTATCATCACCACACCATACGTCTTTCCCATATTCCTCGGTCTTGTAGCACAACTCCATACAATGTATGAACTAGTTCTGCAGTTTTCCAGTATGATATACGTTATGAGAAGCTTCCCAGCCAAAGGATCCAGTTTTACAACTCAGTTGTTCAAAATCATGGTACACTGGTGCATTGCATTTCTGTGTTCTTTGGTGAGGTAGCAATCGAAGATTCGCGACTTTGTCACAACCATTTTAGCACTCAGCGGTTCTGGATTTCAAAATGTGTTGAACAGGCATGTCCGCTCCGTCACGTTTCGACTTCAACTACGAAATAAGAAACAGCTAGGATGCCTTGCCTTACGTCTTTTACACACAGACTTACACACAAATGGCAAAACACCATCTAATGATGACAAAAAGTCAATGATATCCACTGAACGGCAATTTTGTCTCTTGCGTTAGCTGGGTGTCCTATTATTGCTGTGGAAGTCATCCTCGTGTTCCGTGTGGTGGATGGCGTTGTCGTATCTGCTGTACTGGCTTCCGATAATTATAGTATGAGGGGTAGTCAAATGGAAACCGAACACCAGCCACAACGGGAGCAAGGAATGGTTCATTCAAAAGTAATCACCACACACATTAAGGCAATAATCACAGTGGGGAACGAGACGATAAGTTTCATAGAAAGCGGTCGGCCACTGACGGATTCACAACCGCTCCCACTCTTGCACTTCCTCGTGGGACTTATGAACTATCAGACCAATTGTGTGATTGGATTGAAGAGCTTCTAGATAACAGAAAGCAACATGTCATTCTCAATGGAGAGAAGTCTTCCAAAGTGAGAGTGATTTCGGGTGTGCCGCAGGTGAGTGTCGTAGGAACGTTGCTATTCACAATATACATAAATGACCTTGTGGATAACATCGGAAGTTCACTGAGGCTTTTTGCGGATGATGCTGTGGAATATCGAGAGGTTGTAACAACGCGAAATTGTACTGAAATGCAGAAGGATCTGCAATGAATTGACGCATAGTGCAGGGAATGGCAACTGAATCTCAGTGTAGATAAGTGAAACGTGCTGCGAATACATAGAAAGAAAGATCCTTCATCATTTAGCTACAATGTAGCAGGTCAGCAACTGGAAGCAGTTAATTCCATAAATTATCTGGGAGTACGCATTAGGACTGATTTAAAACGGAATGATCATACAAAGTTGATTGTTGGTAAAGCAGATGCCAGACTGAGATTCATTGGAAGAATACTAAGGAAATGCAATCCGAAAACAAAGGAAGTAGATTACAGTACATTTGTTCGCCCACTGCTTGAATATTGCTCACCAGTGTGGGATCCGTTCCAGATAGGGTTGATAGAAGAGATAGAGAAGATCCAACGGAGAGCAGCGCGCTTCGTTACAGGATCATGTAGTAATCGCGAAAGCGTTACGGCGATGATAGATAAACTCCAGTGGAAGACTGCAGGAGAGACGAGACGCTCAGTAGCTCGGTACGGGCTTTTGTTGAGGTTTCGAGAACATACCTTCCCCAAGGAGTCAAGCAGTATATTGCTCCCTCCTACGTATATCTCGCGAAGAGACCATGAGGATAAAATCAGAGAGATTAGAGCCCACACAGAGGCATACCGACAATCTTTCTTTTCACGAACAATACGAGACTGGAATAGAAGGGAGAACCGATAGAGGTTGAGTACCTCTATCGGTACTTTCCCTCCGCCACACACCGTCAGGTGGCTTGCGGACTATGGATGTAGATGTAGATGTAGACTGAAACCGACGTCCACACATGTCTTTCTTCACGTAACCAAAGATTTGAAAATCACACAATGAACGATCCGGGCTGTACGGAGGATGTTTCAGTGTTTCCCAACAAAATCGCTGAAGCCTAACCTTCGTCCGATTGGCAGTGTGGGAGCGGGCCTTATCGTGCAATCACAACAGAGCGCAGCACTATGGAGACACTTTGCAGAAACTGCAACGCGCCATACAATCAAAACCCCCAGGAATGCTGTCGGACGGAATCTTCCTGTTGCACGATAACGCCCGCCACCACAATAGTAATCGGACGAAGGCTACGCTCAGCGATTTAGTTGAGAAACATTGTAATATCCCCGTACAGCCCGGATCTTTCGCCGTGTCATTTTCACCTGAAGAAAGACATTCGTGGGCGTCGGTTCCAGTCGGACGAGGAAGTGCAGGAGAGGGTGTGGTTGTGGATCCGTCGGCGGCCGACCCCGTTATACGAAACGTGAATTGATAGTTTCGTCTCCCAGTTGGGTAAATAACGCGTGTGGTGATTACTTTAGAATGGAACCACTCCATGCTCCCTTTGAGGCAGGTGTTGGTTTTACATTTCCCTGGCCCCCATATATCTACGAACACATAGTACATTTAATAAATTTTAGACGAACACTGTTGGCACTAAAATTTTCACCACATTACATCCAGCGATTGACACTGTATGTAAAAGCAGATACCTTTATAGGCAATCGAAGTAATGCAGGAAGCCATATCTTCGGAATGTACCCAACATGATAAAGTAATTACTAATTTCCAGAATTCTGTAAGGCATGTCGTCAGCAACTGTGTAGTTTACCAAACTATGCAGTAAATTGCAGGGAACTAAGTCGCACTGTTAATTGTCTTTATTACTTGATTACTAGTTTCGAGCGTAAGCTCGTTATTAAATCATCCCTAAAGCGATGCAATAACATCCACTACTACAGTTACACGACTATCAATTCCTGTTAAACTCTTCTTGTAAATTAGTGCGGGGCTAAACTTCACTCACGTAACTAGTTAGGTGAATGAAGTTTAGCTTTGCACTAATTTACAAGAAGCTAAACTTCATTCACCTAAATAGTTACGTGAGTGAAGTTTAGCCCCGCACTAATTTACAAGAAGTGTTTAACAGCAATGAATGCCAGCCGGTTTGGCCGAGCGGTTCTAGGCGCTTCAGTCTGGAACCGCGCGACCGCTCCGGCCGCAGGTTCGAATCCTGCCGCGGGCATGGATGTGTGTGATGTCCTTAGGTTAGTTAGGTTTAAGTAGGTCTAAGTTCTAGGGGACTGATGACCTCGGAAGTTAAGTCCCATAGTGCTCAGAGACATTTTTTGAACCAGGTGTGAATAGTCATGTGACTGTCGTAGTGGATGTTATTGCATCGCTTAGTGGATGATTTAATAAGCCCTGCCAAATCGCTGAAGTACGCCTTGCACTAACTTACAAGAAGTGTTTCAAAATGGTTCAAATTTCTCTAAGCAATATGGGACTTAGCATCTGAGGTCATCAGTTCCCTAGACTTAGAACTACTTAAACAGAACTAACCTAAGGACATCACACACATCCATGCCCGAGGCAGTATTCGAACCTGCGACCGTAGCAGCAGCGCGGTTCCGGACTGAAGCGCCTAGAACCGCTCGGCCAAAGCTGACGGCCAAGAAGTGTTTAATTGGAATAAAGTCATGTGGTGTCGTAAGAGATGTTATTGCATAGCTAACTGGATGATTTAAAAATGAGCTTAGGCTCGAAACTAGTCATCAAGCAATAAAGAAAATTAAAACTGCAACATCGACTGTTCTCTGCAATTGATTGCATAATTTGATAAGATATTTCGTTAAGACACAGAATTAGAATCCTCGAGAGCCAGGATTCAAATTCTCTTCAAACCGTCAATACGCAAATGTCTGGATAGCAACTCTGAAAAGAACACGAGACATTTCCTTCCTCATCCTTTACCAATATGAGCTTGTAATCCGTCTCTAATGACCTCGTCGTCGACAGGACATTAAATCCTAATACGCCTTCCCCCCATTTTAGTCCGAATGTGGTGTTGACACTTCAAGGCCGCGTCTTTGCACTCATTGCATTGCATAACACGTTTTTCTGTCTGGTGCTCAAGGAAAACTTTGTCTTCGTGGAGTGTATGCGAAGTTCTACTGTCTACTGCTTAATCTTGAACAAAAATGAACTGAACAAGCGTTTGAACTTTAAGGAAAAGTTTGATCCCGTAAGATCTTACCACAAATTTACAATTTTTTTTAAGGAAATGGAATATTGTGGTTTTACGCCCCGTCGACAAGGAGGTCATTAGAGACGGAGCACAAGCTCGGATTGGCTAGGGATGAGGAAGGAAATCGATCGTGCTGTGTCAAAGGAACCTTATGTGGTCAAGGGAAATCATGGAAAACCTAAATTTGGATGTCTGGACCCGGATTTCAATCGTCGTCCTCCGAATGCGAGTCCAGTGTCTTATATTAAAGCTTGCTCAGTTTTAAGTTTTAGTCAGTGTAATTTATGCAGAGATATTGAACAATGCTAACAACGTTATTCTGGTAACAAACCAATTTCTCCCATAAAGCCAAAGACCCTCTATCGGTCTACGTGCCAAAGTGTTCGCACTGGTTGGGCGAGTTGAAAAAAGATGGGGGGAGGGGGGATGGAGAACGGGTATATGAAAAGATGTACCTGCCCAAAACTTTTCGCATTCGTGGCTTCGTGTACGCCGGCCTGTGCGGCCGAGCGGTTTTAGGCGCTTCAGTCTGAAACCACGCGACCGCGACGGTCGCAGGTTCGAATCCTGCCTCAGGCATGGATGTGTGTGATGTCCTTAGGTTAGTTAGGTTTAAGTAGTTTTAAGTCCTAGGGGACTGATGGCCTTAGATGTTAAGTCCCATAGTGCTCAGATCCATTTGAACTTCGTGTGCGTCCTATGTTAACACCGAAATCGAGAAGGATTACATAACTAGGGAAGGTTTCGGAGAAGGAATTGACAGTGGCCTTTTTGAACGAACATGTAATAATTTAGGAAACGACAGAGCATGTAATTCAGGTTGCTCAGACGGGAATTTGAGCCGCACACTGTCTTTTACGATACATCTTAAGCACTGAGCTGCCTCGCTCATGCAATTAAAACAGTGTCTAGTTAAGTAGAAACAGGATACTCGATCAGGTAATACACAAATGCCGCTGGGGTGTATGAAGAGATAAGCAGAAATAGCCCGAGGTGCTATCCAGCGCTACAGTTTGAAAACAAAGCGAGCACAGAGGCAGAGTTCTGTGACGGGCGGAAGTTGAGCGGCGAGCGCTCCACACTTGTGTGGCTGTGTGTGCCCCCCTAGCGCATCCAGCATTCACTCCCTCCATTTGTTGGGAGCAAGAGATGCGCCTACCGCTAATGTAAACCGTGCCGCTGCCAGACGCCCAAGACACTATCATCTGGCCACATGTTTTGGATGGGGGGAAGTTTTTCTCGCCAGCCGCTGTTGTCTCGAGGTTTCTGGTAAAACTCTGAAATTAGCTTTTCAATCGCTTTATTCCGTGATGTTTGACCTGAGCCGCTGCAGCTGTTGTTTCAGTGTTTACGACTAACGTTTGTTCGAATTTAGGTAAAGAAAAAAAATTGGCCAGGAGCGAGTAGGACTCGCGCCCTGTTGGTTCTGTTCAAACTTAATTACATCCCTAGACAGTTCATCTTGGGAATCAAGAATGTCGAAATATTTGTCTGTTATCGACATTCGTACTGGACGGTCCTAAAAATTCTAAGACTTTCGAGAATGTTTTAATTGTAAGTTTGAAATCAGATAACAAATGAGGAAAGAAATATTTTTTTGTATGATATAATTACAAATTAAAAATTTTCTGAATTTTCCTTTAGTTGTACTGTGAAATTTTGCTTCTTGCCAAATTTCATGATACTAGATCAAAGATAAGTACCCCACAGGTTTTGATGAGTGAATTTTCGAGTATCAAAATATGTGACATTGCATTGTCTTAGAAGCTTCAATTTTTTACATCGTCAAAGGAACGTATACCTTAGTATGTGACATAAGTTTCAACTTGGTACGTCTATTTGGTCCTGAGAAAACGAGTTTTTAACAGTCGTACAGACAGACAGACAGATAGATGGAAAAAAAGTGATCTTGCAAGGGTTCTAGTTTCACCGTTTGAGGTACAGAACCCTAAAAAAGATATACATTCGACTCTCGATTAGTCAGAGTGCAAGGGACATAACAGAAAGTTCGAATAACTGACAGTTCGATTTAATACGAGTTTGATTGATCAATGTGGGGTCAGGTAAAACTCGAAATAAAAGTATAGGTAAAAAAATGGTATTGCATTTTCAACAACATACGTATTTCTTTGCAAAAGGAAGCAGGAAGTAACAGCTATTGTTTATTGTTCACTAGTTCTAATATTTTTTATTTATACTAGTGTTTCAAACGGAAGGCACACAAAAATTTTCGAGAATACACAAGAAAACTTAAATTCCATCTATTTTTCCGTACTTAGCAAATGTTTCGTCAGTGACCGCATTTTCTCCACAAATGTTTTTAAAATTGTAGTCACGTCTTTTTTTTTAAGTTAGTAAGCCTCTCTTTGCTTGCGGCAAGTCCTTAAATACCAGACTAACAGCGAACGACTTCTGTTCTTTTTAAGGATATAACCTGCGACAGACCTGTTTCGTTCTGTACGTTAACTAAAGCATTTCAAGAGGTGGCAACTCACCTCGTCGGGTTCACCCCCCCGCTCCGCCCCCTCCCCCCCCCCCCCCCATGATACTTTCAAACAAACTTATCTTTCAGGTCAAGATTGTAGACAGCGTAAACAACGGAAATTCAAAACCTTTCGTTATATCCATTTTTTTTCTCATTCCAAATTCCACAGAGTCAGTACCTCGCTTCTTTTCTGCGGAAGCAAACACTTCTACTACTTTGGAGTCATTTTTACAGGTGATTCGTATGCTACGGCAAGTTGTGCATCGAGCTACTCGTATACACTGAGTCATTGGATAGCGATGTGGGCATATACAGAAGCGGTAGCATCGCTTACACACGGTATAAAAGGACAGTACATTGGCGGAGCTGTCATTTGTAGTCAGTTGATTCATGTGAAAAGGTGTCCGACGTGATTATGGCCGCAAGACGGGAATTAGCAGACTTTGAACATGGAATAGTAGTTCGAGCTAGACGCATGGGACATTACATTTCGAAAATCGTTAGAGAATCCAATATTCAGAGATTCAGTGTCAAGAGTGCGTCGAGAATACCAAATTTCAGGCATTTCCTCTCACCACGGACAAGGCTGTGGCCGACAGCCTTCATTTAACAACCAAGAGCAGCGGCGTTTGCGTGGAGTTGTCAGTGCTAACAGACAAACAGCACTGAGTGAAATAACCGCAGAAATCAATGTGAGACGTACGACGAACGTAATCTTCAGAGCAGTGTGCCGAAATTTGGCGTTAATGGGCTCAGGCAGTAGACGACCGACGCGAGTGCCTTTGCTAACAGTATTATATCGCCTGCAGCGCCTTTCCTGGGCTCGTGACCTTAATGGTTGGACCCCAGACGACTGGAAAACCATGGCCTGGTTAGATCAGTCGCGATTTCACTTAATAAGAGTTGATGGTAGGATTCGCCTCCACGAAGCCATGAACCCGAGTTGTCAACAACGCACTGTGCAAGCTGGTGGTGACTGCTAAATAGTGTGGTCTGTATTTACATGGAGTGGACGGGCTCCTCTGGTCCAGCTGAACCGATCATTGACTCTAAATGGTCATTTTCGACTACTTGTTCCCAAACAATGATGGAATTTCCAAGGGTAACAATGCGCCATACCCCTGGCTACAGTTGCTCGAAGTTGGTGAAGAACTTTCTGGGCAATTCGAGCGAATGATTTCGCCACTCAGATCTCCCGATATGATTCCGATCAAACATTTATTGGATACGATTGAGAGGTCAGTTTGTGCACAAAATCCTGCACCGGCAACACTTTCGCAATTGAGGACGGCTGTAGAGACAGCAGATCTCAGTATTTCTGCAATGGACTTCCTGTTATGATGACGACGAACGAATCGTCGCCAGTGTGAATGACTGGTGGCCAATGCTAAATAGAAACATACAAATCTCTTCTTTCCGTATACAGCAGGTTTGTCAGTGAAGTCGATAAGGAGCTGGCTGCGTGGTCTGGGTCTACAACGACTAAAATAATTAGAAGTCGTTGGCAAAAAATAATATATTGCACTTAACTGGTGGTGCAGGAGTCTTCATAGTCAGGAGGAATATAATTACAAACAGAGAGCTATAGAGGCATCAAATAGGCCATATTTTAACGAAGCGCCTTGTTAGAGGTTGCTTCCTATCAGCTGAAGGCTATACTACTTTCCTACTTGACGTCCCGAACTAGAGTGGCCGAGCGCACGCTAGAGACTTGTTGCAAGCCGCGGAGCGGCGCTAGTCTCGACTTGCGGGTCCAGCAACACCACTACGGACCGCGGTCGATAACTGCAACCCCTAACAAGTGTGGAATCGAACATTAATACCACACTTCCAACGACTTGTTGAGTCCATGCCACATCTGGTTGCTGCACTACACTGGGCAAGAGGAGGTCCGATACGATATTATGAGGTACCCCATGACTTTTGTTACCTTACTGTAGAGTAACGCGCAGCGCGCTCGCTTGAGAGGCACTGAAGTGATCGGATCGCTCAGCGCGCCGTGTAACGAACATGAGCTGGTAAACCGGCCAGCCTGACTGTGGTTTCTAGGCGGTTTCCCGTCCTCGTTAAGGCAAATCCTGGGCTGGTTCTAATGCGGTCTCACAGAACACGATAGATAAACAGTTAATACAATAACACGCAGAAGAGAGTTTACACGAATCACAGACAGATGGCGAAGACGACCTGCATTCTCTAGGTTATCTTCACGACTGTGCCAGGAAGCGCAAAAAATGGTTCAAAGGGCTCTAAGCACTATGGGACTTAACATCTGAGGTCATCAGTCCCCAAGACTTAGAACTACTTAAACCTAACTAACATCCATGCCCTAACACACATCCATGCCCGAGGCAGGATTCGAACCTGCGACCGTAGCAGCAGCAGCGCGGTTCCAGACTGAAGCGCCTAGAACCTCTCGGCCACAGTGGCCGGCTCAGGAAGCGCATCCGGTCACTTAATTGAATAATACTAGAAAGGTAAAGTTAGCCAAAATCTGAACCCCACCTGTGGGCCCTGGGGTTAGGATAGGGTCAAGGTATTCGTGCCTGTCGTAAGAGGCGACTACAAGGAGTCTCACACCTTTCAGCCTTTATGTGATGGTCCCCTATCGGGTTTGACCTCCATTTTTCAAAATTTTCTCGATGAGCGAGCCAATTGGGGAATGGCGCCTTTCATGGTGCATCGTGTCCATTGCGCATTGAGATCTTTAGCCCACTTTGTCGCCATGGCATT
This sequence comes from Schistocerca piceifrons, assembly GCF_021461385.2. Lineage (NCBI taxonomy): Eukaryota > Metazoa > Arthropoda > Insecta > Orthoptera > Acrididae > Schistocerca > Schistocerca piceifrons. Next base: position 280,327,087 of record NC_060149.1, read on the forward strand.
GCATTCCCACTCATCCTCCATCCCTTGGGCGAGTACACATTCTTGGGTGCATTTTCCTCCACCCACTATGCAGTGTCGTTTTCTGCGCCGACGATGACTATGGAATTCTTTGCACCTCATATTCAGCACAGTAGTCAGTCCGTTGTGGTGAAGCCACCATGTACCCTATTGGTTGTAGCCCCCTGAGTACACAGGGATCGCTCTGCTGATGCCTGCACCGTTAACTCCCCACATATGCCAAGGAGTAGATGCCCGTCACCCTGGGACATCGGGACTTTCAGCAATGGCCATCCTGCCAGGTGGCCTTTTCTGCGGCTCGGTGGCGCCTGTGGAGAGGGTCCCTGGTCGAAGTGGGTGGCGCACAATGAAGCGTACAACGTCATCACTTGCTGGTGATCAAACGCCAGCAGTCTCTAAGCGGTCCAAGTCTCTATATAATGCAAAGAAGTTTGATCTTAAGTCGTTCACCTCTCTGACCACACCGTGGGAGGAATGCCATGCTAAGGATGGCAGTGAACCTTATTCACCCCAGTACCTCGTATGTACGACAGCTGATGGGGACTCCTTTGTTTCGATGAAGACTCAGTTTTTTGTAGAGCATTTAGAGGACAAGTTTGGGTAGGTGGAGGGCTTGTCCAAAATGCTGTCAAGGTCAGTCTTGATAAAAACGGCATCCTCTGCCAATCAGTCACAGGCATTACTCCCTTGTGACAAACTGGGGGGATGTTTCCATTACCATCACGCCTCATAAGAGCTTAAATATGGTCCACGGTATCATATTCCACAGGGACCTTCTTTTGCAGTCTGACGACGAGCTACGCGCCAACTTAGAGCCATGAGGAGTTCATTTCGTCTGGTGTGTCTATCAGGGTCCAAGGGATAATCAGGTTGCCACCGGTGCCTTCATTTTGGCCTTTGAGAGTGACACATAACCAGAGAAGGTCAAGGTGATGGTCTACCGCTGTGATGTCAAGCCATATATCCCTCCCCCAATGTGGTTCTTGAAGTGCTGGAAGTTTGGCCATACGTCTTCCTGCTGTACTTCCAGCATCACATGTCAAGATTGTGGACATCCATCCCATCCCAATACTCCATGTGCCCTGCCTCCCACCTATGTCAACTGCGGAGAGCATCATTCCCCTTGCTCACCAGACTGCAGGAATTTACAGCGAGAAAGGAAAATCATGGAATACAAGACCCTGAACCAACTCATCTACACTGAGGCCTAGAGGAAATTTGAGTGCCTACATCCTGTGGCTATGACCTCCTCTTATGCCACCGCTACGAGAACAGTTGTAGCCCCATCAGTTCTGTGAGTTCCAGTCGGCTCTCAGAGCTGGGAGACTACACCTGCCCCCTTGATGGTGGGGGCACTTCCCTCCCTGTTGCTCCTGCACCACCTACCTTGGGAGCACTGTTCCCCCCACCATCAGGGACACCAGTACTCACTTCTCAGCCAGAGAAGCGTATGTCTTCTTCGGCTCCTCTCACTAGGAAGGGGTACCTTGGGTCACTCCCTTCCCAGGTTTCTGCTAGTGGGAAAGATGACACCTGCCAGTGGCTGAAGTGCCCAAAAGCAGCTGGTCATAGGGCTTCACGATCATCTTCACTCCCAGAGACTGAATCAGAGAAGCCCTCCCAGCCAGAGAAACCCAAGGATCAGCGAGAGAAATCCCGTGACCCCAAGACCAAGGGAATTGCGATGGCACCCACTCCACCACTGCCTACAAGCTCTGTGTCTGAGGATGAGGTGAAGATTCTGGCTTCTGCTGAGGACCTAGATCTCGCCAGACCCTCAGATACAATGGATATAGCCTGTTTAGGAAATAAGTCGGTGGCAGCAGGTAGCCCTGAGGTGGAGACTACCTCATTGAGTGTTTCATGTTTTCCCAGTTTCACGATCACATCATCATCCAGTGGAATTTCGGCTGAGCTACGCCAACTGCTAAGCTTTAGACCTGCTTTCTACATTGCCCTCCAGGAAACTTGGTTCCTGGCAATGCGGACCAATGCCCTTTGTGGACACAGGGGATACTACAAGAACCGTAGTGAATATAATAGAGTGTCAGGTGGAGTTTGCGTTTATGTCCTGAACTCGGTATGTAGTGAACTTGTGCCCCTTCAAACTCGTCTTGAAGCTATGGCTGTTAGGATACGGACTAAGTCGGAAATAACTGTCTGCAGCGTATATCTCCCTCCAGATGGTGCGGTACCCCTGAACGTATTGGCTGAACTGATGGATCAACTCCCTCAGACTTTCCTACTTTTGGGAGATTTTAACGCCCATAACCCCTTGTGGGGTAGCACCATGCTTACTGGCCACGGCAGAGATATCGAAACTTTACTGTCTCAGTTTGACCTCTGCCTCTTAAATACTGGGGCAGCCACGCATTTCAATGTGGCTCATGGTACTTACTCGGCCATCGATTTATCAATTTGCACACCAGGACTACTCCCATCTATCCACTGGAGAGCATATGACGACCTGTGTGGTAGTGACCACTTCCCCATCTTCCTGTCACACCCCCGGCACCACACCCATGGACGCCACCCCCAGGGGGCTCACAGTCCTTTCGTGAGTACATGTGTGGCGAGCATGGGGCCCCGAGCTATTGCAGCCTTTCTTCTTTCTTGGGCTACATTTCCTTTCCCTTCCCCTCTTTTCCTGTCCTTGCTACCTCCCCTCTCCTCTCTTGGTGTCCTTGTTTGTGTTGGCCCCGATATCCTCCTGGTTATGGGGGCTTTGCAGTTTGGTTTTGTTGAGTAATTATCTCATCCTTTTGGCATTCTCTGGTCCCCCTCTGGTGTTTGACGTCCATTACTACATTTCTATTCCATAGTGTGAGCCATTTGGGGAAGAGTGCCTTACCTAATGTCTCTGGCGTGTGCCCTCCTAGTTCCTTCCATCTTTTCCTTCATGTTGTTGTCTGATGCTAGGGTGCATAGCCAGCATGGTAGCCAGCCCGTGTGGTGGGGTCGCTATGTACCCTTTTGGTTAAGCCCTCTGAAAACACAGGGATCACACTTCTGATACGTGAGCTGTGACCTCCTCATGTAAGCCTTGCTTGTCATCCTGGAGCATCAGAGCTCCTCGCAATGGCCGCCGTGCCAGACAGCCCTTGCTGTGGCTGGGTGGCGCCTGTGGGGAGAGCCCCTGATCAAAGTGGCTGGTATCAGGGTGGACGCTATGCAAATGAAATGCGTATGGGTCCAGAACTCTGACTGTTCTTCTATGGCTGTCTCTCTGAATGGAAATGATTCTTTTAGTGCTGATCCTTCTGCCCTTTCGAGCTTCCCTTCCATGGATACCCCTGGGGGGGAGGGTTAGGCTCGTTGGCTTGGGGCAAAATATTTCCTTCACTATCTGGTTTCCACCAGTACTGATGGAGATACTTTCACGAATACCAAACCTTTATTTTTTCTGGAACACATTGAAGACAAGTTTGGCGATGTGGACTCTCTGAGCAAGATGCGGTCAGGTTCATTGTTGATCAAAACTGCTTCTGCTGCCTAGTCTGTGGCCCTTCGTGCCTGTGACCATCGAGGCACAATTCCTGTATCCATTACCCTCCCCCCCCCCCAGTCTTTGAATATGGTTCAAGGTGTAATTTTTCACAGGGACCTCAACCTTCAAACTGATGAGGAACTTAGGGACACTCTAGGATGGCAGGATGTTCACTTTGTTCAGTGTGTTCAGAAGGGTCCGAAGGACATTGGCATTGATACTGGCGCCTTTATCGTGGCCTATGAAGGGGATACCCTCCCTGAGAATTCAAGATTATGGTTTGTCGATGTGACGTGAAGCCACAAATCCCTCCACCTATGAGATGTTTTAAGTGCTTGCGTTTTGGACACATGTCTTCCCACTGTTCGCAGACCCCCCTCTGTGGTGACTGTGGACGTCTACTCCACGAAGGGAGCTCCTTTCTTCCCCCTCCTATGTGTGTCAATTGTCATGGTATTCATTCTACACATTCACCAGATTGTCCGGCTTATAAGAAGGCGAAGAAGATACAGGAGTATAAGTCCCTTGATCGTCTAACCTACACTGAGGCTCGTAAGAAGTTTGCACGTCTTCATCCTGTGTCAATGACGTCTAGCTATGCTTTAGTTATATCTTCACCTCTTCCTCCCCCTTCCTTATCACAGTCCCAAACCCAACTCCTACCCCCCCCCCTCCCTGTGGTTCCTACACCCTCCCCTCTTGGCGCCGCTCCCCCTCCCCAACCGGAGAAGTGTCCCGCTCCTTCGGCATCTGCCGGTCAAGGGCACCCCTCTCTGGACCCCCATCCCGGCACCTTCCAGGCCAAAGGTCTGCTGCCACACGACAACCACGAGAACCAACGTCTATGGGCCCCCAGGTTGCCTGCTCTCTTTCTGTTCCAGATCTTGCTGCAGCTGGCTCCCTTTTGCAGCACAGCCCTCCTCAATCCCAAACAGAAAAGAAGAAACAAGAAACATAAGTCCCATGACAAGGAGCCTCTGGTGTCACCAGAGGTCCTGTCCCCACCTTTGCAACCTAACTCTGACCTGCTGTTCATGGATATCGCCCCCTCCATGTCGGTGTCGAATGGTGACCTGGTGGCATGACTGGCTTTAGCCTGTTCACCCCACATTTGAATCATCATGCTGTGGTTATCCAGTGGAATTGTAATGGATATTACCGTCACCTTCTGGAGTTGAAATCTTTATTTCGTTTTGCTCTGCAGCTTGTGTGGTTCTACAGGAATCTCATTTTACTTTTTACTAATGATCACTCACCGACCCTCTGTGGGTTCTGTGCTTTCTGTCGAAATTGGGTCGTTTGTACGTTTGTTCGTACGGTCATTGCTAGAACATGGATTCCTCTTCAAATTACATTGGAAGCGGTTGCTGTTAGGGCCCACCTGGACTCTGGGGTCACAGTTTGCAATCTTTGTCTCTCTCCTGACAGGACTCTTACACCTGCTGCCTTAGCTGCCCTTCTGCAGCAACTTCCTCCTCACTTCCTCCTTCTCAAGGATTTTAATTCTCATCATCCCTTGTGGGGCAGTGCATTTCCATCTAGTTGGGGTCTTCTCATAGACCAGTTTCTTGCAGACCACGACTTGTGCATTCTTAATGATGGCTCCCCTACCTATTTCAGTGCCCGTCATGGTACCTTTCCTGCCATTGATCTTTCTCTTTCTTCTCCCTCCCTCCTCCCTTCCTTACACTGGTCGCCACACGACGACCTTTGCGATAGTGACCACTTCCCATTTGTTCTCTCGCTCCCTTCCCACTGCCCGATGGACAGGTTACCTCGTTGGTCTCTCCAACGCGCCGATTGGCCTCTATATACTGCACAGGTCGTTTTTTCTCCCTCTTTGTCGGGTTGTATTGATGACGTCCTACATGACGTGTCTGATGCGATTGTTCGCGCTGCTAGCCTTGCTATCCCACGCTCATCTGGACCATCTCGCCGCCAACAAGTCCCGTGGTGGAGTACGGCCATTGCCATTGCCATCCGTGATCGCCATAGAGCTTTGCAACACCTTAAGAGGCACCCATCCGCTGTCAATCTTATTAACTTTAAACGCCTTCGCGCCAAAGCTCGTTACTTAATCAAATGGAGCAAACGTGTGTGTTGGGAACGCTTTGTTTCTTCCCTCGGTTCTACTGTCCCTCTGTCACGGGTATTTGCTCTCTCCAAGGTTGCCATCGGCAGTGTACCCTCCTGGGCTTTGCCCTCCTGGATGGCCTTTGCACAGACCCGTTGATTCTCATGGAACATCTTGCGACCCATTTTGCAACAGCATCAGCATCTACCTCCTATCCAGATGCTTTCCTTCATCAGAAACAACGGGCCGAAGCTTCTGCCTTATGTTTTACCCCTTGTTAGTCAGAATCTTATAACGAACCTTTTACTGAATGGGAACTTATTTCTGCACTTTCTTCTTCTCTTGATACGTCCCCTGGCCCAGACGCCATTTGTAGCCAGTTGCTTCAACATCTTAGTGCTCCACAACGACAACAACTTCTCCAGGTGCTTAACTATATTTGGCTCCAGGGTGACTTCCCTTCTCAAGGGAGGGATAGCATCGTGGTTCCTGTCCTTAAGCCTGTTAATAACCCCCTGTTTGTCGAAGTTATCGGCCAATTAGTCTGACAAACGAAATTTGCAAGTTACTTGAATGGATGGTAGCCCGTCAGCTCAATTGGGTCTTCGAATCTCGGGATCTATTATCCCCTTACCAGTGTGGGCTCCGAAAGTGACGGCCTCCGATCGATCATTTACTTCGCTTGGAATCCGCATTTAGGCAGGCTTTTTCCCAGAGCCGCCATTTGATTGCAGAATTTTTCGACATTCTCAAGGCCTATGACACGGCTTGGCGCCATCATATCTTATTTACACTTCATGAGTGGGGTCTTTGGGGCTCACTCCCGATTTTTATCCGCCAGTTCCTGTTCCATCGGTCTTTCAGCGTTCGGGTTGGTACTGTTTTTAGTTCTCCATGGACCCAGGAGAATGGCATCACACAGGGTTCCGTATTGAGTCTACTTCTTTTTCTCATTACTATAGATGGACTTGTGGCCTCCATCGGTCCTTTGGTCACCCCTGCTCTGTATGTGGATGATTTTTGCATTTGGGTTGGTTCCTATTCGATGGCTTCTGAAGAGCGCAGCTCCAGGGTGCTATATGGCGTGCCTCTGCATGGACTCTCTCACACGGGTTTCAATTCTCTCCTTTAAAATCGCGGGTGGACCACTTCTGTCACCGTACTACAGTCCACCCTGATCCGGAGCTCTACCTCGATGCACAACGATTACGTGTGGTCCCACAGTTTCATTTCGTGGGTGTTCATTTCGACAACAAGCTCACTTGGCTGCCTCATATCAGACTTCTGAAGATAGGATGTTTCTGTAAACTCAATGTCCTTCACTTCCTTAACCACACCTCTTGGCGTGCAGATCGTTCCACTTTTCTCCACCTTTATCGGGCTTTAGTGCTGTCTCACTTGGACTATGGTTGTCAAGTTTATGGGTCAGCTGCTCCTTCCACACTGCGCATCCTGGATTTGGTCCACCATCGTGGTATCCGTTTGGCCACCAGTGCCTTCCCTACTAGCCCTGTTGATGGTCTCCTGGTTGAAGCTGGGAGCTCCCTTTTTCTGTTTGGTGGTTCCAGCTTCCGGTTTCTTATGCAATCGCTGTCCGTTACTGTCCCACTCATCCTTCCTATTCTATCCTGTTGCCAGACCAAGGACGTCGCCCAACTGATTCCCACTCTCGGGCAGGTTTACCAGTTGGGCTCCGTCTCTTCACCGTGATTTTCAGCTTCCATCTTTGTCCTTTCTCCCACGTTCCCTCCCCAACACCCCCCTCCCCCCCCGGTTAGTTCCTCGGCCCCGGATTCGGATTGATCTCCGCCGAGGTCTGAAAGATTCCATTCCCTGATGGTGTTCATTATTTTTTCCACATAATTTTATGGGAGTTTCGGGATGCTGTTGATTTTTACACTGATGGCTCTAGATCTGCTGATCATGTGGGATACGCCTTCACATCCTCTGTTGGCATGGAAAATCATCTCCTGCCAACTGCATGTGGGGTGTTTACTGCGGAATTGATGGCAATTTCCTGGGCCCTTATTTTTATTAAACAGTCCCAACTCAACCGCGTTTTGTTATATACAGACTCAATGAGTGGCCTTCAGGCTATTGATCAGTGTTTTTCCCGCCATCCCTTGGTCGTGGCCATCCATGGCCGTTTCGCTGATCTTCACCATTCTGCTTGTTCTGTTGACTTCTTTTGGGTCCCTGGCCATGTGGGTATCCCAGGTAATGAGCTTGCTGATCGTTTGGCTGGGGGAGCAGTCACTTACCCCCCCTCCCCCCTCTGTAACCCCTCCTGCGGCGGATTTACGGCTTCATATCAAATCCCACTTCTCGCAATCATGGGCCAATTCTTGGGAGGCCTCCCTGTCTAATAAACTTCGTGCGATTAAGGTGACACCTGTCCCATGGTGTTCTTCTTTCCGCCTCTCCCGAAAGGACTCTACCACCCTGTGTCGTCTCTGCATCGGCCATACCTGGCTGACCCATGGTTTTCTTTTGCGTAGTGAGCCACCCCCACTTTGTGGTTGTGGAGCCTTTCAGTCGGTAGCCCACATTTAGGTGGAATGCCCCCTTCTTTTGGCTGTGCATACTAAGTACAGACTTCCCTGCACTTTGCGTTTAATATTGGCCAATGATTCCCAGATGGCTGAACTGGTTCTCAGTTTCCTACATGAAAGTGGTTTTTATTTTCAGTTCTAAGGTTTTTAATCTCCCAGTTTCCTCCATGAAAGTGGTTTTTGTTTTCAGTTCTAAGGTTTTTAATCTCCCTCTGGAGTAGGGGTACGGAGGTGAGGGTTGGGGTGTCTCCCACTGTAAGCTGTGTTTGGAGATTCCTGACTCCCCTTCCTGGCCAAGATCCTCTTTTCTCTCCCTTTTACACTGTTTTTATAGTTTTTGAGATTTGGTTAGTCTCCTTTTACAATATGCACTTTTACATTCTAGCGGCGGAACGCATTTGAATAGCAGGTGGTCTTGCCTGTACTGCATCAGAGGCGGGATATTACCTGCCCCTAGCATAGTCTTGGGATTGCCCACTTGCTGACACCCCTCCTTTTGTTTTCAGCATTGACAACACGACTGCACTTTTACGTTTTTTTAGCCTTTTATCTTTTATCGTTATGACTCTTCTGAGATGTAAATCCGTCCGAATGGAACGCCTTTGAAACAAGGGACTGATGACCTTGCTGTTTGTTCCCTTCAACCTCAATCACCCACTCCCACCCCAATGGACGTCTAGCCAGATGGGCTTTAAGCAAGCAGACTGGGTAGCCTTCGCCTCTACTGTCACCGTTGAATCTCCCCCACGTGGTGCCATCGATGTTGTGATTCAGCAGGTCACTACAACGATGATTTCTGCGGCGGAAAACGCGATTCTTCGTTCTCTAGGGTGCCCCCGGTGAAAGACAGTCCCTTGGTTGTCGCCGGAAGTCGCTGAGGCAATTAAAATGCGTCGGCGAGCTCTACAGCGACATAAGCGGCACCCTTCCCTAGAGCACCTAATAGCCTTTAAGCGCAGGGTGCAGATCGCTCTACGCTGCTGCAGCTCTGCAGAACCCTTGTTCAATCCTGCCTTGATTATGGGAGTCTAGTTTACAGTTCGGCGGCGCCCTCAGCGTTGCGTTTCCTCGACCCAGTGCACCACTGTGGCGTTCGCCTAGCGACGGGAGCTTTTTGAACGAGTGCAGTGACCAGTGTCCTGGTGGAAGCTGGAGTCCCTCCATTGCGGATCCGACATGCACAACTACTCGCCAGTTACGTTGCACACATTCGTAGTTGTCGTGAGCATCCGAATTACCGTCTCCTTTTCCCACCTGCGGCAGTTTATCTCCCGCTTCACGGACCAGGTCAGGGCTCACGACTGCGGTTCGCTATGCGATCCCTTCTCTCCGAACCAGAGTCCTTCCCTTTACCACCTCTACTTGAGGTCTATTCACGTACACCTCCACGGCGTACACCTCGGCCGAAGCTTCGTCTGGACCTTTTGCATGGCCCTAAGGACTCCGTTAAACCTGCTGCTCTCCTCTGCCACTTCATCTCGACTCTTGAAGTGTTCCGGGGCTCTGAAGTTGTTTACACCGACAGCTCGACGGCTGTTGGTAATGTAGGCTTCGCCTATGTCCACAGAGGCCATATTAAACAGCATTCCTTGCCGGCTGGCTGAAGTGTACTCACTGCAGAGCTTGTGGCCATATCTCGTGCACGTCAGTACATCCGTTCCTGTTCTGGTGAGTCGTTCCTTCTCTGCCCGGACTCCCTGAGCAGCTTCCAAGCTGTCTATCAGTGCTGCCCTCGGCATCCTTTGGTAGCGAACATCCAGGACACCATCTCTGCCCTGGAACGGTCCAGTCGTTCAGTGGTGTTTGTGTGGACCCCAGGACACGTCGGAATCCCAGGCAACGAACTTGCTGACAGGGTGGCCAAACAGGCTACGCGGAAACCATTCCTGGAGATGGGCATCGCTGAAACTGACCAGCGTTCTGTGTTATGCCGCAAGGTTTTTCGGCTTTGGGAGACGGAGTGGCGTAACAGTATGCACTACAAACTACGTGTCATTATGGAGACTGCGAATGTGTGGAAGTCTTTCCTATGGGCTTCTCGCAGGGAATCAGTTGTCGTTTGTCGACTCTGCATTGGCCATACGTGGCTCACACATGGTTACCTCCTACGTCGTGAGGACCCACCTCAGTGTCACTGTGGCTCCCAAACGACAGTCGTTCACCTCTTGCTGGACTGCCCACTTTTAGCCACTCTGCGGCGGACTTTTAACTTTCCCAGCACCCCATTTTCAGTGTTGGGCGACAATGCTTCAACAGCAGCTTTAATTTCACGTTTTATTCGTGAGGGTGGGTTTTATCATTTGATCTGAGTTTTAGCGCATGTCCTTTGTCCCTCTGTGTCGTCCACCCTAGGGCTTTGAGGATGTAGGTTTTAATGTGTTGGAGAGTGGCTGGCTTTTCCTGTTTTATTCTCATGGTCGGCCAGCCATGGTAATCTGCTTTCTTGTTTTTAATCTCCTCTCCCTGTTTCTTGCGTCTCTCTGTGATTTTCTTGTCCTGTTTTGTCCATTGTAGTGTTTGTTGTGCTTCTGTCGTTCTGGTTCTTCCTTTCTCCTGTTGTTGTGCCATACGTCTCCTTTGTTTTCTTCTTTCCCTTGGGTAATTGTTCTACTGGTAACAAGGACCGACGACCTCGCAGTTTGGTCCCTAACCCCCCCCCCCCCCTTTTAAACCAACCAAAATCTGTAAAAGCGGGCCCTGAAGTAGGCGGGATAAACGCTAAGAAAAAGAAGTAGAACAAGAAGACGGTAAGTGAAGCATCGTTGAGAAAACGGAGGTGTGTTGCGAGGAACTGAATGACGAAACAATTGTCTGAACGATTGAGGGAGCAATTCGAATTACCAAGAGTCAGATAGCCGCTGATTTCGATTTATACAGTGTTAGCAGTGCGTTCTCCAGTGAAAATCACCTATCATCATTTTGTTTGGTGGAGGGGGGATGGATTATTAACAAATCCTTAACAATGAAAGAGTTAAAAATAGAACATGATTTTTGTCTGACAACTACGTATGGGACGGCTGGCCGCGAATTTAAAGCACGATTCCGTTATACGAACGAGTGAAAGCAGTGTGGTCGGAGTAGAATCCTAAACCGAAACCCTTTACACTAAGAACTTCTTGTGTTAAAGTATATACTGAGTGTAAACGAAAATACGGAATAATGAGACATACAGTTTTTGAAAATGAGCTTGTATATTTTATGTAATCAATAGACAATCCGACACTGTCGTAATTTTGATGAGGCAGGGAAATACTGTTCTCTGAACTGAAATCAAACTGACCGACAGGTTGTTGGATTGGTTTCAGTGGTATCTAGCAAAACGAAAAACACAGTATCTCGTTCTAAACAGAGAGAAATTTTTTGACGTTCACCTAAGGGGATTTTAAATGGCCATTATTGTCCATAATATACAGGGTGATCGAACTGCGATGTTCACCTTTTGTGTTTCCAGAGCCCTTTAAGATATCGTAATTCTGTTTTCGGATGGATGAATTACGATGAAGTCCTCGCTAAACGACATATAGTCTCTCCTCATAACCACATTCTGAGACCAAAAAAATATATATAAAAAAGAAGACGCACGACGATGGAATTAACCGGACGGGGCGCAAATCGGCAGATGCGGTGACATGGACACACAAATAAATAATAACAATTCAGAAAAATTGGGTAATTTACTTAAGAGAAAAAGCTTCGCAAACAGAGGAAGTCAATAAAGCATTGGTCCACCTCTGGTCCTAATGCAACCAGTTATTCGGACTGGCAGTGGTTGATAGGGTTTTTGGATGTTCTCCATAGGGATATCGTGCCAAATTCCATCCAATTGCCGCGATACACCTTCAAAATTCCGAGCTGGCTGGAAGGCTCTGCCCATAATGCTGCAAACCTTCTCAATTGGGGAGACATCCGGCAACCTTGCTGGCCAAGGGAGGCTTTGGCAGCACGAAGACAAGCAGCAGAAACTCTCGCCGAGTGCGGGCGGGCATTGGGCATTATTTTGCAGACACGTAAGCTTAGGATGGCGTGCCATGAAGGGCAGCAAAACGGGGGCAGAACATCGTGGACGTACCACTGTGCTGTAAGGGTGCCGTGAATGACAACCAAAGGGGTCCTGCTATGAAAAGAAATGGCATCCCAGACCACCACTCTTGGCTGTCGGGCCGTATGGTGGGCGACAGTCAAGTTGGCATTCCACCGCTGTTCAAAATGGTTCAAATGCCTCTGAGCACTATGGGACTTAACATTTGAGGTCATCAGTCCCGTAGAACTTAGAACTGCTTAAACCTAACCAACCTAAGGACATCACACACATCCATGCCCGAGGCAGGATTCGAGCCTGCGACCGTAGCGGTCGCGCGGTTCTAGACTGAAGCGCCTAGAGCCGCTCGGCCACAGCGGCCGGCCCACCGCTGTCTGGAGCGTCTCCACACACATCTTTAATGGTCATCGGGGCATGGAATCTCATTGAGTGGAATAGAGTAGACAGTAGTGATGGGTCTCGCTTCGAAATGAGCCCCAATGACTAGCGAAGACGTGTCTGGAGATCCACAGACAGCGGTGGGATACCAACCTGTCACCCACCATGCAGCCTGACAGCCAAGAGTGATGGTCTGGGATGCTGTTTTATTTCATAGCAGCACCTCTTAAGTTGACATCCGATGCACTCTTACAGCACAGCGGTACGTCGACGATATTCTACGCCATGTTTTGTTGCCTTCATGGCAACCCTTCGTGGACTTAAATTTCAGTGAGATAATGCTGTCGTCCGCTGTGGCTGAGCGGTTCTAGGCCTTTCAGTCCGGAACTGAGCTGTTGCTACGGTCGCAGGTTCGAATCCTGCCTCGGTCATGGATGTGTGTGATGTCCTTAGGTTAGTTAGGTTTAAGTAGTTCTAAGTCTAGTGGACTGATGACCTGAGATGTTTAGTCCCATAGTGCTCAGCGCCATCTGAACCATTTGAGATAATGCCCGCCCGCATGCGGTGAGTGTTTCTACTGCTTGTCATCGCGCTTGCCAAACCATGCTGTGGCCAACAAGGTCCCCAGATCTATCCGTAATTGTGAACGTTTGGAGCATTGTGGCCAGAGCCCCCCCTCCCCCCCCCCCCAACCAGTGCCAATTGGACAGAATTTGGCACGATATCCCTCAGGAGAATATCTAACAACTCTGTCAGTCATGCCAATCCGAATAACTGCTTCCATAAGGGCCAGAGGTGCACCAATGCGTTCGTGACTTGGTCAGTTTGTAAAGAAAGCTCTTTCTATTGAATAAATCATCCAGTTTTTCTGAAATTGTAATCCTTCGTTTGTCTGTACATGTATATCAGATCTACTAATTTCCGTCCCATTCGACTAACTTCTTCATGGCGCGTCTTTTTTTTGTCTTAGAATCGATATTAATTAGAGAGATATTGACTTGTACCGTAGTTCTAACAGAGACAAATTAAACGGCGCTTCGACCTTCAAAGTCAGGTAAATCATAATTATTACAGCATTCACGTGCGATTTGAGGCGCCATGTCACGGGCTGCGCGGCCCCTCCCGCCGGAGGTTCGAGACCTCCCTCGCGCATGGGTGTGTGTGTTGTTCTCAGCATAAGTTAGTTTAAGTAATGTGTAAGTCTAGGGACCGATGACCTCAGCAGTTTGGTCCCTTAGGAACTCACACACATTTGAACATTTTTTACAGTATTCAACCATAGGATTTATCTCTTCTGAACATAAAGTCTCATGAAGAAATTGGTGTTTTTGTATTTAACTGTCACTTCTGGCTGATGGGGAGCTCTTGCTTGATGCAGCTAAAAAGAGACTACCTAAAAAATCGAAATAGTGGCGAAAACACTGACGCAGCAAAACAAAGCCAAAAAACGTGGCATCCAATAAGGATGGTGCACCAGTTAGCTACAATAACAGTATTTTTGTTTCTATCAAGGTCTTGAAAGAAAGGTGCACGGTTAAAACTGAATGAACCTATCCTATCTAATGTTCATCCTTCGACACTGAATCACATTATCAACTGTAAACTGAGATAGTGTGCTCCGGGATATTCGCTAGAAAAAGTTGACTGATTGAACCAGTCAGCAAATGTTCATACTGGAGAAAAATCGGGAGCATCCGAAGGAAGCGACGTACGAGTAATATCACCAGTTTCCTTGCGTTACATAAATGATTTATCATACAAGGCAAACAACACCCTCAGAGATTCGCAATAATAAATATAGCTGAACGGAAAAAGGAAAAGGGAAAGGTACGAATGAAAAATATTTATTTTTTCCTCAGTGAAATATGTCTGCAGTTGTATGTTGCTGTGATTATAATATTATGCCGAAAACAATTTTTATAGTATGCGAAGGAAATTTCATTCGTGTTGGACCTCTGCTGCAGTGCGTTCTGTTTTTCACTTTCGCGTTTAATGGTGGGCTGTTTCAATGGTATACCTATCGGCACGTTGCAGTTGCTGGACCCGATCCTTACCTCAACTCTGTTTTCCGAAGTTGTAGCAATCGTGCGTTGTTTCTCAGAATCCAAACCAATGCCGAGAGACAATAAGTGCCTGAGATCTTGAACATCCGACACAAACAAGTATTTGCAAGATAATAATAATTTATTATAATTTCGTGTGGTTCAATGGGTGAGTGCAAGTCTTTCAATTGGACGCCACTTCGGGGATTTCCGTGTTCCTGGTCTACCGTAATTATGTAACCGAGGAAAGGGGACCTACAGTTTAACGTGTAATCAGAACCACGTGTCGTTCCTTGCGGCTCCTCATCTCGTTGCCAGGTGAAGGCCACATTAAAGGCAGATTGAAAATTTCCGTCGTCCGACCAGTATTAGATCCCGTGACCTCTCGGTTTGCAATCGCACACTTTCCGCCCCGGTAGCTGAGTGGTCAGCGTGACAGACTGTCAATCCTAAGGGCCCGGGTTCGATTCCCGGCTGGGTCGGAGATTTTCTCCGCTCAGGGACTGGGTGTTGTGTTGTCCTAATCATCATCATTTCATTCCCATCGACGCGCATGTCGCCGAAGTGGCGTCAAATCGAAAGACCTGCACCAGGCGAACGGTCTACCCGACGGGAGGCCCTAGCCACACGACATTTCCATTTATTTACCACTAGACCACCAGGCCCCACTATTTTACGAGATTAAAACACCAAACGAATTTTCATATTGTTGATGCAGCCATCTTTCAGTAATCACACATTGCAGTAAGCCTCTTGAAGAGCTCGTGAGTCACAAAAGAAACATATGAGATGGTGTAGTGGTTAAGGAAATAATCGCTTATTGAAAAGGAATTGAGTTGAAATCCAAGTTTGTCTTGCCATCCTAATTTACGTTTCCAATAGTTTCAGCAAATCACTTCAGGTGGTTGGTGTGATGGATCCTCTTCAGTCCTTCCTTATTCCCGTTCGACAACAACTAGCGTTCCATTTGTAATAACCTCATAAACGACGCGCAGTTGATCTCTAACGTTCTTTTTCCCTTGGTATGAAGGATTGATATAAAGTGCAAGCAGACTCTATTGAGTTGTACGTATCTTAACTATTTTAATTCCGTAAGAAAACATTAATAAGTCGAATTTTTAAAAAGCGTGACCAGTTTGTCTTCTCGTGTTAGAAACAAGAGGCCAAATGTAATGCACCCTGGAATACATGTATAAAATAGTCCCATTCACGCACATAACACAGTACACGAGCCTACTCATGGAATTCTCCATTGAATCCAAATTCCTGTTTTGAGTACTAATCGTTGTGCAGAAAGCTTCGAAAGCTTTTTTCCACGTTTGTTTTGTTCGTCAATCTGTATAACACATCTATTGATACTTGGACGATCCTGCCATCTCATATCGTTGGAGAAGCGCTTATGGGCCGTGTATCTTTTCCCTCGAGCTTGGCTTACGTCCTTCTTTCAGACTGCAAAGCATACTTTTACGGAGAAGCTGGAGAAGCTGCTACGACAATGGCTGAGGGAGCTTTCCGTCCTCTAGAGGACTTGTTTGCCGTTAGGACTAGACAGATTTAGTCTGGAGGGAGTCCTTCGGGGAAATAGTGCTTGGGTTGATGGATTTTTTACTTCTCCAGATATATGGTCATCTTTATTCCGAAACTGCTGCGCCGTGTATTTTATAGACTACTCTGTGTTGTTCTACGAGTCAAATGCTTCTGCCATTCTACTCTTGGATACATGAGCTATAATAATTAGTGAGCTGTAGAGAGCACAACAATCCTTAGATTACTCAAAGAAAACTGATTCTAACACTAATACAATTAAACATTCGTAAGATTCATTACGGTCTCTGTCTTCTGCCACCATAAAATCAAAATTTTAAGTGGTTACGTGAGTCAAACGAATCGACTGGCACATGCGGTCCCTGTAAGCTCGTGATCGGTACAGTCGCCTGTTAACGGGTTTCACACACTCGAAAATTATTGCAGTGAAGTACATACAAGTGTTTGTTAAGAAGTCTCTCTTATGCAATTACTGTTTTCATATTTTCTGCCAACAGACTAAATTCTGTTGGTCACTTTAAACACAGGTGAAACTGTTGGATACTTTCACGTAATATTCCTAGCCGATGACCTTTCCTCGTTGAATGCACCGGTTCTTATCAGGTCGCTGAAGTTAAGAAACGTCGGGTGTAGCCAGTTGGTTAGTTAGTTACATGTTTCACTGATAATTTGAATCATTTTTTTTATCGAAATGACGTGGAACAAGTCAGTTTACAGGATGTGTATACATGATTAGTGTTAATATATATAAGCACGTTTTTTTTTGGTTCAACTTATCCAACTAAAATTTAAAACAAATTGTTTTTTATTTTCATTTTTACTGGCTACCAATTTTTAAATAGAATTTCGTCATAGGAATAAAAGGAGTTGTCCAGGAGAAATGATTTTAAGTTAGGTTCAGAACTTGCTTTGCTATCTGTCAGTTATTTTATGGTTTGGGCAAAAAATAAAAAATAAATGTTAGTGCATATCAAACTCCTTTCTGAGCCATTGACAGCTGTAACAATGGGCGGTGTGGCCGAGCGGTTCTAGGCGCTTCAGTCTGGAACCGCGCGACCGCTACGGTCGCAGGTTCGAATCCTGCCTCGTGCATGGATGTGTCTGATGTCCTTAGGTTTAAGTAGTTCTATGTTCTAGGGGGACTGATGACCTCAGAAGTTAAGTCCCATAGTGCTCAGAGCCATTTGAACCATTTGAACCAAATTAGCCTTCAGATACGAGGTGCATTCATGTTCTAAGGCCTCCGATTTTTTTTCTCCGGACTGGAAAGAGATAGAAACATGCGCATTGTTTTAAAATGAGGCCGCGTTCATTGTCAATACGTCCCAGAGATGGCAGCACCGTACGGCAGATGGAATTTTACCGCCAGCGGCGAGAATGAGAACTGTTTTAAATACTTAAAATGGCGACGTTTTCCTTGCTTGTACAGTGTGCAATCATTCGTTTTCTAAATTTGCGTGGTGTGAAACCAATTGAAATTCATTGACAGTTGAAAGAGACATGTGGTGATGGAGTTATGGATGTGTCGAAAGTGGGTTCGTGGGTGCGACAGTTTAATGAAGGCAGAACATCGTGTGACAACAAACCGAAACAACCTCTGGCTCGCACAAGCCGGTCTGACGACATGATTGAGAAAGTGGAGAGAATTGTTTTGGGGGATCGCCGAATGTCTGTTGAACAGATCGCCTCCAGAGTTGGCATTTCTATGGGTTCTGTGCACACAATCCTGCATGACGACCTGAAAATGCGAAAAGTGTCATCCAGGTGGGCGCCACGAATGCTGACGGATGACCGCATGGCTGCTCGTGTGGCATATTGGCAAGCAATGTTGACGCGCAACGACAGCATGAATGGGACTTTCTTTTCGTCGGTTGTGACAATGGATGAGACGTGGATGCCATTTTTCAATCCAGAAACAAAGCGCCAGTCAGCTCAATGGAAGCACACAGATTCACCGCCACCAAAAAAATTTCGGGTAACCGCCAGTGCTGAAAAAATGATGGTGTCCATGTTCTGGGACAGCGAGGGCGTAATCCTTACCCATTGCGTTCCAAAGGGCACTACGGTAACAGGTGCATCCTACGAAAATGTTTTGAAGAACAAATTCCTTCCTGCACTGCAACAAAAACGTCCGGGAAGGGCTGCACGTGTGCTGTTTCACCAAGACAACGCACCCGCACATCGAGCTAACGTTACGCAACAGTTTCTTCGTGATAACAACTTTGAAGTGATTCCTCATGCTCCCTACTCACCTGACCTGGCTCCTAGTGACTTTTGGCTTTTTCCAACAATGAAAGACTCTCCGTGGCCGCACATTCACCAACCGTGCTGCTATTGCCTCAGCGATTTTCCAGTGGTCAAAACAGACTCCTAAAAAAGCCTTCGCCGCTGCCATGGAATCATGGCGTCAGTGTTGTGAAAAATGTGTACGTCTGCAGGGTGATTACGTCGAGAAGTAACGCCAGTTTCATCGATTTCGGGTGAGAACTGAGAATTAGAAAAAAATCGGAGGCCTTAGAACTTGAATGCACCTCGTATTAGCTAGGAACACAGTATTCTAATGGGAGATGAAAACCTCCATCTGTGTATTTGGAGACGATGGTTCACACACACAAACAGAAAGTAGCCTCCTGAGAGAGAGACATGGAAGGAGTCTGGAATTTCCCGATCAACAGAATGCCGTCACTTGATGCTTTGTTTGGGGCTGCAAGACCATAGGAGGCCGACATTCAGTCCAGGGTCGGTGGTATTTAGTACCATAGGTTTGTTTATCAATAAATCTTCTGTTTTCACAGTAGAAGGCTTTCAAAAACCATTTATAATTGATCAAATCAGATTTAGTACCATGATCTGTAATTAGGACATTGGGCTTTTTTGACGATTACGTCGAGAAGTAACGCCAGTTTCATCGATTTCGGGTGAGTAGTTAATTAGAAAAAAAATCGGAGGCCTTAGAACTTGAATGCACCTCGTAGTTCTCCCATCTACGCCACGGTCTCCCCACAGGACGTTTTCCCTCAAAGTGGCCTACCAGTACTCTGCGCGCTGCCCTGCCCTGCCCTGCCCTCATCCATTCGAGCTACGTGACCCGCCCATCGCAGCCTACGTGATTTAATAATACTGAAAAAATATTCTGTTTTGTCTTTTTCAGTTGTGCAAACGAAACAGTTTTTCATTGTCTCAATTACTGCTCGCGAAATTGCAGTGTCTGTCTTGTGAAGCGTTATGATGCAATGTTCCTTCGAATATGGATGCACATCCGAAGGAAAAGGCGCTGCGGTAACTACAGACGCTATGAAAGACATGAACTGTATTAGCAGTTGAGAATATGAACCACCTCCAGCTCTATAATGGAATGCGACAGTGAAAATCCGTGCCAGTTGGGGACCGGATTTCCCGCTTTACGCGAGCGGTCGCCTTAAGCGCTTCGGCTATCCGAGCACCACACATGCCCAGACCAGCTTTTCCCAGACCCCAAACCTCTATACGTCATCGTCCATGTGTGTACATCCTGCACTCTTACACATTATATTATACCCTTACAGGAGAGACATTTTATTTGTAATTTGTAGAGCCAGCATTAGCCTATAAATACGAAATTGTAGTGAAACTTCGTGGCAGATTAAAACTGTGTGCCGGGACCGAGACTCGAACTCGGGACCTTTGCCTTTCGCGAGCAAGTGCTCTACCATCTGAGCTACCCAAGCACTTGCCCGCGTAAGGCAAAGGTCCCGAGTTCGAGTCTCGGTCCGGCACACAGTTTTAAACTGCCAGGAAGTTTCATATCAGCGCACACTCCTCTGCAGAGTGAACATCTCATTCACGAAATTGTAGAGCTTGTGCAGTGAAGCAGCACGATGCAATTGTGCTTCGGACAAGTGACTTACAAATAAAATGTGTCCCCCTATATGGGAACAGCATAATGTGTACGAGTGCAGGATGTAGACACGTGGACGACGATATATGGAAGTTTGCCTCTGGCTGAGACTTGTGCTCGGATAGCCGAAGCGCTGAAGGCGACCGCTCGCGTAAATTGGGAAATTCGAGTTTGAGTCCCGGCCTGGCACAAGTTTACATTGTCGTCATTCAATTATACAGCTGGAGACGGTTCATATTCGCAACTGCGAAAACATTTCATGTAAATTATTGCTTCGTTTCTTGGCCACACATACGAGGGGTAATGACTGTCATTCGATGAAAATAAAGTTGTGTAATTAATTTTTTATTTATTTACAAGTACATGTTTGCAGTCCTGGTACGCAATGGAATCCACAGGTCACTTAACCGTAGCACACCGATAGTGGAGGCAAAACAAAATGGCATAACCTATTGATGAGAGAAATATCATGCAGTAATACGTTTCCTGACTTTGAAGAGGAACTACGCTGCTACAATCCATGCTGGGTTGGTGGGAATGGACGGCGACAGTGCACCATATGACACAGTGGTTAGATGACGTGGACGCTTCCAGTGAGGTCAGCCAAGTCAGAATGCCAAGGAACCAGCTGGTAGACCTTCTCTCTGCAAAGAACCGCGAATCGCGAGAGAAGTGGACGATCTTGTGTTCGAAGGCTGCCTTATACAATGGAGGCGATAGTGGAAAAAGTGAAAATCATTCACGGATCAGTTTTCAGCATATTGCTCAACATTTTGAACATGACGAAGGTCATTGTCCAGTAGGTTCCGCGACTGCGTACGCACATGCAGAAAGCTCGCCGAACCTTGGCGCCAACAGAAATGTTCATCTGTGTCTGGTGTAAAGTTACTATCCCTGTCACGGAGACAGATGTAAAGCTTCTTGTCTCTCTCGTTAACGTCTTTTATTTTTTATTTTTGCGGCTATCGGACTAAAGTAAGGGAGTTTTACATAGAGATCACGCTTCGTTACGAAACGAACCTGACTATTTGCCTAATACGAATACGTGTCTCTTATAATTTTCGAACATCAGAGTTGTTTCATTGAAAGAGCGAAAAAATAATAAAAAGTCAAATTACTTTGCTTCATTGTCCCTTTAGGACGAACACACTTCTCTAACAATGCCTGTACACATCCCGGCTCCTCTAACAGTTATGTTGGTTTCACATTCACACTAAAGCAACCATTGCTATGTTGCGTTTCCACATTAATTAAACGGGTAATCACCGATCACGGAAACCTTTTAATTTACGTGCTACTAACAGTATGTTTCTCCACGACAATTACTTATTCTCGATCACGACATTGTATCAACCATAAATTTTGTATCTAATCCTGCGCGGCTCTCCACGAAATAACTGAAATGCTTTTCTTCTACAAACCGACGTAACACTTTTAACTATAAATTCCATCTTCTACTAAATTCTGCACATTTCTTATTCGCAATGTGGCAGCACACGATCACTCTTTACGGAAGGTCGACACGCAGCGTCTCCAGCCTGAGCTTTCGAAATTCTCCCAAGCAGACAAAAAAAGGCCACAGAATGGAATCATTTTGGCAACTTATCCCCGAATATTTTGTTTTTGTTGCGATCTTCAGTCAGGTGAGTGGTTTGATGCAGGTCTTCATGCTACTCTATCCAGTGCTGGCCTCTTAATCTCAGAGTAGCTATTGCAACCTACATACTTCTGAATCTGCTTACTGTATTCATCTCTTAGTCACCCTCTACGATTTTTAGCCCCCTCACGCTTCCCTCCAGTACTAAATTGGTGATACCTTGATGTCTCAGAATATGTCCTGCCAACCAATCCCTTCTTGTCGTCAGGTTGTGCCACAAATTTCTTCACTCCCCAATTCTATGCAGTTCCTCCTTATTGGTAACGTGATCTATCAATCTAATCCTCAGCAGTCTTCTGTAGCACCACATTTCAGGAGCTTCTATTCTCTTCTTATCTAAACTGTTTACCGTCCGTGTTTCACTTCCATACATGGCTACACTCCATACAAATACTTTCAGAAAAGACTTCCTGACGCTTTAATCTATACTCGACGTTAACAGATTACTCCTCTTCAGAAACGCCTTTCTTGCCATTGCCTGGATACATTTTATATGCTCGCTACGTCGACCATCATCAGTTATTTTGCTACCCAAATAGCAAAACTCATCTGCTACTCTAAGTGCATCGTTTCCTAATCTAATTCCCTCAGCATCACCTGATTTAATTCGACTACATTTCATTATCTTCGTTTTGCGTTTGTTAATGTGCATCTTATAACCTCCTTTCAAGACACTGTCCATTCCGTTCAACTGCTCTTCTAAGTCCTTTGCCGCCTCTGACAGAATTACAATGTCATCAGCACACTCAAAGTTTTTGTTTCTTCGTCCTGGACTTTAATTCCTACTCCAATTTTTTCTTTTGTTTCCTTTACTGCTTGCTCAATATACAGATTGAATAACATCTGGCATAGGCTACAACCCTGCCTCACTCTCTTCTCAACCACTACTTCCCTTTCATGCCCCTCGACTCTTATAACTGCCTTCTGGTTTCTGTACAAATTGCAAATAGCCTTTCGCTCCGTGTATATTGCCCCTGCCACTTTTGTAATTTGAAAGGGAGTAGTCCAGTCAACATTGCCAAAAACTTTCTCTAAATCTACAAATGCTATAAAGGTAGGTTTGTCTTCCCTTAAGTATCTTCAGTGAGAAGTCGTAGGGTCAGTATTGCCTCGCGTGTTTCTACATTTCTCCGGAAACCAAATTTATCTTTCCTGAGGTTGGCTTCTACCAGTTTTTCCATTCTTCTGTGCGGAGTTCGTATTAGTATTCTGCAACCTTGGCTTATTAAACTGATAGTTCGGTAATTTTCACACCTGTCCGAATCTGTTTTCTTTGGAATTGGAATTACTATATTCTTCTTGAAGTCCGAGGGTATATCACCTGTCTCATACATCTTACTCACCAGATGGAAGAGTTTTGTCACGACTGGCTCTCCCAAGGATGTCAGTAGTTCTAACGGTAGTCTACTCTCGTGACCTTGTTTCGATTTAAGTCTTTCAGTACTCTGTGAAGTTCTTCACGCAGTATCATATCTCCCATCGCATCTTCATCTATGTCCTCTTCCGTTTCCATAACATTGCGGTCGAGTACATATCCCTTGTATATATACGCCTTCCACCTTTCAGCTTCCCTTTCCTTGGTGATGACTGGTTTTCCATCTGAGCTCTTGATATTCATACAGGTGGTTCTCTTTTTTCCAAAGGTCTGTTTAATTTTCCTGCAGGCGGCCTCTATCTTTCCCCTAGTGATATATGATTTTAAATCCTTACATTTGTCCTCTAGCCATTTCTGCTTAGCCATTTTCCACTTCCCCTCAATCTCATTTTTAGACGTTTATATTCTCTTTTACCTGCTTCATTCACTGTATTTTTATATTTTCTCCTTTCATCAATTGAATTCAATATCTCTTCTGTTGTCCAGGGATTTCTAATAGCCTTCGCCTTTTTACCTACTTGATCCTCTGCTGCCTTCACTATTTCATCTTTCAAAGCCACCCATTCTTCCTCTAATATATTCCTTTCTCCTGTTTTTGTCAATCGTTCCCTAATACTTCCTCCGAAGCTCTCAACTAGCTCTGGTTCTTTCAATTTATCCAGTTCCCTTCTACTTAAATTCCTATCTTTTTGCAGTTTCTTCGGTTTTAATCCACAGTTCATAACCAATAAATTATGGTCAGAGTCCACATCTGCCCGTGGAAATGTCTTAAAGTTTAAAATATGATTCCGAAATATCTGTCTTATCATTTTATAGTCAATCTGAAACCCTTCGGTGTCTCCAGGTCTCTTCCACGTATACAACCCTCTTTCATTATTCTTAAACCACGTGTTAGCTATGATTAAATGATGCTTTGTGCAAAATTCTACCAGACGGCTTCCTCTTAGATTCATTCAACGCCGTTCTTGAGTTTCAAGCTTTTTGTTACTTGCAGGTAGATGGGAAAAATGAGTGCTAATCACAGCAGTGGCTTTTTAATACCGGAATCATTGAACGCTTCCTTCCACTGGCAAACTGCCAAAGCCTCTGCACTATCGAAGTCGTTTACTACCGCTCTAATGGTCTCGAAATGTTCATTGTAAAACAACACAGCTTCGACCTACGTACCCCAACGAGTTACCACTGGTTCGGGACATAAAGGCACATTTGGTAGTTTTTCTTTTTTGGTCTTGATGCGATAAGGGGCCTTTAGAAATACTTTCTTTGTGGATGAGGCCAGTTTATTTACATTCACAAACGTGGAACGTACTTCTTCAGCAAAGCGATGTACTCCACGGGCAAAGCACGTAACATGAATCAAATTGGGATAAAATACTAGGAGGGCTTTTCCTGCTTTGATCATACAGGGAGCAGCATCTGAAATAAACACAAACACCCTTTCATCTGCAGAAGATTCTGGAAATAATTTTCTAATACCGTCATTCACAAATCTGGCGATCGTAGAATTATTTACTTCTTCAAGTACTTTGCAGATCGCTAAATAGAAGGAAGAAGGCTGTTCTTTTAAAGCACCAACAATTAAATTTGCAATGTAACGGCCACAAGTGTCTGTAGTTTCGTCAACTGAAATCCAGATAATGCTGTCCTTGAGTTCATTGAGTATTTCTTCCAGAACATTTATGTGAACTGTCGGTACGTAATTTTTACGCAATGTTGATTCATCTGGTATATTTTGATTTAAGCAATATTTGCGCAGGAAGCCTTTGAGGATAGGGTTTGTAAGTTTGTGAAGAGGAATATTGCTTGCAACGAATGCTTCACATAGATCCATGTTAAATCGACTTTTTTGGTTACCTTTGGACAAATCCCTGGTACTGTAACTTGCTATTGTCAGAAGTTGTTGTCGTGGACCTTTCTTCTGCATTCCTGCGATATGAAGCCTTGTCTTGACATGCTGGTCCATTTGAAACATTTTTTGCACGAAACGTTTTTCTCGCAAAGTCAACAATATAAAACATTTCCTTCATATGTAAATGTTCCAGGATGGTCAGCTATCCACGAAACGACGTTTCTTTTTGCGGGCGGCATGGCGCACATGTTACACACCACACATCGTAAACACGTTCAACTGTGTACAAGTAAATAGGAAGCTAAACGGAAACAATGGACGTTCGACTAGAACTAGATATCGAAATAGACGGCAGAGGGTTAGAGAAACAATTAAAATCGCTCAAAAGAGGAAAGGCCGCTGGACCTGAAGGGATACCATTTCGATTTTACACAGAGTACGCGAAGGAACTTGCCCCCCTTCTTGCAGCGGTGTACCGTAGGTCTCTAGAAGAGCGTAGCGTTCCAAAGGATTGGAAAAGGGCACAGGTCATCCCCGTTTTCAAGAAGGGACGTCGAACAGATGTGCAGAACTATAAACCTATATCTCTAACGTCTATCAGTTGTAGAATTTTGGAACACGTGTTATGTTCGAGTATAATGACTTTCCTGGAGACTAGAAATCTACTCTGTAGGAATGAGCATGGGTTTCGAAAAAGGCGGTCGCGTGAAACCCAGCTCGCGCTATTCGTCCACGAGACTCAGAGGGCCATAGACACGGGTTCCCAGGTAGATGCCGTGTTTCTTGACTTCCGCAAGGCGTTCGATACAGTTCCCCACAGTCGTTTAATGAAAAAAGTAAGAGCATATGGACTATCAGACCAATTGTGTGATTGGATTCAAGAGTTCCTAGATAACAGAACGCAGCATGTCATTCTCAATGGAGAGAAGTCTTCCGATGTAAGAGTGATTTCCGGTGTGCCGCAGGGGAGTGTCATAGGACCGTTGCTATTCACAATATACATAAATGACCTTGTGGATGACATCGGAAGTACACTGAGGCTTTTTGCGGATGATGCTGTGGTATATCGAGAGGTTGTAACAATGGAAAATTGTACTGAAATGCAGGAGGATGTGCAGCGAATTGACGCATGGTGCAGGGAATGGCAGTTGAATCTCAATGTAGACAAGTGTAATGTGCTGCGAATACATAGAAAGAAAGATCCCTTATCATTTAGCTACAATATAGCAGGTTAGCAACTGGAAGCAGTTTATGCCATAAATTATCTGGGAGTACGCATTAGGAGTGATTTAAAATGGAATGATCATATAAAGTTAATCGTCGGTAAAGCAGATGCCAGACTGAGATTCATTGGAAGAATCCTAAAGAAATGCAATCCGAAAACAAAGGAAGTAGGTTACAGTACGCTTGTTCGACCGCTGCTTGAATACTGCTCAGTAGTGTGGGATCCATACCAGATAGGGTTGATAGAAGAGATAGAGAAGATCCAACGGAGAGCAGCGCGCTTCGTTACAGGATCATTTAGTAATCGCGAAAGCGTTACGGAGATGATAGATAAACTCCAGTGGAAGACTCTGCAGAAGAGATGAGACGCTCAGTAGCTCGGTACGGGCATTTGTTGAAGTTTCGAGAACATACCTTCACCGAAGAGTCAAGCAGTATATTGCTCCCTCCTACGTATATTTCGCGAAGAGACCATGAGGATAAAATCAGAGAGATTAGAGCCCACACAGAGGCATACCGACAATCCTTCTTTCCACGAACAATACGAGACTAGAATAGAAGGGAGAACCGATAGAGGTCCTCAAGGTACCCTCCGCCACACACCGTCAGGTGGCTTGCGGAGTATGGATGTAGATGTAGATGTAGAATCTTGAGTAGTTTAATTTAATTGTTGCCGAAGCGTACGGTATTACAGCGGGGATTAACCGGGAGCGCGGGCGGAGGAGCATTGAATCTGTCTGCCTGTTCCTGTTCCTCTTCTGTAATTATTTCGTTTGGCAGTGGCCTCTCGGTTGGAGATTGCACGCAGTTCTAGGTCGCTGTCAATCAGTCAGACACCAAAACTATTCTCTCCCGTGGGAGGTTCCAGTCCTCCCTCGGGCATGGGTGTGTGTTTTGTCCTTAGCATAAGTTAGTTTAAGTTAGATTAAGTAGTGTGTAGGCTTAGGGTCCGATGACCTACATCTACATCTACATGACACTCTGCAATTCACATTTAAGTGCTTGGCAGAGGGTTCATCGAACCACAATCATACTATCTCTCTACCATTCCACTCCCGAACAGCGCGCGGGAAAAACGAACACCTTAACCTTTCTGTTCGAGCTCTGATTCTCTTATTTTATTTTGATGATCATTCCTGCCTATGTAGGTTGGGCTCAACAAAATATTTTCGCATTCGGAAGAGAAAGTTGGTGATTGAAATTTCGTAAATAGATCTCGCAGCGACGAAAAACGTCTTTGCTTTAATGACTTCCATCCCAACTCGCGTATCATATCTGCCACACTCTCTCCCCTATTACGTGTTAATAGAAAACGAGCTGCCCTTTTTTGCACCCTTTCGATGTCCTCCGTCAATCCCACCTGGTAAGGATCCCACACCGCGCAGCAATATTCTAACAGAGGACGAACGAGTGTAGTGTAAGCTGTCTCTTTAGTGGACTTGTTGCATCTTCTAAGTGTCCTGCCAATGAAACGCAACCTTTGGCTCGTCTTCCCCTCAATATTATCTATGTGGTCTTTCCAACTGAAGTTGTTCGTAATTTTAACACCCAGGTAGTTAGTTGAATTGACAGCCTTGAGAATTGTACTATTTATCGAGTAATCGAATTCCAACGGATTTCTTTTTGAACTCATGTGGATCACCTCACACTTTTCGTTATTTAGCGTCAACTGCCACCAGCCACACCATACAGCAATCTTTTCTAAATCGCTTTGCAACTGATACTGGTCTTCGGATGACCTTACTAGACGGTAAATTACAGCATCATCTGCGAACAACCTAAGAGAACTGCTCAGATTGTCACCCAGGTCATTTATATAGATCAGGAACAGCAGAGGTCCCAGGACGCTTCTCTGGGTAACACCTGATATCACTTCAGTTTTACTCGATGATTTGCCGTCTATTACTACGAACTGCGACCTTCCTGACAGGAAATCACGAATCCAGTCGCACAACTGAGACGATACCCCATAGGCCCGCAGCTTGATTAGAAGTCGCTTGTGAGGAACGGTGTCAAAAGCTTTCCGGAAATCTAGAAATACGGAATCAACTTGAGATCCCCTGTCGATAGCGGCCATTACTTCGTGCGAATAAAGAGCTAGCTGCGTTGGACAAGAACGATGTTTTCTGAAACCATGCTGATTACGTATCAATAGATCGTTCCCTTCGAGGTGATTCATAATGTTTGAATACAGTACATGCTCCAAAACCCTACTGCAAACCGACGTCAATGATATAGGTCTGTAGTTCGATGGATTACTCCTAATACCCTTCTTAAACACTGGTGCGACCTGGGCAATTTTCCAATCTGTAGGTACAGATCTATCGGTGAGCGAGCGGTTGTATATGATTGCTGAGTAGGGAGCTATTGTATCAGCGTAATCTGAAAGGAACCTAATCGGTATACAATCTGGACCTGAAGACTTGCCCGTATCAAGCGATTTCAGTTGCTTCGCAACCCCTAAGGTATCTACTTCTAAGAAACTCATGCTAGCAGCTGTTCGTGTTTCAAATTCTGGAATATTCCATTCGTCTTCCCTGGTGAAGTAGTTTGGTCCCATAAGACCTTACCACAAACTATAAAAACAAACTATCAAAACTTAATCGAGGTAGAGACCGCCCATATAAATTTTTAAAATATGGTAAACATAAAGCGAAAATATGCATCGTCACTAGTTTTTAGTTAAAATATGCAATAACCGGTGGAAAAGGAGTCAAATACGCAAGTGCATATGCAACGTGCAAATTCATGTAATCTGGTCTCTAATCGTCATCATCATTAAAAACAACATCATCATCGTCATCAGCCATATTTATCGTTAATGAAGTGATCTCTCCAAGTACTGATATCAGATATATCAACAACTTTTTTTTCCATGAGGGACGGCTTTGTGTGATACGCAGATAGTTGACACCAGCGGTCTCACGCAGGTATTTGTCCTTCTGGTCTGGCGGTCTTCCTCGTGGACTCTCTCTGTCTCTTGGACTCCATTTTAGCGCCATCTTTGTCTACCAGTCATCATTTCCTCTGTCAACATGGCCGGCTCATTACCATTTCGTAGTAACTGTTCTCACCAGGAGGTTCTTGTCTTCGGTAATTGATCTGATATCTTCTGTCTTTTTCTGTCTTTCCTTGCAAATTCCTAGTAGATCTTTACATGTTTCACTGTGCACTTCTAAGTTTCCGTCTTGAATATTCATGAAGTGCCCAGGTCTCCCAGCCTTAAGTCAAAACGAGGAGAGAACACACTGATGTAAAACCCTTTTTTCACTTTTACTGCCATATTTGACGTGATGGTAGTTGAATATCTTCCAAATGGTTGCCAGCCTAGCTTGATACGTTCAAAGATTACCAATCTTGTCTCCCGTCATATTTACAAGCTGGCCAAGATAGATGAATTCTCTGACATTGTCCAGTAATGTTTTTTTGAGTTGTTTGTTTCCTACCGTGTTCCATTAATTTGACATAACTTTTCTCTTGGACAAGTTTCAGTTCAGTCTCTCTTCCTGACATTCGGGGGTGAAATCCGATACCAATGTTTGTAGTTCTTCAAAAGCATTTGGCAATAGTACACATGTCATCTGCAACTCTCAGGTTGTTAGGTCTCTTTCCATTGATTCTAATTGCTTTTTCTTCCCAGTTAATTTATGATATTACCATTTCTAGGTCGGCAGAGAACAGCTCAGGAGAAATGTGACCATCTTGTTTCATTCCTCATTGAAATAGAAATACTAACAAAAGCTCTAGAAATTTTGTATATATGCTACAGGATTTTAATCTGTTCCATCCCTAACCCTTACTCAACTAAGGATTGCACGACACCAGATTGACTAACTGTCAAAGATCTTCTCAAAAGCTACAAAAGCTATACGTGTCTACAACTTATCGGTGTGTTTAATTTTTGGTTGTTGTTATAAACTTTGATTTCTGTATGGAAAATACCTTTTTTCCTTTATGTCATTTGCCGTTGCTATGTACACGTGTAACTTATGACCTAGTGACAAGTATCCATATAATGACTGGTGCTGCAGTGAACGTAATTAATCTGTTCCCGTAAGCGTGTCTTCCGCTATTTACAGAGCTACTCGATTGCAGTTTCGAAACTTACTGAGTAAGGTTTTCTGTATTCCTTACATACCTTTGTTCTTTTTTGCTTTATGTTTGTTGTTAATGATTACTTAGCTACCTAAAGTATAGTCTCGGTATGTGGTTTGTATAGTAATATTCTAGAAATTAGAACGGAAAGTAGGAAGAACACACAGACAGTATGCCTTCCCTGATGGGTATGGCGGTATCTGAGAGTAGACAGAAATAAGACAGCTCTATTCTATTGAAATAAATAACCTTGTATCCTTTGTGTGTGTTTCATACAAATAAATAAACGGGAAAGAAAATCTTTGCTTGGCATGGCTTCTTGTCAAGAAAATTTATCAAATACTGGTGAAGCTTTATGTTCCTGTAACACCTTGTGGTCCGTAGCTTAATGTTATGACGCTTTACATTTTCTCAGTATTTGTTGCTTGTAATGAGACATTCCATTTTTGTTTGGTTTCTATGTCTGCTCTGTCACCTTTTTTCTCTCTCTGTGGTTTCTGAGGTGCCCAGACCGAGTTGCTATATACTACCTTTCTATGCATGTGTTCTCACAAACCTACAGTAGTTAAAGATAATTTGTGTATGTCTTATCATAATATTATTACAATATGATGGTTACAGCTAAACTTAGTCTTATTTTAACTGCCACTGTAAGACCTGGCAACTGGAAGTCCTCGATAATATGTTGCACATATTCGTCCAACTTCGCTTACAATTTGCGGGACCATACAAATGTCGATGTGGAGAAAGTAGAGCACATCACGTTTGTGGGGTCTCGCATCTGTAGGCACCATCATCGAATACGCTTGCTGTGGGACAAGTGCAAGAGATACCAAGAGCGACCTGCACAACACACATCACGACCACGGCACTCCAGTCTGCGCGAGGCGGAAATTGAAACCAGCCAGCTTACTAACAGATCAACAGAGGGCGACACCATTAGCCGGGCCAGCAGCAGCTCCAACGCGCGCGCAGCCTCCATCAGAGGGCGCAGGCGGTACTACACTGATGGCAAAAAAAATCGGAACACCAAAATGTAATGAACCTAGAGTAATGCTGGGGTAACAGCCAGAATGTTGCCTGCAAGCATGCAAACGTGCTTGGTCGATCAATACAGGGACGGTTAATGCTGTTTGTGGATGACTTTGGGGTAGTTGTCCGACGATGTCCCATATGAGCTCGACTGGTGATCGAGTAGGCCAAGGCAACATGTCGAACTCTGTAGAGCACATTGGGCTACAACAGCGACATGCAGGAAACACCCCCTGGAATGCTGTTCTTGAATGCCAGCCAGTTCGGATCACCAGACAGACGCACAGATTTAGTCAAGATGCGTGGTTATAACCATGAGAGTGCTTCTGTTATCATACAAAATCGCACCCCAGAACATACGAGGGTAAGTCAAATGAAAACCTTAAATATTTTAAAAAATATTATTTATTGTGCAGAAGTGGTACAAAGCTGTATCACTCTTCAACATAATCTCCCCCACGCTCAATGCAAGTCCTCCAGCGCTTACAAAGTGCATAAATTCCTTTAGAAAAAAATTCTTTTGGTAGTCTGCACAAACACTCAAGCATCTCGTGACGTACCTCTTCATCAGAACGGAACTTATTTCCTCCCATTGCGTCTTTGAGTTGTCCAAACATATGAAAATCACTTGGGGCAAGGTCTGGTGAGTATGGTGGATGAGGAAGACACTCAAAATGCAGGTCTGTCATTGTTGCAATTGTTGTACGGGCAGTGTGGGGCCTTGCATTGTCATATTGCAAAAGAACACTCACTGACAGCAATTCACGTCACTTTGATTTGTTTGCAGGTCGCAGATGATTTTTTAGGAGATCTGTGTATGATGCACTGGTGACAGTGGTCCCTCTAGGCATGTAATGCTCCAAAATGACACCTTTTTCGTCCCAAAAGAGTCAGCATAACCTTACCTGCTGATGGTTCTGTTCGAAACTTCTTTGGTTTTGGTGATGAGGAATGGCGCCATTCCTTGCTCGCTCTCTTCGTTTCCGGTTGGTGGAATTGAACCCAGGTTTCGTCGCCAGTAACGATTCTTGCAAGGAAGCCACCACCTTCTCGTTCAAAGCGCGGAAGAAATTCTTCACAAGCATCAACACGTCGTTGTCTCATTTCAGGAGTCAGCTGCCGAGGCACCCATCTTGGAGATACTTTGTGAAACTGGAGCACATCATGCACAATGTGCTGTGCTGACCCATGACTAATCTGTAAACATGCTGCAATGTCATTCATTGTCACTCGGCTGTTTTCCTTCTCTATGGCTTCAATTGCTGCAGTGTTCTGTGTGGAGTCACAACTCGTTGTGCCTGACCTGGACGAGGAGCATGTTCCACTGAATTCACACCATTTGCGAACTTCCTACTCCATTCGTAGACTTGATGCTGTGACAAACATGCATCACCGTAATGAACCTTCATTAGTCGATGAATTTCAATAGGTTTCTCACTTTCAGTACGCAAAAACGGAATAAGAGAACGCTGTTCTTCCCCGGTGCAAGTCGCAAGTGGGGCGGCCATCTTTATACTGATACTGCGACGGTGTGTGTGCATCTGCACTATGCTGCCACCTAGAGGCCATGCTGCACGCAGTTTGTAGCACACTTACCAACTTACGGGATAACGGCGCGAAATTTCGATTTGTTATTACAAATTTAAGGTTTTCATTTGACTCACCCTCGTAACTCCAGATATGGGCCAAGTGTGTCTACCACGCAGACAGGTTGATTGCAGACCCTCAATTGGTCTCCTTTTAAACAACACACGGTCATCACTGGCACCGAGGCAGAACCATCTTTCATCAGAAAGCAGACCTGCATCCTACCCTCCAATAAGCTCTCGCTTGCCACCGCTGAAGTCTCAGATGGTGGTGGGTTGGAGTCAGTGGAAAGTATGTTACAAAGTGTCTATCTGGGAGCTGTCCTTGAAGAAACCGGTTTGTAGCAGTCCGTTGTGTCACTATGGTCATAACTGCCAAACAGATGTTTTCTGCAGATGCATTACGACGCACCAGACCATATGCTGGACACGATGGTCTTGCCTTTCGATAGTGCCTCGTGGCCGTCCGGAGCCCGGTCTTCTTGTGACCGTACATTCTCTGACCACCACTGCCAGCAATCATGCACAGTGGCTACATGCCTGCCAAATCAGAAGGAACATCCAACTACTCGCAAACCTATTACACGACCTCGTTCAAAGTCAGTATGGTGTTGACAGGAGCGTCTTTGTCGCTGTAAAGGCATTCTCGACTAACGTCAATTCACCACATCCAATCTCAAAGATACGAGTAAATAATGCTCACGACCATTACAGTGTGTATTTAATGCAAACCTGATTTGCATCATAATAGTGGCGCTACTAGCTCCGCTCTTATACCGCTGGTGTGAAATTTTAGTAGATATCGTTTTTCAAATGTAGTAACACGCCTACCAACTTCCGTTTATGACGCACGTCTCCTTATTGGTGTTGCGATTTTTTTTTCGTCAGTGCATTTCCCATTTCCGCCACAACCGAGTTTGAGTTAATCAAACAGACGGCAGCAGGACCACTGACTGAATCAAAGTTCTCCTCAAAAGGTACGCAAGCTATACATCTGCACATACACCTCTATTGCTGTGTTTGTAGTTATAAACTTTGATTTCTGTATGGGAAATACCTTTTTTTTTCCTTTACGTCGTTTGTCGTTGCTATGTACCTGCATGACGTATGACTTCAGGTACTGTCGTCATGAAATGTTCCCATATAATAACTGGTGCTGCAATGAACGTAATTAATCTGTTCCTGTAAGCATTTCTTCCACTATTTACAGAGCTACGCAATTGCAGTTTCGAAACTGTGTTCTTTTTATCGGTAAAGAGTAAAGTCCTGTATATTCCTTAAATATATTTGTTCTCTTTCCTTTTTGTCTGTCGTTAATGATCACGTAGCTCTGTTAAGTATAGTCTCTGTATGAGGTGAGTATAGCACTTTTCAAAGAATGAAAACGGTATGAGAAAGTAGCAAGAACATTCAAATAACAGATGAGTGTAAGTATGCTTTTCCTGCTGAATATGGAGGCATCTGAGTTTAGACAGAAATAAGATGTTGGGGTTGTTGGGTTGTTTTTGGGGAAGGAGACCAGACAGCGGGGTCATCGGTCTCATTGCATTAGGGAAGGACGGGGATGGAAATCGCCCGTGCCCTTTCAAAGGAACCATTCCGGCATTTGCCTGGAGCGATTTAGGGAAATCACGGAAAACCTAAATCAGGATGGCCGGACGCGGGATTGAACCGTCGTCCTCCCGACAGAAAATAAGACAGGTCTACTGTACTTCAATAATACTCGTATTATTTTGGATGCAGTTTATTCAGCAGCTGTGCAAGTCAGAAGACGCTGGACATTAAAAAACAGCTCGGGCAGTAAACGTAGAAATCAATAAGGACGGTGTAAAGGAACCTAGAGTACCAGATGCTCTCGACACTAATGAAGTCAGCGCAGCTCTTCAAAATAACGAGACTGGTTCCCGGAAAATATTTTCCAACACTTCTGCTGTAAATAAATAAACATAATAAACTTACGAACGGTACATTTAGCACCTTACAGATTTCCAAGGAGGTTGCTCTTAGGATAATGGCTGAAATGTCCAGCCGGAACAGCTTTTCATTGAATGCTCATACAATTTTAAAGATTGTGGATCTCCATTGTTGGGTGGCTCGGAAAAAAACCAAATCTCCCTGAGACGAGTTAAAAGGAAGTAGGACTTGGAATGAGTCTCTAAAAAGTAATGGAACAGACATTTTATAAATAATCCATTAGTACAGAGTACCGCAATCACCCGTAAAGTAAATGCGGCACAAGTAACCATAATTGCTGTATTATGGTTACTTATATCTCATCTGTAGCACTGTAGTATGATGTTTAGCTTCATACACTATAAGATCAAAAGTATCCGGATACCCACAAAAAACATACATTTTTCATGTTAGGTGCATTGTGTTGCCACCTACTGCCAGGTACTCCATATCAGCGACCTCAGTAATCATCAGACATCGTGAGACAGCAGAATGGGGCGCTCCGCGGAACGTGGTCAGGTGATTGGGTGTCACTTGTGTCATACGTCTGTACGCGACATTTCCACACTCCTAAACATCCCTAGGTCTACTGTTTCCGACGTGATAGTGAAGTAGAAACGTGAAGGGAAACGTACAGCACAAAAACGTACAGGCCGACCTCGTCTGTTGACTGACAGAGTCTGCCGACAGTTGAAGAGGGTCTTAGTGGGTAATAGGCAGACATCTATCCAGACCATCACACAGGAATTCCAAACTGCATCAGGATCCACTGAAAGTACTATGACAGTTAGGCAGAAGGTGAGAAAACTTGGCTTTCATGGTCGAGCGGCTGCTAATAAGCCACACATCACGCCGTTAAATGCCAAAGGACGCCTCGCTTGGTGCAAGGAGCGTAAACATTGGACGATTGAACAGTGGAAAAACGTTGTGTGGAGTGACGAATCACAGTACACAATGTGGCGATCCGACGGCAGGGTGGTGGTATTACGAATGCCCGGTGAACGTCATCTGCCAGCGTGTATAGTGTCAACAGTAAAATTCGGAGGCGATGGTGTTGTGGTGTGGTCGTGTTTTTCATGGAGGGGGGTTTGCACCCCTTGTTGTTTTGCGTGATACTATCACGGCACAGGCCTACATTGATGTTTTAAGCACCTTCTTGCTTCCAACTGTTGAAGAGCAATACACCCCCAGGGGGTCCACAACTCTTTTGTGGATACGTGCGTGGCGAGCATGGGGCCCCGAGCTGGTGGAGTTCTCCTTCCTTTCCGGGCTGCTGTATCCCCCTTCCCCATCCCTCCTCATCCCCAATCATTCCTCCCCCCCCCCTTACCACCCCTTCACACACCCTCTTCTTGGGAGTAATGTATCGAGCCTTCGCCCGGAGACGGACGTTTGTAAACTCCAGGATCCTGTTTCCTTTGTTCTTCTCCATCCTCACGCTTTCTTCCTCTATTGGTCTTTCTGTTTGTTCACTATTCTCCTTGCTTTCATGCCCTTATTTCTATCTCTGCCTCATTCTCCTTGCCCTATTCTCCTTGCCCTATTCTCCTTGTCTTCTTTTCCGTGTCTTATTCTCCGCTTCGGCGTTTGAGATTCTTTCTTCTATCCCTCTCTCTCTTTCCTCTCTTCTTTCCTTCCTGTGCGTGTCTGAAGGCCGACCCACGCGTTCGCATGCGTAGCCAGTGACGGGGTGACGCGTAATTCCCCGCCCTGGGTAAACAAGTAAGGCACGCACGTACCCCCTGGTAAAGGCCAGGCCCAGGGAGGGGTGATTGCCTGAGTTGTTACCTTCCGAACGTGCCGATTGGTCCCTCTGTCTGTTTCTCGGGAGGTGTGACCTGCGGTGTGAACAATCACCTAAGGCGGGAGTGCCCTCTGAGAGGGCCCCCACAAGGAAGGAGTGCGCCATAGGAGACGCTGGCAATCATGGGGGATTCATCCGCAATGGATTTCTCTTCTTCTTCTTCCCTGTCTTCTGCTCAAAAAAGAAAGCTAGATGAAACTTCTGTTCCGAAAATCCTACCACCAGCACCGAAGTTTCTTGTTGTCACTAGATCCGACAGTCACGATTTCTCAACAGTCAACCCTTTCGTCATTCAGAAGGGTGTAGATGCGATTGCATGACCAGTGAAATCTTGTACTCGGTTGCGCAACGGTATCTTGCTGTTGGAGACAGAGAGCGCCTTCCAGGCCCAAAAATTACTTCGAGCCACTCTCTTACACACCCTTCCTGTACGGGTGGAGGCGCACCGCACCTTGAATTCGTCGCGTGGCGTAGTGTATACCACGTCACTCGACGGACTAAGTGATAGGAAGATTCTGTCTTTCCTCTCTGATCAGGGAGTGACGGCCGTCCATCGGGTCGTGAAAAGGGTCGACAAGGACCTCATACCGACCCGAACCGTATTCCTGACTTTCGACAATGTGCAAGTGCCTTCACGAATTAAATCATTTCTGTTCGGCCGTACGTACCCAGCCCTACAAGGTGTTACCAATGTCAGCGGTTTAACCATACACGGCAGTCTTGTTCGAGTGCTGCTAAATGCGTTACCTGTGGCAGGGAAGCCCATGAGGGTGACTGTCCACCTCCGTCCCCTCGTTGCATCAACTGTATGGGCGACCATGCTGCCTCCTCTCGCGACTGCCCCATCTACAAAGATGAGAAAAGTATACAGGAAATTCGAGTGAAAGAGAAGGTGTCGACCTCGGCTGCTGGCAAAGTTATTCAATAGCAGAAAGCCCAATGTGCTTCCGGCAGGTCAATACAGTACCGTTCTCGCCTCTCCTCGGCCTACCAGGGAGGTAGCTACACAGACATGCGATCTAACATTTAGCGATTCGGTCGTCAGATCGGCCAGTGCTAAGATCGGCCGATCAACATCTCCTCTTCCTCCCACCAACCCTAAGGCTCAAACATCATCATCTGCTACTGCTAAGACGAGGACCTCTAAATCAGATGCTCGGACCTTCATAAAAGAACCGACACGCGAAGATTTCTTGCGTACACCAACTTCACAGCCATCAACTGTTCTTTTGACAAAACGTAATTCTTCAAAGAAGGCGCATAGAGGAAAGAGTTCTCCATCTCCGCCGAGGCGCGTTTCTTCTCCTGCGCCACCCATCGGTTGCCGTCCCCGGCCATCTTCAGGTTCGCCAGGCCGCACCGCTGGTAGCCGATCATCTGGCCCTTCACGGGCGGAGGAAGCTGCCCCTCCTCACCAGCTCAGGACGGTGGCAGACGCAACTGTTGCGTTGATGGACCATGACTCACCACCTATCGATCGCAGCAGCAGTGCTCCCTCGAAGCCAGGCCCTCAGCGGCCATCGAGGTGACCCTTTCTTGTTTCTTCTCTTTCTTTTCGTTTTCATAATGGCGATTCTTCAATGGAATATTCGCGGCATTCGGTCCACCCGAGAGGAACTAAAATTGCTCCTTCGAATGCACTGCCTGCTTGTCGTAGGTCTCCAAGAAACGAAGTTACGCCCATGCGATCGTATTGACCTGGGCCACTATACCTCCGTGCATTTTGACCTACGCCCAGTGGCAGGTATTCTGGCTCATGGAGGGGTCATGTTGCTGGTTCGGGATTATGTCTACTACGATCCAATCACATTGCACACAGATCTGCAGGCAGTTGCCGTCCGAATCTCTCTCCCCACTTTCACATTTTCCATTTGTACTGTTTACACTGCATCATCGTCTGCCTTTACTAGGGCAGACACGATACAACTGATTGCTCAGCTTCCTACACCATTTTTGTTGACTGGAGACTTTAGTGCCCACCATCCCCTTTGGGGCTCTCCAGCATCCTGCCCGAGAGGCTCCCTCTTGGCAGACCTTTTCAACCACCTCAATCTTATCTGCTTAAATACCGGTGCACCTACCTATCTTTCGGACGCAACGCATACCTATTCCCACTCGGACCTCTCAATATCCACTATCCAACTTGCACGTCGGTTCGAGTGG